>NW_006160137.1:1999751-2011583 GCF_000334495.1 Tupaia belangeri chinensis
TCCTGCTGCGGGGTTGCCCAAGGAGAGTGAAATGTGGGACTATTTACAGAGCTGCAGGTGGGGTGAGGGAATGACAGGGACTGGTGAGGTGCCCAGAGATCAGCAACTGCCAGAAGCCATTACCCTTCCTGAAGGGCAAGGGACAGAATGTGGTACCACACCAGCCTGAGGAGGGCTGCCAGACTGGAGGTGCTTCTGTAGAACAAACCAGAACCCCAGCGAAGGGATCTGGGCTGCAGGGCCGAGGAGGCTGCTCTCTCCCACCTCTGATCTGACAGCGCTCCTCATTGGCTGAAGCCAGCTGGAAGCCACAGAGCCAGAGAGCCCAAGGTAACCCGTCCATGGAAAGCAGCCTCCTGAGGACCGGAATGGGACACAGAAGGACAGAAAATGGGGTGAACGGAGAGAGAGAGAAGGGGGTGAGGGTGGTCAGAAAGCAACAGAGAACAGCCCAGCAGTGATAGGACTGCCTTTTTTAAAAAAAACTTATTATCCTTTTGTATTTTATTTAACTTGGGGCCGTGGGTGGTGTGATAAGGGTGCTGGGCTCCCACATGGCCAACCATGGTTTGAGTCCCACGCCTGGCGACTTTCTTTCTCACTTCCTCTCTCTCTCTCTCTGAACCTCTCTGGTCAAATTAAAATAAGTAAACAAAATAATTCTTAAAAATTTTTATCTAACTTTATTTAATTAATTAATTTACTTATTTTTATTTGACCGGAGAGTGGGCCACTCCCACATGGTTGACCACAGTTCGAGTTTCAGACCTGGTGGCTTGCTTTCTCACTTTCCTTCTCTCTGTGTGTCTTTCTGTGGTCAAATGAAAATAAATGAATGAATAAATAAAATTAAATAAATAATTCTTTTTAAAAAATTGACCAGAGAGTGACAGAGTGAGGGAGAGAGGGAAAGTAAACAAGCAAGCCACCAGGTCCGGGACTTGAACCACAGTTAGCCATATGATGTCCATCCAGCACCCTTAACCACCATGCCACCTGAGCGCCCCAGGACTGCCTTTAACAGATAAGGAAACTAAGGGGTGGAGAGGGCAAGGCATTTGTCCAACTGGTGACAGAGGCAGAACCCACAGCCCCCGTGTCCTGAATGAAGAAGATGGAGCAAACCCCACACATCCTTTATTGTCATGGCGCAGTGCGCTGCAGGCGTCAGCCCCTAAATGGTCTGCAGAGACCGGTTTGGTCCAGTAACCGTCCTCCACCTTGCGTTGCAGGTTGCCGTCTCCAACCTCAGCGAGGCCGTGCAGGACGCAGACCTGCTGGTGTTTGTCATCCCCCACCAGTTCATCCACAGGATCTGTGATGAGATCACCGGGAGAGTGCCCAAGGGAGCTCTGGGAATTACCCTCATCAAGGTAACTCGGTGCCCACCCTGATGGCCGCGGGGGACACGGCACCAGCAGTGCTTCCCAGGAAACTGCATTGCCTCTCATTTTAATCCGCATGAGGGGTGGGGCTGAAAGGGAGGTTGTGGCCTTTTTTGTCTGTTTGTGTTTTTAAAGATGCCTGAAAGGTAATAAACTGCACACCCCACAAGCCTGGTTTAGCTGCATTTCGAGATTGAGCTGCGTTGGGCCATGGCAAGTTGGCCACAGTGGTGATGTGAGGACAGGCTTCTCCTGAGGAACGGTGCTGTTGAACCTTCCAGTCCCCTCTGCGGGGGTCAGCCTGAGGTCTGGAAGTCACCAGAGATTTACCTGAGCTGGGAAATTAA
Organism: Tupaia belangeri chinensis; assembly: GCF_000334495.1. Taxonomy (NCBI): domain Eukaryota; kingdom Metazoa; phylum Chordata; class Mammalia; order Scandentia; family Tupaiidae; genus Tupaia; species Tupaia belangeri. The sequence goes on from NW_006160137.1 coordinate 2,001,484, forward strand.
TCACCAGTAGTTTCCATCCCCAGGCATATACCCTAAAGTTGTCATTTTAACCAGAAGTCTGCAAACCACCCATAAAGTCTATAGCTAGAATTCAGGATATCCATACACATAAATGTAGGGGGGAAACTTGCATTTTATTCCAGATTTTTTTTTTGCTATGGGGTACGTGCACTCACTGGAGAGACAGAGACAGAAAGCAAGAAATCAACCCCCCCTCCCCGGGAGGTGGCCATACCGCAATGCCTTCTCCTCCATTCTCCTCTCAGGATTTTGGGCACACACACATATGTGCCTGGCGTGAGTTTTAAGCTGCCGCGTCCAGGATTTAAACCATAGTCGACTACTTGGGAGCCCAGTGACTTAGCCACTATGCCATTGCTGGTCCCACCTGTTTATTTATTTTAACTTCTATGGAAAATGAGCATTTCCTTCTGCCAGGAATGTAGGCTTCAGCCAGAGTTTCTATACGGTACCATAGGCCCTGCCGTCCCTACTGTTGACAGAAGTCGCTGGGACTTTTATTGCACTGATAGGAGTTCTCATGAATCCCAAGGTAGTCATTTCTGCTCACTCCTACTTGGAAACTGAGGTGATTATTAGACCTGCTACATCTCTGGTGGGGGTCTCTGGCCTGAGAACCCACCTTCTCTTTACTTACAAATGCTAGTATTTGGATCCTCATTGGTTTCAGTGAGATCCAAAAATTAGAACAGGAATGACCCCTAGTTACACATGAATAAGCCAAGCCTTAGAGAATAGGTCACTTTCCCCAAGATCAGATAACATCTTTTTCTAACTGTGTTAATAAAAAGAGTGCATATATGGTTTTATCATCTTTTTTTTTTTTTAAGAGATTTTTGCTATAGGGCCCATGTGCTCACTGGAGAGACAGAGAGACAGAAAACGAGAAATCACCCCCCGGGAGGATGACCACGCCGCAATTCGTTCTCATCCATTCTCTTCTCAGGATCTTGAGCACATGTAGACATGTGCCTGGCCTGAGGTTTAAGCCACCAGGTCCAAGACTCAAACTATAGTCAACTATGTCAGAGTCCAGCAACGTAACCCTTACTCCATCTGCTGGTCCCTGCCCCTCTTTATCATCAATTTTACAAGTATTTTGGTAACTGTGTTTCAGTAAAGTTGACTTCAGTAAAATTGACTTCCTAGGTAATCTTAACTTTTTTTGTTTTATGCATATGATATTCTGATAATGAGTCCATAACGTTCACACTGCCAGGGGTGGGGTCCATGTCATCAAAAATCTAAGACTCCCATAGGGAGACTGTTCAAGGATGTTCATAAATGAATGTGTATGGAAGCAAACGAGAGCAACCCAAATGTCAGTCAGCAATAGTTGGGGAAGTTTATTTTGGAATACTACGCAACAATGAACAGGAACAAAATAGACATTCACACAGCTGCATGGATGAGTCCCCTTTTTTTTTTTTAAAGAATCACTTTATTTAACTTTATTTATCATTATTATTATTTTCCAATTTGACCAGAGAGAGAGAGAGAAAGTGAGAAAGGAAATCACCAGGTCTGGGATTTGAACCATGGTCGGCCATGTGGGAGTCCAGCACCCTCCACCAGCCCCTGCATGGGTGACTGTAATAGCATTGTACCAACCAGCATGGCCCAGATGAACAGGACAGATACTTTACAGGCTCAAAAACTTTATTTATCATTATTATTATTTTCCAATTTGACCAGAGAGAGAGAGAGAAAGTGAGAAAGGAAATCACCAGGTCTGGGATTTGAACCATGGTCGGCCATGTGGGAGTCCAGCACCCTCCACCAGCCCCTGCATGGGTGACTGTAATAGCATTGTACCAACCAGCATGGCCCAGATGAACAGGACAGATACTTTACAGGCTCAAAAACAAGCATCATGATACAACTTGCTATTAAGGGAGCGATGCATACAGCACCAGGGATAATGCTTCCTCCTGGAGAGAAGGAAGGTGGAGGGAGGATGAACTCAGGGAGAGACACACGGGTTTTCAGTGGTATCAGTCAAGTTCTGTATCTTACCCTGGCTGCTGGGTACATGTTCATTTTACGCTTTTCATCTCGTTACCTTTAAACAGTACATATGTGGACTATATGTCTACTCTTCTTTAAGAGGTATCTTTCAGTTTGCACCTGCGGTTGGCTGTCTGAATCTAGATGACTTATAAAGCAATGATCTTGGGTCTCTTCTCATTGACGGCTTGCTTTTCCCTAACTTCCCGACTCCTTGGCAGGGCATAGATGAGGGCCCCGAGGGCCTGAAGCTCATTTCCGACATCATCCGTGAGAAGATGGGCATTGACATCAGCGTGCTGATGGGCGCCAACATCGCCAACGAGGTGGCCGCGGAGAAGTTCTGTGAGACCACCATCGGTAAGGGCTGCCAGGAGGGGCACCGGCGCCTGGGCGCTTGGTGTTTTTACCTGGGCATTTTCCATTTCTAGTATTTCCTGTAGGGGACTCTTTAATGCCTCTCTTATCATTCCTGAGCTGGGCGTTTGGGGGAGTGGAGATTTTATGTCAGGAGCCCAGTCTGTGGAACTGAAGTTTCAACAATCTCCAGAATGAATGTGAAGCCAAGGGGGTCATTCTGACTCTCCCAGATGCAATAATGAATCATCCTTTTTGTGTTTACACCAAAAGTCAGTGTCGTTAGACCTGTGGCAGGAGACCCCTGGCCTTAGAATCCTGTTTTCCTTTCTGTTTTTTTCTTTGATTATTGTTTTTATTGTCAAAGAGAGAAAGAATGTACCCCCCAATGGGGCATGGTCATGTCTCTATGCCCTTTTCGCCCTTTCTTCATCCCTTCAGGATCTAAGGCGCACGCACACCCACACACACACACACACATGCTCCCAGTTTCTGAGACTGGGATTCAAACTGTCATCTGCCATGAGGGATCCAGTTGCCAATACCCAGCACTTAACCATGGTTCTATGGGCTGGCCAGAACCCAGCTTTTCTTTTTTTTTTCTTTTTTATTTATTTTATTTTTTCTTCTTTTTAAGTTTTTGCTATAGGGAGCATGTACTCACTAGCGAGAGAGAGCGAGAGACAGATGGAGACAGACAGAGAGGGAAAGTGAGAAATCACCCTCCAGGGAGGATGGCCGCACCAATTCCTTCTCCATTCTCCTGTCGGGATTTTGGGCATGCATGCCTGGTGTGATTTTTCAAACCACCAGGTCTAGGACTCGATCCACAGTCAGCCATGTGGGAGTCCACTTCCTTAACCACCACACCATCTGCTGGCCCAGAGCCCAGCTTTTCTTTACTCACAAATCCCCATTGATTCCAGTGAAACCTTGAATTTAGTGGGAATAAGCTCCAATTTCAGGTGAATAAGCCCATTGCTCAGAGAACTCAATTACCTGCCGCAAGATCAGACCTTAATATGAAACCCAAGCATGAATGTGGGCTTCCTGTTTCTTAAAATAGAAAGGTTTTCCCGCTCTTTTATTTTTTTTTAATAAAAAGAATTATTTTTAAAATTGTATTTCTTGTTATTATTATTACTATTAAGTTTGGCCAGAGAGAGAAAGAGAAAAAGTGAAAAAGCAAACCTCCAGGTTCGGTACTCAAACCACAGTCAGCCGTGTGGAGCTCCAGCGCCTTAACCACTACACCACCTGCCAGCCTCCGCTTTGCCTACATTTACGTTATGGAGTAGAGACATTATTTTTACATTGATGTGAGAATTTTTATTTTTTTAAGAGAGATTTTTGCTATAGAATACATGTGCTCACCAGAGAGACAGAGAAAGACAGAGACAGAAAGTGAGAAATCACCCCCCACCCCCCACCCGGAATGGCCACGCCCTAATCTTTTCTTCTCCGTTTCCCTCTGGAGATCTTTGGTAGGCACAAGGCCCTGCATGAGTTTTAAGCCACTGGGTCCAGGACTCAAATCTGGGAGTCCAGTGACATAGCCATTACGCCACCTGCTGGTCTCACGGACCTTGAGAATTCTGAACTACCCTTGTACCACATTAAAGGATGCATTGTTGGAAGTGTGATATTGTTGTTTTCAGATGCTTTGCAAAAGTTTTAAGTTTTAGCTACCCTTGTAGAACTTACTTCTACCTGGTCAAACATGCAGGCAGTACGAATCGTTTCTCTTTGACATTTCTCTTTGTAAAGGTGAGCCCTGAGAGAGGTCAGACTTTGTTGGCCGTGGGGGTGTACAGGATGAGGGACATCCTAATTCTTAGACTTGCTCATAAGTTAGGGCATTTTTTTAATCTTTTACACTTTCCCTTCATTTATTTTTTTTATACAGACATTTTATTTCACTATTATGAAAAGTGGAGATAGCCAAAAGAAAGCCTCGGTGGTGGGTACATGTTCATTTTAGGCTTTTTCATTTTGTTTAATAATTTTGCTATATGTCCTTTTTTTTCTGGCTATGTGTGTCAGGAACATGCGAAGCTTAAATGAATTTTGTGTTTAGGCTTTCCGTCTTCTTCCTGAACTCTCTTATTATGTGTATGCAAATATTCCCCAATCCTTAACACCTCTGGTCCCAAGCATTTTGGATGACAGATACTCAACCTGTGTTGTTCTATAATTGTTTTTCATTTCGTATGTAACCAGCAGCTTTCAAAGATTATTAACATATATTTTCATGCACAGTATTCCACTGGCAATTTTATATACTCGGACGCTTAAGGCATTTCTTTGTCAGAAATAATATATTTTGGAGAAATAATATATTTACCAAAGTGATGAAAATGCAGGTAAAAAGAAATTGAACAGTATGAGAAGGTAGAAAATGAGATTTAAAATAAGTCATTTCCCACACAATTTCCTCTTCCCAGAAGAATTCACTGCTAGCAGTTTTTAAATATCCTTCCAGAACAAAATTTGTGTGTGTATATGCTAGTACATGTATGTGTGTGTTCATATATATGAATATATTTATGTATGCACTCATGCATATATACATATTTTTCACAGTTAAGTCAGGACTCAAATCTGGGAGTCCAGTGACATAGCCATTACGCCACCTGCTGGTCTCACGGACCTTGAGAATTCTGAACTACCCTTGTACCACATTAAAGGATGCATTGTTGGAAGTGTGATATTGTTGTTTTCAGATGCTTTGCAAAAGTTTTAAGTTTTAGCTACCCTTGTAGAACTTACTTCTACCTGGTCAAACATGCAGGCAGTACGAATCGTTTCTCTTTGACATTTCTCTTTGTAAAGGTGAGCCCTGAGAGAGGTCAGACTTTGTTGGCCGTGGGGGTGTACAGGATGAGGGACATCCTAATTCTTAGACTTGCTCATAAGTTAGGGCATTTTTTTAATCTTTTACACTTTCCCTTCATTTATTTTTTTTATACAGACATTTTATTTCACTATTATGAAAAGTGGAGATAGCCAAAAGAAAGCCTCGGTGGTGGGTACATGTTCATTTTAGGCTTTTTCATTTTGTTTAATAATTTTGCTATATGTCCTTTTTTTTCTGGCTATGTGTGTCAGGAACATGCGAAGCTTAAATGAATTTTGTGTTTAGGCTTTCCGTCTTCTTCCTGAACTCTCTTATTATGTGTATGCAAATATTCCCCAATCCTTAACACCTCTGGTCCCAAGCATTTTGGATGACAGATACTCAACCTGTGTTGTTCTATAATTGTTTTTCATTTCGTATGTAACCAGCAGCTTTCAAAGATTATTAACATATATTTTCATGCACAGTATTCCACTGGCAATTTTATATACTCGGACGCTTAAGGCATTTCTTTGTCAGAAATAATATATTTTGGAGAAATAATATATTTACCAAAGTGATGAAAATGCAGGTAAAAAGAAATTGAACAGTATGAGAAGGTAGAAAATGAGATTTAAAATAAGTCATTTCCCACACAATTTCCTCTTCCCAGAAGAATTCACTGCTAGCAGTTTTTAAATATCCTTCCAGAACAAAATTTGTGTGTGTATATGCTAGTACATGTATGTGTGTGTTCATATATATGAATATATTTATGTATGCACTCATGCATATATACATATTTTTCACAGTTAAGTATTTTATTCATCTGCAATCTTTTTTTAAACAATTATTTTATTTAACTTTATTTCATTATTTTATTTATTTTAATTTGACCAGAGAAGGACAAAGTGAGAGAGAGCGAGGGAATGTGAGAAAGCAAGGCTCCAGGTCTGGAGCTCAAACCATAGTCGGCCATGTGGGAGTCCAGCACCCTTAACCACCATGCCACCTGTTGGCCCCTCTCTGCAATCTTATTGTAGCCTGTGAAAATGTTATATATTAGGTCATCAGAAAAGTCATGACACATTTTTGCATAGAAAAATACACCATGATTTTTTCTGACAACCCAATAATTACTTTTATTTTACCCCAAAGATTATCAACTAGTCCTAGCTCAATCCTATATACTGATAATCCTTGTTGAAAATGCCTGTCTGTAAAACCGAGAGTAATCTCTGGCCCCTGTTTCTCTTTCTTAAGTGTATTTATTCACTTCCCCCATGGCAGATAGCCCAACCCCTTCTCTTCCATTCTCCTCTCAGGATCTTGGGCACGCACGCATGCCTGCCTAGCGTGAGTTTAAGCCACCGGGTCCAGGACTTAAACTGCAGTTGACTACTTGGGAGTCCAGTGACATAGCCATTATGCCAACTGCTGACCCCAGCCCTGGATTATTTGACCATGGCTATTGTATCACCTCTGGCTATAATATGAATGCCTGACAGTCCTGCCTTTTTCTGCATTGGAAGTTTGTAGCTCTACTTGTGTCGTATGTCTGTTTGTCCTCTCTCTTCTCACCACTAGAAGGCAGGTTGGCATGGACAGTCAGAAGCTGGGCCCCGGAGCCAGAGCAGATAGGGGTTAGTGTATGGGCTCAACCTCCTCCTAGCTGTGATGGTGGGCCAGCAGGAGACCTCATGGCCTCTGTTTCCATGTCTGTAAGTGGAGAGAATTATAGTCATAGGCATGCATGTGCCACCTGATTCCGTCATTATTATTCGGGATCATTGAGCACTTGCTGTACCTGATTGTGTTCATACCTGATTCTTAACTAACCTCACCATAATCCTGAAAGTGCCAAGGTATTTTGCTTTGTTTTTTAAAGAATTATTTTACTTATTTATTATTTTTTTATATATATTTCATTTTTAGTTTGCTATACGGCATGTGCATTTACCACAGAGAGACAGAGAGAAAGTGAGAAAGCAAACCACCAGGTCTGGGACTCAAACCACAGTCGGCCATGTGAGAGTCCAGCGCTCCAACCGCATGCCCCCTGCTGGCCCCAGGGCCACAGTATTTTTACTCATGAGGAAACTAGGTCTAAAGGAGGTGAAATCGGAGGTTTGCAAACTTAACTGCCGTTAGAATCACCTAGGGAGCTTCACAAACTGTTGATGCCTATCCCACTGCAGAGACTATACAAACAAATGTTTAAAGTGTTTGTTGTAGGGTGTACGCACTCGCCAAAGCGAGAGAGATATGGAAAGTGAGAAATCACACCCCAGGGGTATAGCCACACAGCTCTTCTCCACTCTCAGGATTTGGGGCACACACGCACGCTGGCCTGGCATGACTTTCAAGCCACTGGGTCTGGGACTCAAACTGCTCAGTTGGCTGTGTTGATTCACCTCAACCTCTCTGCCACCTGCTGGCCCCAGAGATAGATTGTGATTTGATGGATCTGAACTGTGGTCTAGGTTTGGTGTTTTTGTTTTTATTTATTCTATGAGTGAGAGAAAGAGGGAGAAAGAGAAAGATACTGCACCCCTGACAGAGTCTCCTCTATCTGTCCCCTATCCTCTACCAGCTCAAGTCATAGGCAGAGGCCCATTATATTCAGGGAGGTCTCCAGCCTTGAACCAGAAGCCTCTCCATGTCGGTCTGCCTTGCAGAGAAATGCGTCTTAGTGAGGTGCTATGGTCAGACCCCTGGGCCAAATGCCTTTAAAATCCTTAGGTGAACATCATGTGCAGATGAGCTCAGGGGCAGCTGGTCTACCTGGAGGCAGGCAGTGCCCAGGTCTGATGGGCCACAGTGTGCTTCCTGGCATCTCTGTCTGGTGACACTGATTTGAGAGCCAGCACTTGGCTGACAAGTCTCACAGTCCTTTTCAGAACCTTCCTCGAGCTGAGACTGAGGTGGGTGGATTCACAAGCCCTTTCCTACACCCCACCAACCAGAGCAGATTCCGTATCAGGCTTTCTGCATAAGGTTTTATTTTTGTTTGTTTGCATTTGCTTTTTAACGAAAGGTCTCAAAAAAAAAAAAAAAAAAAGCGTGAAAGCTACTAAGCATCTGTCACATGTCAGGCACTGTCCCAAAGGAAGAAAATATATCTGGAGCAAAAACAAGTGCTGTTTGATTCGTTTCCATCTTCCTTAATTTAGGGAAAGCAGAGCATGAAAACCACATACACGTTATAATCCCAATTTTAAGAAAAACTATTTACATTCATTTCAGTAAATTAAAGATGTACCACAAATTGTAAATGATGATCTATAGCGGAATTGTGAGATGGTTTCATTTCTTATTTCCATTCCTATGCATTTTCTAAATTTTTCAATAACGAACATGTTACTGTTCTAATAAGAAAAAAGTTATTTTAGGGACTAGCAGTTGGCGTAATGGCTATGTCGTTGGATTCCCATGTAGTCGAACACAGTTTGAGTCCTGGACCCAGTGGCTTAAACTCAAACCAGGCACACATGCATGCATACCCAAGATCCCAAGAGGAGAATGGAGGAGAAGGGATTGCAGCATGGCCATCCTCGGAGCAGGGGGGTGATTTCTTGCTTTCTGTCTCTCTGTCTTTCTGGCAAGCACATGCACCCTATAGCAAAAACCTCTCTAAAAAAAAAAAAAGAAAAGAAAAAAGTTATTTTAAACTATTGGGTATGAAAATTAAGCTTTATGGGGACCAGCAGGTGGTTTAATGGGCTTCATCACTGGACTCCCATGGAGTTGACCGCAGTTTGAGTCCCAGACCCGGTGGCTTAAACTCACACCGGGCGGGTGTACGTGCATGCCCAAGATCCCGAGAGGAAAATGAAGGAGAAGGGATTGCGGCGTGGCCACCCCCCCCCCGGGGCGGGGGGGGGTTTCTCCATTTCTGTCTCTCTCGGTCGCTCTGGAGAGTGCACTCACCCTATAGCAAAAACCTCTCAAAAAAAAAAAAAATGAAGCTTTACAGGCTTGTTCATTTTCTTGTGTTCTAACCTTTCCACAGGCAGCAAAGTCATGGAACATGGGCTTCTCTTCAAAGAGCTTCTGCAGACCCCGAATTTCCGAATTACTGTGGTTGATGACGCGGACACCGTTGAACTCTGTGGTGCTCTGAAGGTAAAGTCAGCCTCGTCATGTCTCCCCCAGGAGAGGCGTGACCCTGAAGAATGGGCAGTGTGTGTCCCTGTACTGACTCCAGGGGAGAATAGTGAATCGGGAGCCTTGTTTATAACTTCCTGCTGCAGCAGCCTTTGGGGTGTGGGGGTGTCAAGTTCCTCTTTTACTCCGTTATCTTTTACTTATACTTATGGGAGGATTGGGATGTTTTGCCCTTTGGGGGGAAGTTGGCAGTCTAAATAAATACCTGGGGCGGATCAAGAGGACCCCGACTGTAGGGTTTTACTCAGGAGCAGATGGTTTTATTCATTCGTGTTGTCCTGAGAAGGGGCAGGAGCTTACTTCCCTAATTTATGCCACTCTACTGGTTTGATTGGCCATGTTTTTTAAAGGAATAATAGTCTGCTGCTGACAGAGAGTTTCCTAAGAATAGTTCTGTATTTGTCCTATTAGGGAAACAATCAAATGAAAGAAACAGCCTCTATTGGTCAGTGGCTTTTAAGAGTAAGATGAAGGGGCCAGCAGGTGGCGTAGTGATTACTTCGCTGGACTCCCACATGGTCGGCTGCGGCTTGAGGCCTAGACCTGGTGGCTTGAAACTCAGGATGGGCACATGTGCTGTGTGGCCAAAATCCTGAGAGGAGAATGGAAGAGAAGGGATTGCGGCATGGCCAGTTTTCCCTAAGGGTGATTTCCCACTTTCTGTCTCTCTGTCTCTCTGGCGCAAAAACAAATGCTGTTTGATTCATTTCCA
>NW_006160137.1:2011614-2016007 GCF_000334495.1 Tupaia belangeri chinensis
GGGAAAGAGCACACGCCCTGTAGCAAAATAACTAATGATAAATATTAGTTTTTATTTTATTTTATTTTATTAGTTTCTATTTTCTTCCTTAATTTCCTTTCTTACATTCTCCCCCTTCTCTTACCCTCCTCCCATATGGTCTCTAGAATCTAAAACCATTTTCAATGCTTCTATGTCCTTCGACCTCTCATTCTCTACCGTAGAGTGCAGACAGTTGATATACATTAAGTGGAGACATACAATGTCATTCTTTCATAGCCTGGCTTGCTTCACTCAGCAGCAAATCTTCCATATTTGTCCACTTTCTATTGACTACCAAGGTCTTGTTGTTATTTATGGCTGAGTAGTATTCCATAGAGTATATGTGCCACAGTTTTTCAATCCATGTCTCTTCATGGACATTTGGGTTGGTTCCATATCTCCTCAGTTGTGAATAATGCAGCAATAAACACAGATGTGCATGTGCTTTTCTGACGGAGCATTCTCCTATCCGTTGGGTAGATACCCAGGAGTGGAACTGCTGGATCATATGGTAGCTCTATTTGAAGGTCTTTAAGGAACTTCCATATTGTTTTCCACAGTGGCTGGACCAATTTATGTGTCCACCAGCAGTGTAGGAGAGTTCCCCTTTCACCACATCCCCACCAGCACTTATCATTTATTGTTTTTTGAATCTCTGCCATTTTGACTGGGGTTGGGTGGTATCTCAGTGTGGGTGAGTCATGTCTTTTATAGCAAAGAGCTGCTTTTCAGGAACTTAGAGAAGGAAGTTAGTCAATCTGGCGTACACCTACGTTTACCAGGGACGAATTGCGAAGACCGAAAGACTACTGAGGGTATTAGGGCCGAGAGGGCCTTCCCACTCTTTCTCTGAAATGACCCATCCTTTCCTTTAGTCACAATGCAAAGCCACTTTCGAGAATTAATTTTGTGCGTATATGTGTGGTCACAGTGTGCAATGAGCATTTTAAAAATTAAACCAATTAAAGGCCTGGGCTCCCGGCAACACAGTTCCATATTTCTCCATGCTCGTGTGGGGCATTCTGCCTATCAGGCAGGCCATGTTACACATTTGAGACGCTGGCTTTCACGGCTTTGTTTATATTTGTTGGTTGAGGTTTTGATGTGTTTTTAATAGTCCTTCATTAAACTAACGGCCACTCAACAGTGGGGGACATGTGAATGCCTGATTGCTCAGCGCTGGCTGAGCCCGGAGGCTCCAGAGTTGTTTTAAGTGACTGGATGTTTTCGGTGGTCAGTGGAGGAACTGTGGAATCCTGCCCCAAACCAAGAGTGCTGGGGGAGAAGAAGAAGTCCAGGCTGAGGGCTCCGGAACAGCTTCTGCTAATGGGAGCCCGCTCGGGTCCTGTGTCTGAACTTAGGATGGCTTTTCATTTTCACCGGCAGGAAGCGTGTAAATGGATTTGTGTCTGCTGCATGACAGAATGTGAATGGTGGGGTGGAGGCAGGTGGAGGCTGATGGCCCTGGATGATCCCTCCCAGGCCCCTCTCTGGCCCCTCTGACATGAAATCTGCTAACATCATTCCTGTCTGCTGGGCATCCCAGAGCTGGGATTTTGAAATCTGAGGAACAGGCACTTTGGCATTCTTTAAATCCAACTATTACATCTTCTAGATAAGGAAATCGAGACCTAGAGAGAGCCAGTGGCTTGAGGGTAGCAAACACTGGCACGGTCAGAGTGGCGCTCAGAGGCGAGGCTGTTAGACCGGGGTTCTTGGGCGACTGTGGGCTACTTGACTCATTTGTATCCGGGTTCTATGACTGAGATGGAGCCCCCTCGCTCATCAGAGCTTGCCAAAGCCAGGACTGAGTGGCCATATTCCTTTCAATACATAAATAGTAGTTCGAGGTTTTCTTTCCTGATTTTAAAAGCAGTCATGGGCTGACTTTAAGTTTCGGTGGTTGGGGCAGCTGGATCCCTCATGGCCGACAACATGGTTCAAGTCCCCGATTTGACAGTTGGAAAAACACGTTAGGCACATGTGTGTGCTTGCCCAAAATCCCAAAAGGAGAGAGAGAGAGAGTAAGGGATTACGGTGTGACAGTTCCCCGTGGGGGGCGCTTTTTCCTGTCTCTCTCTCTCTCTCTGTGTCTCTGTGTCTGACAAGTACACGTGCCTTCTAGCCAAAAGAAATAAAATGAAAAATAAAATAGTCATATTCACCATGTTTCATACATTGAAAAAATGTAAAGGGAAACCTGGAAATTACTGGCAATCCTACACTCTTTTTTTTTTTTTTTTGAGAGATTTTCACTGTAGGGCATGTGCGCTCGCCAGACAGACAGAGAGAGACATAGAGACATAAAGCACACACACGCGCCCAGCGTGAGTTTTAAGCCACCGGGTCTGGGACACGAACCGCGGTCGACTACGTGGGAGTCCAGCGACATAGCCATTACGCTAACTGCTGGTTCCCGCAATCCTACACTTTTAAATAACCTGTGTTAATGTTAGGTTTGTTGTAAAAACAAAGTTTAAATCTTCTCTTTGAAGGTTCCCTCTGAGTCTGCTGAAATAAACGAACGATAACCATATTAACAGGAGAAAAGCCATGACCGATGTATTTGATCATGGTTTTATGTGACGGGCGCCTTTAGTTTGAAAACTCCCAAAGATGAAGGGTTTTTATGCTTGGGCTCTAGGAAGCATGGACACTGTACAGAAATGTGATTGGACAGAAGGCGTCTGAGTTCAAAGTACTGGACTTGAACCATGGTTGGCCATGTGGGAGTCCAGCGATGGAACCACTACGCCATCTGCTGGTCCCTGGCCCATATTTTTAGCAGAGGCTTCATAATACAGCTTCATCAACAGTGACCTAAAGTAGTAATAGCTGAGCAAGGTAGGCATTTCATTCTTACATAAAAATCCAGAATACTGCAGACAGACAACTCTATTCCTCAGAATTCTAGGGAACACGGGTTCTTTCCAGCACACTCAGGTGTCTTAGCCTGTTTTGTACCTTATAACAGAATAACTGAGACTGAGTAACTTATTGTGAGCAGAAATGTTTTGACTCATATAGTTCTAGGGGCTAGGAAGGCCTATATCAAGGCACCGGCAGGTCTGAACCACACAGGGGTTTTTTTTGTTTGTTTGTTTGTGTTTTTTTGGAGAAGTTTTTGCTATGGGGCACGTGCGCTTGCCAGAAAGACAGAAAGACACAGAGAGAGAGAGAAAGTGAGAAATCACCCCCCAGGGGGGATGGCTACGCCACAATCCCTTCTCCTCCGTTCTCCTCTCAGGATCTTGGGCACGCGCACACACACGCACCCAGCATGAGTTTTAAGCCATTGGGTCCGGGACTCGAACCACAGTTGACTACATGGAAGTTCAGCAACACAGCCATTACGCCAACTGCTAGTTCCCGCCGGATGGCTTTAAAATCACACTAGTTGCATGCGCATGCCCAAGATCCTGGAAGGAGAATAGAGAAGGGATTGCAACTTGCCCCCCCCAAGTGTGTGGGGGGGTGATTTCTCACGTTCTCTCTCACTGTCTCTGTCTCTCTGTCCAGCAGGCAAACAAACAAACAAACAAAACTAAAATAAAAAACAGACTGAGTTTCAGTGGGGCAGTTTATCCCAGTTGGTAAGCATGTTTGCATATCCTTAGGTGGTGTGGGCTGGTTCTCTAGTTAGGTGTTTTTACGGAAGGTGGGGGAGGAGGAGTTGAACCCTGTCTACCCCACCCCAGCTCAGAATTGCAAAGACTGCACTTCAAGGTGGATGATTGCCTCTGAGAATTGTCATCACCCAGGAAATGGGGACGGGTTTAAGCATGTCTGTCTCCTGAAAATCATGATATTTTTAGCTCCAGAATAGTTTAAAGGAGATTTAAATGCACAGTGGGTAATGATAACTTTCACAGCTGAGCGATCTCGGAGGACATCTGCCCGGATGCTATTCAAACACGCTCTGACTGGCTCAGTGTGTTTATTTTTCTTCTGACAGTGATAAGTGGTGGAGAGAGAGTGCGAGGATGTCAAGATCCATCGGAAGGAGATTAAACTGGGTCGGGTCCAGGGCTCTCCTGGAGGCGTGGCGTTCACCCTGCAGCGGGCTCTGTGCGCCCCCTGGTGGGGAGGTTAGACGGCTAGTGGACGCTCTGAGGTGCTCCAGACCCACGTGCCCTGCAGTGAGGGCTCACTGCAGCTGGCACCCCGATACCCTCTGCCTGCCCTGGGTCCTCACCTGCCTTTTCCCTGAATGCAGAGACAGGGCAGCTCAGGGCTGGACTATGCGTCCTGCTCAGATGGTCCCAGTGACAGAGAGCTCACCTTAACGCTTTCCAGTTAGGTCGGCTCTTCCCGTTACCAGGTTCTCATCTGGGCCTAGCGGTTCATCAAGCCAGATCCCACGTGGCCAACT
>NW_006160137.1:2016272-2059787 GCF_000334495.1 Tupaia belangeri chinensis
GGTTCAGCAAGCCAGATCCCACGTGGCCAACTTTATGGTTGGAGTCCTGGCTCCGGTCACTTGAAAAACATGCCAGGCCTGTGTGCGTGCGTGCCCAAAATACCAACTGGGTGGGGGAGTAAAGGAGGAAGGGATTGTGGCTTGGCACGGCCCGTCAGGGGGTGCTTTTTCCCTCTTGCCCTGTCTCTTTTTGTCCCTCTTTCTCTCTGGCAAGTGCATGAGCCCCTTGACAAGTGGCTAAAAGAAACAAAAAACGCAAACAAAGGGAAGCTCTTACTAGACTGGGCGGTGGCCTCCCTGTGCCTTTCTCTGGCTGGCCCTGGAGCGGCCCAGTGGACAAGCTGCTACCCTGGGAGCTTCACCTCCTCAGCTTGCACTGCTCGGGATTATGGGACCTGCCCTGTGGGGATGTCATGAGGTTTACATGAGTTAATAATAGAGGAACCCTGGGGTTGCCAGGTGGTGTCGTGGGGAAGGGTGCTGGATTCCCACATGACTGACTGTGGTTCGAGTCCCAGACCTGGTGGTTTGCATTCTCACTTTCCCTTTCTCTCTCTCTGTCTCTCTCTAGTCAAATTGAAAAATAATAATAAATGGAATTAAATAAATATTTTTAAGGGGGGGCTGGCAGGTGACGTGATGGCTAAGGGAACTGGACTCCCACATGACCAACCACGGTTCGAGTCTTGGACCTCCAGCTTGCTTTCTCACTCTCTCTCTCTCTCTGCTCCTCTCTGGTCAAATTAAAATATAAATAAATAAATAAATTTAAATAAAATAATTCTAAAAATAGTAATAACACATGAAACACTTGGGACAGTTCAGTAAAGGTAGCTATAGCTGTTTTCATTCTTTTTCCTGGTGACAATTTTCTCTTTGTGAGCTACACTTTTTTTAATATCAATATTTCCTTTATAATTATTTTATTTAACTTTTTTTTTTTTTTACTTATTTTTTAATTTGACCAGAGAGGGGTAGAGAGAGGGGGGGAAAAGTGAGAAGGCAAGCTGCCAGGTCCAGGACTCAAACAGCAGTCAGCCACGTGGGAGTCCAGTGCCCGTAACCATCACGCCACCTGCCGGCCCCCCCTAAGCTACACGTTTCACCTCCCCTGCAGGCCAGGGACTGCCCCTTGATATATAATGGCAGAGGGGTCAGGGAGGTCTCTTTGACTTACAGAGGAGGGAGGGCGATTTCCCACACTGTGGGAACAGCAAGGCCAGGGTTTGCTGGAGGCCTGAGGAACCAGCAGCAGGGACGTGTCCTGCCTCCATCACTCACCAGCTGGGTGTTCCCAGCAGGCCACAGACCCTGAGCCTCGGTCATGCCAGGCAGGAAGTGGGAGGACAGGCATACACGTCAGCGTGGTCGAGAGTGTTAAGATGAGACAGCGTGTACGGGAGCCGGTGTGGCTCACAGCAGACTCTTATGAGAAAAGCGCTCCCCCGCCTCTGTTCACAGGAGTCTCCTGTTGAGTGGAGGCCCTTTTCTCTCTCCTTTAGCCTGTAGCTATTTCCCAGGATGGGTTTGGCAGGAATGGGTCCAGAATGGGGCATGATGAAGGGGACCCGGGAACATAGCCCAGCAGACAGCAGAGAGATGCTTCAGCAATCCAACCCCTTGGCCAGAGGTTCCAGTCCTAAGCTGGGCACCTGGCCATGGCAACTTGAGTAAAGCCATTTGGCCACTCACCCAGGAGTTGGGATGAAGGATTGTCACAGTGTCATGCAGCAGTAAAGCAAGAGTGAGACCCCGAGGCCTTCTGGATGAAAGTGTCGTGGCTCCCTTAGGTTGGCTGCTGCTCAGGGAGGGTTTCTGGGCCTGGTCGGGCCCACCTGGGAGTTCTGCGGGCCAAGCTGTTAGTCCCTGCCCGGCGCCATCCTGAAGGGTCCAGGTGTTCCCTCCTGACACGGCAGAGCTGCAGAACTGGGCACCAGCTCGCCCCAGCATTCCCCGGCCATCCGGCTCCCATCACAGGATGCGCTTAGTGCCCAGGGTGCACTGGGCCGGGGACGCCCAGCCCTGCTGTCGGGGCACATGGGGCAGGTAGTTTGCAGACAGTTGTCAGGGAGCTGACGCGGCCTGCAGTCTGCATTGCACGTGGCATGCAAGTGCGGGGAAGCTTTCACAGGGGCAGGCAGAAAGCAACGCATGGAGGTTCCCGGGTGCCCTTCATCCGCCCTGTTCTGGACCCAGTCCTGATGAACCCACCCCAGGAAACAGCTACCGGCTGAAGGAGAGAGAAAACGAGGGACTCCCGTGAACAGAGGCGGGAAGGAGCTTTTCCAGCAAGAGTCTGCCGGGAGCCACGCCGGGCTCCCACACACGCTCTCATCTAAATTCTCCCGACGACTCTGTGACATGTGTACCTGTCCTATAATGCAGAAAATAATGCTAACTGAAGACAGAGGCTCCTGCATCAGGCTCCTAATTTTTTTCCTTAAAGAATTATTTATTTAATAAAAATTAATTAATTTATAAATAAATGCTGATGAATAAATCATTAATTATATTATCTATAAATTAATAATAAGTAGTCATTCATTTTTATTGTTTATTATGAATAATTTATTTCTTAATGTAATGATAAATAGAATTACATAAATAATTCTTTAAGGAAAAAAAATTAGGCGCCTGATGCAGGCCCCTCCCTCCGCCTCTGGGATGGGGCTAAAGCGGCGTCCCGGCCTTGTCGTCTCTTTGCAGAACATCGTGGCCGTGGGAGCCGTATAAGTAGTCATTCATTTTTATTGTTTATTATGAATAATTTATTTCTTAATGTAATGATAAATAGAATTACATAAATAATTCTTTAAGGAAAAAAAATTAGGCGCCTGATGCAGGCCCCTCCCTCCGCCTCTGGGATGGGGCTAAAGCGGCGTCCCGGCCTTGTCGTCTCTTTGCAGAACATCGTGGCCGTGGGAGCCGGGTTCTGCGATGGCCTCCGCTGTGGCGACAACACCAAAGCCGCCGTCATCCGCCTGGGGCTCATGGAGATGATTGCCTTTGCCAGGATCTTCTGCAAGGGCCAGGTGTCCACAGCCACCTTCCTGGAGAGCTGCGGGGTGGCCGACCTCATCACCACCTGCTACGGAGGCCGGAACCGCAGGGTGGCCGAGGCGTTTGCCAGGACCGGGAAGGTAGCCCGCCGCACCACTGCTCCTCGCTGGGAACGCCTGGGCCCGGGCGAGCCTAATGCCGAGTCTGCGCTTTGCTAGGGTGGCTGTTTCCATGGCCGCCTTCTCTCCAGTCCTCTGACTTTTACCTCATGCAGCCTTTGTGTTCCTTGGCTTGTGCAGGGACCACAGCTCTCCTCTCCCAACTCTCCTCTTGAACTAACTGAACCTTTAGTCTTAACCCTAGATTTCTCTTTTCAATCCTTTCAGACCATTGAAGAACTGGAGAAGGAGATGCTGAACGGGCAGAAGCTCCAAGGGCCGCAGACTTCAGCCGAGGTCTACCGGATCCTCAAACAGAAGGGGCTGATTGACAAGTGAGTGTTCCATTGTCCAGGAGCCCAGATAAATGTCCTCCCCTCAGCCCGCGTGGCTGTCAGCCCCCAGCACAGTAGCGCAGCTACTGGACAAGCGTGCTTAACGATCTCCTGGAATCGTCCAGTCCTCTGGGTGCTGTGGGCCCCTGCCTGCCCTGACCATGAGCGTGTACACTGCCAGGCTCAGCCTCAGCGGGAAGGGCTCGTTCTATAAGGCACATTACAGAATAAGAAGTTTAGCTTCTGCTTCCCTGCAGGCTGTTTGGTAAGAGCTACATGCCATACCTCTTGAATTTTTCAAAAATAATTATTTATTTTTTTTTATTTTATTTTTTTTATTTTTGGAGAGGTTTTCACTATAGGGCGCGTGCGCTCGCCAGACAGACAGAGAGAGACATAGAGACAGAAAGCGAGAAATCAGCCCCCAGGGGGGATGGTCACGCCACAATCCCTTCTCCTCCATTCTCCTCTCGGGATCTTGGGCATGCACACACACACGCCTGGCGTGAGTTTTAAGCCACCGGATCCAGGACGCGAACTGCGGTGGACTACATGGGTGTCCAGCGACATAGCCATTACGCTAACTGCTGGTTCCCAAAAATAATTTATTTTTAATTGCCAGCGAGCATGTATACTTCCAGAGACAGAGAGAGAGGAAGAGGAGACAGCACCTCCCAGTGGGACGTGATCACATCATCATCCCTTCTCTATTTCTCTGTCATGTCGGAATGTGGGGAACACGTGTCCTGGGTCCTGGGTATTTTTCAAGCCACTGAGCGTGGTGTCTCTGTTTCTCTCTGTCCTTGTGGCAAATGTACGCACCCTATAGCAAAAACCTCTCAAAAAAAAAAAAAGAAAGAAAGAAAGAAATAGACCTAAGAATAAAGCTGCCTCCCCCCACCCCCCGCGCAGAAAAAGAAAAGAAAAAACGAATGTAGAACGCAGAAGTGGTCGCCATGTCTTCCAAAGTAGCACACTAACCTGTAGCTTGTTTAGGCAGGTCAGAAACACTTGGTAAACCAGATGGCCTAACCTTGTCTTTTTCCCATTTCTCCCCAACTAGGTTTCCGTTGTTTACTGCAGTGTATCAGATCTGCTACGAAGGCAGACCGGTTCAAGAGATGCTGTCTTGTCTCCAGAGCCATCCAGAGCATATATAAAACGAACCGTGCCGTGCGTCGGGGAAAGGTCTGCCTTCCCAGCCAGCCCGTTGAGTTCACATGGAAACCACGACTTGGCCACAAGACGTTTGCCTAATGTAATCCTACCCTGGATGCGCGTGGAGTTGTGCAGGCGTGCGCAGTCAGACGCAGTCCGTTGACGCTGAGATGTACAGGGCAACAACTAAACACACATGCAAACATGAGTGTGTGTTCCTCTTTCCTTCTGTGGGTGTTTCCGTGACCCAAACGAAAGGTCCTTTTTCAAAAACTGCTTTCGAAATTCCCCCTCCTTGGTAGTGTATCAGATTGGAACTAACTCAGCTAAGATTTTTTTTTTCAATGTAATTCATATGTATTTGAGTGGAAGAATTCTTTTTTTCTTTCTTTGGGTATTAAATTTTAACCAGCATTAACATGATAGCCAGAATGGACGAGTGAGTGCGTTAGGGATCAACTTATTTAACTTTTAACACTATCTCAAAGCCAGCATAATGAACTCCTTCAATCGTGGACTGATCATTTTTTTTTTTAATATGAGATCTTTTTAATTAGATAATCCATTTAGGTGTTTTTCTCTCACTGCAGTTTTCTGCATTTTAGTCTCTTTCTCTTGGTTAGCTGCCTGAACGTGTTTTTATACAGACCCAGCAGTGATGGAAGACAGAAAACTCACTAAGGGTTTTCCTTTGTGACTGCCACTGTCTTCCGATTTACAGTAGACGCATGCGTCATGCTTTCTGCTAGGCAGTGCTTTTTTTTTTTTTTGCAAACATTTCCTTTAAGCCTCAACGATCTTGATCTCATGAGAGCCAGTGGCTGTTACTACTTTCTTAAGATGCAGGCTCTGGGGACCAGCAGTTAGCATGATGGCTATGCTCGTAAGATGCAGACTCTGGGGACCAGCAGTTAGCGTGATGGCTATGTCGCTGGACTCCCACGTAGTCGACCGCGGTTCGAGTCCCAGATCCGGTGGCTTAAAACTCATGCCGGGCGTGTGCGCACGTGCCCAAGATCTCGAGGGGAAAATGGAGGAAAAAGGATTGTGGCATGGCCATCCCCCCTGGGGGGTGATTTCTCGCTTTCTATCTCTCTGTCTCTTTCTGTCTGTCTGGCGAGCGCAAGCGCCCTATAGCAAAAATCTCTCTCTCAAAAAAAGATGCAGGCTCTGGGATAAAATAAGATGCAGGCTCTGGGCCTGGTCGCCTGGTGAGTAGGGACAGAGCCAGGAGTCAAGTACAGCACTCCACTCCCCCTCCAGGGTGTGCACCTTCTGAGACATCCCTGGGCTGATTTGACCTCAGCTAATTGATTTGGCCGTATGCAGCTACAGGAGGGCTCCCTGCAGCTGAGGCCTGTGTGGGTCATTGTCTCCATAAGACACTGCTCCGAGTGTGGTCCTCAGTCCAACAGCATCGGCTGCACTCGGAGTCTCTTAGAGATGCAGGCTGCTGGTCCCACCCCGGGCCTCTGCCGTGCTGTGGGACCAGCACTTCGGCATGCCTTTTGTGTGTTCAGATCCCCACTCCGACTTAAGAACCACTGCTTTAGAAAACCTACTAGAGTGGGACCAGCAGATGGCATAATGGTTACGTTGCTGGACTCTCATGTAGCCCACTGCTGTTCGAGTCCCAGACCTAGCAGCTTAAAACTCACCCTGGAAGTGTGTGCATGCTCAAGATCCTTAGAGGAGAATGGAGGAGAAGGGATTGCAGCCCTCTGGGGAGGGCGATTTCTTGCTTTCTGTCTCTCTGTCTCTATCTGTCTCTTTGATGAGTGTACACATCCTATAGCAGAAATCCCTCTTTTTTGGGGGAGGGGAGAGATTTTTGCTGCAGGGCGCATGTGCTCGCCAGACAGAGAGAGACAGAGACAGAAAGCGAGAAATCACCCCCCAGGGGAGATGGCCATGCCACAATCCCTTCTCTTCCATTCTCCTCTTGGGATCCTGGGCACGCACGCATATGCACCCAGCATGAGTTTAAGCCACCGGGTCCGGGACACGAACCACGGTCGACTGCATGGGAGTCCAGTGACATAGCCATTACGCTAACTGCTAGTCCCAAAAATCCCTCTTTATTTTTTTTTTTGTAAAAAAAAAAAAGAAGGGACAACAGATGGTGTGGTGGTTAAGGTGCTGGAGTCCCACATGGCCAACCATGGTTCAAGTCCTAGACCTGGTGGCTTGCTTTTCCACATTCTCTTTCTTTCTCTCTGTCTCTCTCTCTGGTCAAACTGAGTAATAATAATAATAATAAATAACATAAATGGTTCTTTAAAAAAAACGAAAGAAAGAAAACCTACTAGAGCGTCCAGTTGGAAATGAGTGTTGTGGCATGCTGTGGTGATTCCAGGTGGTCCCTGGAAAGGGCAGGTGAGTGTGGGGAAACTGCCTGTCGACTCGTCTTGAAGGGATAGGATGAATGTAGTAAGTGGGTGAAACCTGTTTGCTTATTAACCCAGCAAGTCCCAAGCACATTAGACGACAGAGATTGTTGTGGCAAGTAAACTTGCTAAAGTTTCCAGGGAACACTGTTCTAGGCTAGGGTGACCTTAGGGCAGACCCTTCACTCCCTACGAAGTCGGTGCGAAGAACTTACCTGTGGTATTGTTAGTCGTGAGCTTTTAGAGTTCCGGTCTGCCGTGAATCTTCGATGAAGCTTTAAGGTGACACTGTCAGATCCAACCCGATGGATGTCAACCTCGCTGATAACGCACATTTCGTGGAATAAGTGCTTTAATTCTAGAATTAGAGTGGGATTACTGTACCTTGTAAATGAGATTGGTTCCAGAGTAGCATTATATAGGTAACTTATGTCATATTTAATAAGTGTTAGAGGAATATATGAATGTCGCTTACAGATCCATGAACTTAAAGTTACTTTGTCAAATTTGGACCCTCCCCTCCACCCCTGGTTTGGATTTCTTTTTTCCTTCTATACCTGAAATGATGATCGAATAGATTTTTGTGGGAATTGGAAAAACTCAACTAAAACTTTTTGGGGGCGATTTCAAAGCCCCATACACGAAAGTACATGAAAACACACAAAATGCTACCATTTTCTGCAATTTTACACCAATGTTACAATTCTGCTTGTTTCGTGAATAAATAAGTCAATAAATAAATCTTTTTTAAAATTTATATATAGGTAATAAAGAATCACTTTTTAAGCTACACAAAGGGCTGTAAGCTAATCGTGGTGTCTACTGAGTAAGAGAATGAGATGTGAGGAATGAGGGTTTTGTGTGTTTTATACGTTGTCATCTGCATTCAACTTCCTACTGTGGGTTTTGTACTCGAGTGTGTGTCCTTCACAAATGCCCTCTTACCACCCTGCAGTCTGCTGGCTGTACCCCCTGGTCATACTTCTGATAGTCTTCATATTATGGAGAACGGTGAATTTTCTAAGTGTACGCTCTGCTAACTGTATTTATTACTCCACGAGTTATCTATTTTTGTAACCACCCATCCTCTGTCATTTCTTTTCATTTACATTTCTGATTCATTGTGATCCCAGGGAGGGAGGCACCCAGATTAATTTGTACGATTTCAGAAAACCTGTGAATGTAAAATCCATACTATGGCCTTGCATAATCCACCCTACTGTAATGTAAAATAAAGATCTGCTTTGAAATCCGCTCTATGAGATAGAGTCAAGCTCACCTTTCTGGTTCTTCATTTCACTCTTAGCTGTGCCATGGCCCGTGGCATTGGCCTAAGGAGAGTGTGGTGGGGAGGGGACAGGGGACAGAGGGAACGGCAGTTTTCTAATTCTGACCTGTTCGCCTTTTACCTGCATGTGTACTGGATCTAGTTACAGACTGGAGGTCGATATGTTCCCTAAAAGCTTGATTTAATAAACACTTAACCCCCTCGAGCCTGTGCTACTGGTCCTGTTTTTTTCTGAATGATGTTCTATTACCAAAATTCCAGACAGTTGAAAAAGAAAGGCTTGGGCCAGCTCTATGGCCTAGTGGTTGAGGGAACCCAGATCCCATGTGGTCCACTATGACTTGAATCCCAGCCCCAGGGGCTTGAAAACATGCTGGGTACAGGCCAGCAAGTGGTGTGGTAGTTAAGGCGCTAGACTCCCACATGGCTAACTGCAGTTTGAGCCCCAGACCCGGCAGCTTGCTTTCTCACCTTCCCTTTCTCTCTCTGTCTCCCTCTGGTCAAATTGAAAAATAAAGAAAAATAACAAAGAAAATTAATTAAATATATAATTTTTTAAAGAAAAAAACAAAACCATGCTGGGTACATGTGCATACGTGCCCAGATTCCAGCAGGATAGAGAAATGAAGGAGACGGGATTGCGGTGTAACCACACCCCGCTGGGAGGTGCTTTCCCTCTCTCCCTCTCTCTGGGTTACATATGGGACCTCTGGCAAAACTAAAAAATAAATAGATACAATGAAAAAAACAGAAGGCAGGCTTCATCTCTACCCTAGTCCTCAACAAGCATTGCTTGCATAATTGTAATTTAGGACGAAGCCCTTTCAGTTCTAGCCATGCAGTGGACAGATGGACTTGAAGTGCCCTCCTATTCCTGTCGCAAACAACTAGAGAAGGTAGGAAAACATATCACTTTATATGCAGGACTGATCTCACCAAAACGTGAGGAGTGACCTAGTCACAGTGGCACACCGGAAGTCCCACCACTTGGAAGTCTTGGAGATGAATGAGAGGCCGGATCAGCACCTGGGCCAGCCGGGCGCAGAACAGTCGGGCACAGCGGCGCTCTCGTAACCCTGGCTGGCTGGGAAGTTGGGGCACGAGGGTCACGATACAGCAAGGCCCTGTTCAGAATGGCTATGTTTAGAGCCAGCAGGTGGCATAGCGGTTACGACACTGTACTCCCCCTTGACCGGCCACAGTCTGAGTCCCAGCCTTGGCCTGCAACTCTCACCGGACACGCATGCACACACATGTGGCCAAAATCCCAAGAGGAAAATGGAGGAGAAAGGATTGCAGTGTGGCCTTCCCCGGGGCGGTGGGGGCGGTGGGGGCGGTGGTGGTGATTTCTTGCTTTCTGTCTCTCGAGTGAGTGCACACGCCCTATGGCAAAAATCTGTCTCAAAAAATAAATAAATAAATACAATTTCGTTATTCGAACTGCCATTTTATTAAAGCAGGTGTTTGCTTATAAGCGGAATCATGGTTGACCCTGAAAGTTTATATAGTCGCAGAGTGGTACATGGAAGGGAGCTGTTTACAAGGAATGTTGAAACAAGAAACACTTTTTAAAAAAGGAAAAAAGAACTTACTGTTTAAGCAAAACTCCAGAAGCCTTTTGTGAAACTGAGGGTAAAGATGCTTTCCTGGGAAAGTTCCGGGTCCCCATGAACTGTGACTCTCATGCCCACCAGGGGTCACTCTTCAGGAATGACTGGTCCTGGGACAGTCGGCATCCTGTATAGAATAGCATCGTGCTTCTCATGAAGTAAGCTAGTCTGCTAGGAAGTGGCTCAACGTTGAAGTTTCATTCTGACTTTTTTTTTTTTTTTAGAGAGAGACTTTTGCTATAGGGCAGGCGTGCTCACTGGAGACACAGAAAGTGAGAAGTCACCCCTCAGTGGGTCTGGCCACCTCACAATCCCTTCTCCTCTATTCTTTTCTCAGGAGGATCTTGGGCATACACACGCACATGTGCGCAGAGCGAGTTTCAAGGCACCAGGTCTGGAACCTGAAGCGTGGTCAGCCGTGTGGGAGTCCAGCAACGTAACCACCACGCCATCTCCTGGTCCCTCACTCTGACTTTGTAACTCAGAATGGATCACACATTTTAAGGTCTGGGAGTTTTGCTTCCACTTCCTGCCTGTGTCCTCTTAGCATCTGGTTAGTTATATGCAACATGAGAAGGGCCAGACGTTGTTGGGGTTTGTTGCTCCTGGGTCTCTCTCCCTTCCTGAATGGTGGAGACCCACTTAGGAATGTCTTCGTGAAATGTCTGTTTTCTTTCATTCTGACACTGATATTCTGACAAAAGGAAAACACCTGCTTCCTGCCTTTTGCCCTCAGGAAAGAGTCCAGGAACACACCTGGGGAAATCCTTCTAAGGGATGGTGGACTCTCCATGCTTCCAGTAAGTGTCAGCAACGGAGTGGTAGCCGTTGGCATAGGGCGGGCGCCACCACGCCCGAGTGGGAGCTGTTGGAAGAACAAACCTCTTAGCCTAATCTCCCCCCTGCTTGGCCTCTCGGTAACCTTCAGAGCTGGTGTGATTTCCATTTAGGAGCTGTTTTATCGCAAAGTCGATGAAATTTGAGCTTAACAACCTTGGCTTGTCGTTCCTCCAGCCCTATACTGAATTTTGTTTTCATAAATGTGTATTCTTTTACTTAAAGAATCCACTTCCCCAGCCCCGGGCATGCACACATGTTGTCTGAGCTTCTGGCCTCTTAAAACTAGTCCATCCTGGGGCCAGCAGGTGGCATGGTGGTTAAGATGCTGGACTCCCACATGGTCGTCTGTGGTTCGAGTCCCAGACCTAGAGACTTGAAACTCATGCCAGGTGTATGAGTGTGTTCCCAAAATCCTGAGAGGAAAATGGAAGAGGAGGAGGGATTAGGAAGGGATTAGGGTATGGCCATCCCCCCCCCCACCGGGGGGCGATTTCTTGCTTTCTGTCTTTCTGTCTCTCTGTGTCTCTCCAGTGAGTACATGTGCCTATAGCAAAAATCTCTCTCAGGAAAAAGAAAAAAAAAGCACTAGTCCAGCCCTGCACCAGCAGGGGGCGTGGTAGTTAAGGTTCTGGACTCATACATGGCTGACTGAAGTTTGAACCCTGGATCTGGCAGCTTGCTTTCTCACCTTCTCTCTCTCTCTCCATCTCTCTCTGGTGAGCACATGTGCCCTGTCGCAAATTTTAAAATAATAATAATAAATAAAATTAAATAAGTGAATCTAAAAAAACCCACAAAACTAGTCCATCCCTAGATCCAGACTTTGGAGTCCAGGATAAAGTAAAGTTCTAGACCTACAGGACCTCAGGCAGGTCACGCACCCTCTCTAGACTCTCAGGTTCCTCTCTATAAATAGTACTATTTACCTTAGTAGATTTTTGTAAATTTAGAAAACATGTTTGCTTTTCACAATCCCCTGGACATATTATGAAACTTCAAGATAGAAAGAACCAGGCAGGGGGCCAGCAGATGGCATGGCGGCTTTGTCTCTGGATTCCCACAGGGCTGACTGAGGTTCAAGTCCTGGACCTCGTGGCTTGAAAATCACACCGAGCGCGTATGTGTGTGCCCAAGATCCCGGGAGCAGAATGGAGGAGAAGGGATTGCAGCATGGCCATCCCCCTGAGGGGTGATTTTCCACTTTCCCTTTCTTTCTCTCTCCCTGGCAAGGGCACACACCCTAAGGCAAAAACCTCTTGAAAAAAGGAAAAGCTGAATCCCATGTGGCCTACTGTAGTCCAAGTCCTGGTCTTGGGGTTTGAAAAACACATTTGGGTGTATGTGATCGGGTGCCCCAAATCCTGACAGGATGGAGAAACAGAGAAGGGATTGTAGCATGACCGTTCGCTATGGGGTCTCTGTCTCCTCTCTAGCAATTACTGTAATACCCAGAGTCATCACGTGAGGGCAGCACTGTGCAAGTCATTCACCAGCATCATCGCTACAAACGGATACTGAGGTCTACCAGCTACCAAGTGAGTTTGAGAAAGTCGGGGGAGGCTTTCCTGAGGATGCGACCCTTGAACTGTGTAGCAGGGCAGGGCAGAATTCAATAGAGGAGGAAGCAGTGTTCCAAGTAAAGAGAACAGCATGTCCTAAGGCCTTGAGATGGCCAGCAAGCCCAGCTAGATTAGTGAGACTAGGAAGTACAGGGTGGTAAGAGCAGGGAGTTTTAAGCCACCAGGTCCGGGACACGAACTGCTGTTGACCACATGGGAGTCCAGTGATATAACCATTACACCATCTGTTGGTCCCATTTTCTTTTTTAATTGCTGGAGGGCATGGGCACTTCCTGACAGGATTTGGCGCACTCGAGAACATGCACCGGGATGTTAGGAAGATTGTATTTTTTCCACAATGATCGAAAGGTTTATGGATGGTTTGGAACTGTGCTTGACTGGTGAATGCCCACAATGAAAGAGGCAGAGCCGGAAACCCTTGCGATCTTTGGTAATAAACCCCATCGAGTTATCCATTTCCCTGTTGATGGGGTTTAGGCCGGTGGGTCCCTGGAAAGGCAGACTTGGCACCTCTCCTGTACCCACCAGAATTAGACTCTCAGCTTGCAGGTGATACCCGGGTGGGACCTGGGTCCATTCCAGTCAGAGAAGCCCTACTTTGGAGCTTCGTTGCTTACCCCAGTCCACACTGAAACCACCTGGAAGGTGGCGTAAACCATGCCAGGGACCTGCCCGCATGTCAAAGCTGACTTCTCTGTCTCAGCAACTCCCAGAATACGTGTTACTTGGAAGCTTCCGCAATGGTTCCATTGAATAACCAGCTCTAAGAACCTTGATGCAAGTACTTATTTTTTTTTTTTTTTAATTGGCAGAGGGCATATGCACTTATCAGAGAAACAGAGAAGGAGAAAACACCCCTCAGTGGGGCGTGATCTCACTACAATCCTCCTCCGCCATTTCTCCATCCCCTGGGGATTTGGGGCATGCCCACACAGAACACCAGTGTGATTTTCTTTTTCTTTTTAATTATCTTATTCATTTATTTATTTATTTTTTTTTTTTGCACACAAGTTTTGACAGAGAAAGAAAGAGGGAGAGAGGGAGAGAAAGAGAGAGTGCAAGCTGCCAGGTTCGGGACTTGAACCGTGGTCAGCCATGCAGGAATTCCAGCGCCTTAACCACTACACCACCTGCTGGCCCCAACCAGTGTGATTTTTCAAGCCACCAGGTGAGCTTCAAACTGGGGTGGTCCATGTGGGATCTTACTCCCTTAAGCACTAAAGCTACAGCCAGCCCACAGATACCTTGCAGGAGCAAGCCCAATTCACTTTTTCCTGTAAACCATTTTAATTAAGGGAAATTTAGTGTACGCGCTTTATTGAAGCCACTGGATTTGCAATTCTGTTTAGCAAAACCGACCGAACGGCTTTCCGGAAAGGATCCATACAGGTCTGTTTTCAAAGGACGTGGCGTGTGACGGGCAGATACACCTTCTGTCCCCTGGCCTCCCTCTTGGAGTGGGTGTTCAGAGCTCTGTGGACAAAGATGGCCCTGTGCGTCTAAGAAAACCCAGCTGAAGCCTGGGACGGGCAGGTTGCCAAGGATGTGCCGGTTTTTCTGGTTCACGCTCAGTATCCGGTTTACAAATTTGCAACCCATGGCTACGACTTGAAGCGGCAGCGGCAGTTACTCAAAAATGTCTTGCTTGCTCCTGCCAACAGATTAAATACAGCAAGAACAAACATCTTGGGCAGACACCAGGGTCTATTTCTTTTTAAATAGACACAATCCTGATCTTATCTTGGCGACGGGAGCTGTGGCAGACAGAAGCCGTCAAATCCATTTCCCTCCCTTCTTCTCGGCTCTCCAAGGATCTCCTTCATGCCTTGGCCTCCTGATGTTCCCTTGTCTGTTGTCTGGGGTCGCCCAGCAGTAACTATGGCAACCACCTCATGGGAGGGAGATGTTAGGGCATCCACCTGTCACATCCTCAAGGGGTTTTCCACTTTGCTGGGGGTCGCTTATGTCTCCTTGTCACTTCTTCCTTTCTTTCTTTTCCTTTCTTTCCTTCTTCTTTATTTTTTTTTGAGAGGTTTTTGCCTTAAAGTGCATGCACTTGCTGGAGAGAGAGAGACCAAGAGACAGTGAGAGAGAAAGTGAGAAATCACCCCAGGAGGGACCAGCAGTTAGCGTAATGGCTATGTCGCTGGACTCCCATGTAGTCGACCATGGTTCGAGTCCCAGACCAGGTGGCTTCAACTCACACCAGGTGCATGTGTGTTTGTGCCCAAGATCCAGAGAGGAGAGTGGAGGAGAAGGGATTGCAGTGTGGCCATTCCCCTGGGGGAGGGTGAGTTCTCACTTTCTGTCTCTCTGTCTTTCTGGTGAGAGCATGTGCCCTATAGCAAAAACCGCTCCAAAAAAAAAAAAAAAAATAGAAAGCAAGAAAGAAATCACCCCCAGGAGGAGGGCTGCACCACAATCCCTTCTCCTCCATTCTCCTCCCAGGAGTTTGGGCATGCACGCACACACACCCGGGATGATCTTCAAGGCATCAGGTCTGGGACTGGAACTGCGGTCGGCCATGCGGGAGTCCAGCGACATAACTGCTACACCGTCTGCTGGCCCTTCTCCTTGCCATTTCTAAGCCTGCCCTACGTCTGCCCCATAGTGTGACAGTAATGCGGCAGGTTGAGGCCACTTCGGAGTTAGAAAAGATGGAAGGGCCAAGGAGGAAGTATTTATTCCCTGCCTATTGCCCCCATTAACGAGATACATGGGGACTTCGAAACGTCTGTGGGAAAATGGAATTGAACTACACGTTTATTTTGGTGCAGAGAGAAAAAAAAAAAGAAATCTACACATAGTTTTTTTTTTTTAATAATATACATTTTCCATACAATTTTTAAAGACTCCTTTGTGCATGGTGGGGTCCTCTGGACTTTTTGGCTATATTTTCAGCCACTTCTAGGCTTTGTGTCACCTTGCGTTCTGGAAGGCAGTGACCACATGAGAATCAAAGGCCCCGAGGTTCCTGAAATCCACACCAGGCTCTGGGTGCACACAGGTGTCAGATAGCTTCTTGGGTTCCCTCCCCGGCCACCTGAATTACTAAGCCGTTAAGTTGGTCTCGTTCCCTCATACCGAGCCAAACAACCCTGCTTTATCTTCCCGACACCCAGTGTTAACTCTCTTGTGTTTGTCACACTTTTTCTAGCCCCAAATCTGGGACATTTCCCAATTGCTTAAAGCAGACTCCTTGGAGGGTTCTAATCCAGTAAAGCGTTCTCACACGCGGGCGATCCGAGTGCGAGTCTCAGTTGAGAGAGGACCGACCCCCCTTGGACCCAGCAAATCCAGCCTCCTTCCAGGGTGCCGTGTTCTGTACCAGCTCCTCGGCCTGCTGTAGGCCATTACTCCCGTTTTTGATCTTTGCTTAATTTGCTGGTGACTGCCTTTCTGATCCAATCACAGGTCTGTCCCTGTGTGTGCCCGCCCTAAATAACACTGTTCTGTTCTCGTAGCCCGTCCCCACCTGCTCCCTTGCCCCGCCCTTTCATTGTTATAAAAACTGGCTTCGTTCTTTTAAATTAGACCTCCTATAAATAATTCAGTAACCTGGCCTGATGGCCCCGCCGCCAGGAGGCAGGAGGACTCAGGGCGTTTATTGGGGGTTTCTGCAGCAGGGCACTGAGCTGGTCACAACATTCGTTTCCCCCCAGAACACGGTCACCGCGTCTGAGACGTCTGACATCCCTTGCAGGCTCCAGCCTGTGTGTGTGCTCATGCGACATTGAAGAGCATCTGCTGTGAACGCCTCTACTTTCACTGATCCTCTGGCTACGTTTTGTTTGTTTGTAATTTTTTTTTAAAGGGAGATTTTTGCTATAGGATGCATGCACTCACTGGAGAGACAGAGAGACAAAAAGTGAGAAATCACCCCCCAGGGGGATGGCCACGCCGCAGTCCCTTCTCTTCCAGTGTCTTCTCTGGATCTTGGGCAGCGCGTACTGAGTAAGCTGCCAGGTCCGAAACTCGAACCGCGGTCGACTACATGGGAGTCCAGCGACGTAACCATTACGCCGCCTGCTGGTCCCTGGCTAGATGTTTAGGTCTGTCTGTCTCCCCCGGCCTCCCGTATTCTGTGTCATCTCTCATCCAAACACACCCTCACTCTTTCGGCCATCCCCCCCAAGCGCGTCCACTTACTTCCCCAAGCTGATCTGCTTTTTCTGAAAGAGAGACACACACCCAACAAGGTCCCCATGCCACCATTCACCCCAGCCAGGCCACCGGTACACATGTGCGCACCTTGGCCTATTCCGGAGACCTCAGGACACAAACCCAGGACCCCACAACGTGGCCTCAGCATCTCGGGGCCCCAGGCCACCGCTGCACTCCTGCGGCTTGCCCATGCCGTAGGTCCCACCCGCCTTAACATGGAACGTCAAACGTCACTCCACAGTAATGGAACTTACTGCGTTTTAGCGTCCTCTGTTATTAAATGGCAGCAGGTAAGAGTGATTCTTTTTTTTCCCTTAAAGAGAGGAGAGGAGTGATAATGAAATGTTTTCTTTGTCCTCTCAGCTGTTTGTAATGCCACATATATGGTTTTGTTTTGTTTGTTTGTTTTTGAGAGGTTTTTGCTATAGGGCGCATGTACTCACCAGAAAGAGAGAGACAGACAGAGAGACAGAAAGCGAGAAATCACCCCCCAGGGGGGTGGCCACGCTGCAGTCCTTTCTCCTCCATTCTCCCCTTGGGGTTTTATATACTCACATACCCGGCGTGCTGTCAGGTTCGGGACTGGAACTGTGGTCGACTACGTGAAAGTCCAGCGAGGAAACCATTATGCTGTCTGCTGGTCCCATTCTTTTCTTTCTTTTTCTTTCTTTCTTTCTTTCTTTCTTTCTTTCTTTCTTTCTTTCTTTCTTTCTTTCTTTCTTTCTTTCTTTCTTTCTTTCTTTCTTTCTTTCTTTTTATTTGCTAGAGGGTCCAAGTGGTCACCAGAGAAAGACAGACAGAGAGTGAGGAGAGTCTAGAAAGCACTCCCCCTGGGGGCCACCCCACAATCCGTTCTCTTCCATCTCTCCTTTCAGGATTTTGGCCACACACACACACACACACACACACACACACACGTGCCTAGTTTCTCAAGCCACCAGGTCCTGGATGTGAAATGTGCGGTCGGCCATGTGGGATCCAGCCACCTTCACCACCACGCCACTGGCTGTCCCTCATTTTTAATTTGGGGATGTATTAGGTCGTCTGGAAGTCATGACATGGTTTTCTAAGCAAAAATGCATCATGTCTTTCCTGAAGACCCAATACAAACTAGTTACACCCATTGGTTGAACTGCTAGTAGTAAATTTGCAGGATTTAAAAGATTGTGTGTGTGTGTGTGTGTGTGTGTGTGTGTGTGTGTGTGTGTATTCTGTTTTAAAACTTTTTCTAGGGACCAGCAGTTGGCGTAGTGGCTATGTCGCTGGACTCCCATGTAATCAACCATAGTTTGAGGACCAGACTTGGTGGCTTAAACTCACGCCAGGCGCGTGTTTGTGCGTGTCCAAGATCCTGAAAGGAGAATGGAGGAAAAGGCATTGCAGCATGGTCATCCCCACGCGGGGTGATTTCTTGCTTTCTGTCTCTCTCTGTCTTTCTGGGGAGTGCACGCGCCCTATAGCAAAACAACTCTCAAAAAAATAAAAATAAAACCTTTTTCTAATTGCCAGAGGGTGTGTGCTCTTTGCCAGAGAGTGAGAGAAGGACAGAGACAGCGAGGAAGAGGGAGGAAACCACCCGCCAATGGAGTGTGGTCGTACCACAATCCCTTCTCCTCCTTTTCTCCCTTTTGTCAGGACTCTGGGCAAGCACACATGCCTTGTGTGTTTTTCATTGGAACAGGATTCAAACCACAGTGGGCAATTGGGATCTCACCCCCTTAACTCCTAGGCCATGGGGTCAGCCCTAGAAAGTATAATTTAAAAGCTCTCAGTAAATACGACCAAATTGCCAATCAGTCCTGTGTGAGTGCCAGCTTCCTGCCTGTTGGACAATATCTCAGAAAAATAAAACTCAGCCCATTTAATAAATGGAAATGGGGAACCAGCAGTTAGCGTAATGGCTATGTCGCTGGACTCCCACGTAGTTGACCGCGGTTCGCATCCTGGACCCGGTGACTTAAAACTCACGCTGGGCGCGTGTGCGTGTGCGTACGTGCCCAAGATTCCAAGAGGAGAATGGAGGAGAAGGGATTGCGGCGTGACCATCCCCCCTGGGGAGTGATTTCTCGCTTTCTGTCTTTATGTCTCTCTCTGTCTGTCTGGCGAGCGCACACGCCCTATAGCGAAAATCTCTCCAAAAATAATAATAATAATAATAAAATAAATGAAAATGGCAACTTGATATTTTCATGCCCATTTAATTCATTCTTAGGGAATTGAAGGCTAAGAGCTAACAGCATTTAAAGAAGAAAGTTTACTTTGAAAAGATGCAAGGCCCTCCGAAGGAACTGCTCATCAAATAAAACACAACAGGTCTTTAGGGCAAAATTACACTGCAAAATTACCGAGGGGACTGCCTGCGTTGCTGTGCTCCTAACGGAAAGCCAGCAATTTTCGTAGAGGGCTATCATTTCCACAAAGGCCACGGCTCATCCCAGACAGCAGCATTGCAAGCTCAGGGAGAAAGCTTTTGCATCCGTTAGCAGTCGGCGACTTCCAGGAAACGCTCAGAGCTGATTTACGTGGCCAGAGTTAGAGCTCAGGACGTTGTTTTCTGCAGCCACGGGCATCAAGGAGGCAAAATGTCAGTTTTGCTTCCACAAGAGTTTTCATGCGTAGAGAGGGTTCTGTGTTTCTTCTTACGATTAGGTTGTCGGGAATGTCGTGATGCATTTTGGCATAGAAAAAGATGTCATGACTTCCCCAATGACCTAATATATATGTATCTTTTGCCCTATTCGATTTTATTGGCGTTTATCTTTTGCTTACTGAATTGTACTTATTATATTTTAAAAATCCATTGCCACCTATTGGCAAATTGTTTTGTCTGAGTTATTTTGCCTTGGTTTGATTTATGATTTTTTGTTTGTTTGCGATAGGGAACAGGTGCTCGCTGGAGAGAGAGAGAGAGATAGCGAGAAAGAGAGAGGGGAAGTGAGAAAGCACCCCCTAGGGGAGATTGCCGCGTTGTAATCCTTTTTCCTCCATTTTCCTCTAGGGATTTTGGGTGCGCATGCACACATACACACACACACACACACACACACACACTCACACACATGCCACGTGTATTTTTTCAAACCAACAGGTCCTGAACTCAAACCACAAAGCCAGCTACTCTGGGATCCAGCCACCTTAAGCTCCACCCTGCCTGCTGGCTCGACTTAGGATATTTTTATCACAGCTTTTATTTTTATGTAGTCAAATTCATTTTTTTCAAATCTATCAGTTTTTCTTTATAATTTCTGTTTTGATACCATGCTTTCCAAGCATATCTTAGCTTTTAAAATTTTGTTTATAGAAAGCTCATCGAATGAGGGGGAAATATTTGCAAATCATATAACTGATAAGGGATTAGTATCTAGACTATATATTAAAAATCCTACAACTCGGGCCGGCAGGTGGCATGGTAGTTAAGGGTGCAGGACTCCCACATGGCCAACCATGGTTTGAGTCCCGAATCTGGTGGCTTGCTTTCTCACGTGCCCTCTCTCTCTCTCACTCTGTCCCTCTCTGGTCAAATTAAAATAAATAAATAAACAAACAAATAAATAAAGTTAAATAAAATCATTAAAAAAAACCCTACAACTCAACGACAGAAAAAATAATTGAAAAACAGTCTGGCTTAAAAATTAGCAAAAGACAGGGGACAAGCAGTTGGCATAATGGCTATGTTGCTGGATTCCCATGTAGTCGACTGTGGTTCAAGTCCTGAACCAGATGGCTTAAACTCACGCCGGGCACGTGTGTGTGCATGCCCAAGATCCTGAGAGGAGAATGGAAGAGAAGGGATTGCAGCATGGCCATCCCCCCACCTGGAGGAGTGAATTCTCACTTTCTGTCTCTCTGTCTCTCTCTGACTTTCTGGCAAGTGTACGCTCCCTATAGCAAAAATCTCTCTCAAAAAAAAAAAAAAAATTAGTGAAAGACAATTTCTTGGGGCCAGCAGGTGGTGTGGTGGTTAAGCACTGGACTCCCACATAACCGACCACAGTTTGAGTCCCAGATCTTGCAGCTTGCTTTCTCACTTTCCTTCTCTCTCTTTCTTGCTTGTTCTGTCCCTATCTGGTCAAATTAAAAAATAAATAAATACATAAATAAATAAATAAAGTTAAATTTAAAAATAACAATAATTTAAAAATCAGCAAAAGACTTGAATAGATATCTCTTCAAATATACTCAAATGGTCAATAAGCACACGACATTACTAATTATTAGAGAAATGCAAATCAAAACCCCAATGAGACATCATTTATACAAATTAGAAAGGCTATTTTAAAAAATAATAATAATATTAAGTAGCTATTAGCAAGGACATGGAGAAATTGGAACTATTGTGCTGGCGGGATTACCAAATGGTGCAGCCACTGTGAAAAACAGTGCAGGGTTTCTCAAAAAATGAAAAACAGAGTGATCGTATGATCTTGCAATTCTACTTCTGGATATAGGCCCAAAAGAATTGGATGCAAGGACTTTCACAGATATTTCTACACTAATGTTCACAGTGACATTATTCATAATGGCCAAAAAGTTGCAGTGTTCCAAGTGTCCGTTGACAGATGAATTGATAAACAAAATGTAGCACATATGAGAGTCTTCAAAGATTTCTTTTTTTTTTTTTTTTTTTTAAAGGTTTTTGCTGTAGGGCACGTGCACTCGCCAGAGAGACAGAAAGTGAGAAATCACCCCCAGGGGGGATGGTCACGCTGCAATCCCTTCTCTTCCATTCTCCTCTTGGGATCTTGGGCACGCACGCACACGCGCCCGGCGTGAGTTTAAGCCACTGGGTCTGGGACT
Source organism: Tupaia belangeri chinensis (assembly GCF_000334495.1). Classification (NCBI taxonomy): domain Eukaryota; kingdom Metazoa; phylum Chordata; class Mammalia; order Scandentia; family Tupaiidae; genus Tupaia; species Tupaia belangeri. Next base: position 2,037,590 of record NW_006160137.1, read on the forward strand.
TGAACCGCGGTCGACTACGTGGGAGTCCAGCGACACAGCCATTATGCCAACTACTAGGCACTCTTTTGGGATTTCTGCACCAGGAAATATTTGTACTATCAATTACGAAATTAAGTTACTCGTATTATTCAGTTTATTGCTTACTATCCCCTTCTGTCTGGGCCATGCCTTGCTCTTGTATTTATTATATTTTATTGGATTTTTCCCCTCATCTCTGCCTTGTATTCCTATCCCACTTTTCTTCCCCATCAGCACTCACCATAATGTTAGTATGCCCTTGGATAGGCACCTCCCTCTGAAAAATACAGAGACTTGCTTACTGCGTGTATATACTTAACATGCAGGTAAATGGGGGCCAGCAGATGGCATGGTGGTTAAAGGTGCTGAACTCCCACATGGCAGACCATGGTTCAAGACCTGGACCTGGTGGCTTGCTTTCTTACTTTCCCCTCTCTCTCTCTCTCTCTCTCTGATAAAATCGGAAAATAATAATAACAAATAAAGTTAAATAATTTTTAAATGCAGGTAAATGGGAACCCAACGTTAGGGAATTAAGAATCACCTGTAGGAAACACAGATTCCTAAGTCCCATTCCCAGAGATTCAGGAGGTCTTTGAAGGCTTAAGAGCCTGCATCTGCCATAGCTTCCCTGGGGATGCTGAGGCCGCAAGCCAGGGGACCACAAATTAAGTAGCATTAGCCTCGCTCTCCCTCTATTTTAAAAGTTTTACCGCTCCACAGCATGTTCTGAAGACTTTTCTGTATTCTCGTCTGTATCTGTAGTTGACTGCTTTTGGCTGGTCCAACAATTTCACAGTCTGCGTCTCCACAATTCATACTCCCCTAGTGATGGACATCTGGGTTATTTCCAACCCCCATATCGTAAGATGCTGCAATGAATGTTCTTTTTCATGTGATCTCATGGGCCTAGGAATGAGTTTCTCTGGGACATGCACCCAGGAGTGGGGAATACTGGGCTGTCAGGTACAGATTTACACATTGAATTTCTCTAAGTATTTCCGGCTTGCTTACTCTCCAGTGGACCAAACAAAATCCACTCCTACATGGCAGTGGTACATGAGGGAAGTTCAGAAACTTCTTGAGAGGCGTAAAAGCCTTTAATTAAGATGCTAACCCTGAGGGACAACACATGGCATGGTGGTTAAGGGCTCTGGACTCCCACATGGCCAACCACGGTTTGAGTCCTGGACCTGGCAGCTTGCTTTCTCACTTTCTCTCTCTCTCTCTCATCAAATTAAAATAAATAAATAAAGTTAAATAAAACAATTCTTATTTAAAAATGCTGGGGCCAGTAGGTGTCATATAATAATTATTAATGTAATTATTTTAAATAATTCTTTAAAAAAAAAAAAAGATGCTAATCCTATAAGGCTCTGTGATCAGCCAGGCCAAAAGCCATGTTTTATTTCTGAGAGGTTTTTTTTTTTTTTTTCACTATAGGGCCGGTGCGCTCGCCAGACAGACAGAGAGAGACATAGAGACAGAAAGCGAGAAATCACCCCCCAGGGGGGATGGTCACACCGCAATCCCTTCTCCTCCATTCTCCTCCCGGGATCTTGGGCACGCACGCACATGCGCCCGGCGTGAGTTTGAAGCCACCGGGTCCGGGACACGAACCGCGGTCGACTACGTGGGAGTCCAGCAACATAGCCATTACGCTAACTGCTGGTTCCCAGCAATGTTTTATTTCTGATTTTCACCTGACCAACACTGCATGCTGCCAAAGTACTGGGCAGTGAGAACACACACGTGCATGTGCAACACACACACACACACACACACGCACACACAGCCCAGCCCATGGCCCGCCTGGGTCAGTGCAAGCAGGAACCAGTTTTACTTTCCTGTCTTACTTCCCTGAATGTCAGCTTCCTTCCTAAGTGAGAGGCCCCTTGGTGGGGCTGAGGGGACATCTGACTCCCTGCAGGCCCAGCCAGAAGCATCCACACCGTGGCCAGACGCTCCATTGTCCGGGATTATCTGATTGCACTCGGAAGGATTTGCTTTCCTGTTGTTACCTGGCTCTCTCAACAATGAGCATAAAAATAGAGTCTTCCTGAGGAGACCGAGGCTTGAAAATCACTTGCCAAATGGTTTAGCAGATGTTTGAGTTGGCCTGAGACAATTTTTTAAATGGTTATCCTTTTTAACACAACCGAAGGAACATGGACCATTACATTCAAATGACCCAGTGTCCCTTTCTAAAAGAGTGAAGTGGGAATTAATAGGGGTGTGATGATTCGGGCAAATCTAAACAGCTGACATTTGGATTGGTGTACACAGATCGTTATAGTTTTGTTAAACAGGTTTCTCTCCTTGTGTACGAGTGTAACAACCACCTACTGCAGTCCGCCTCCACTGGAAGGCTAGAGACTTTGGAAACAGTGATCAACTGATTTGGAGACCAGCAAATGAGATTTTTTAAAATCAGATTTTTTTTTAATAATTCAGAGAAAAACAGATGCTCAATCGTTTGAGTATTTTTTAACTTTTTAAAAATTAATTTTATTGTGTATATTTGAGGCTTATAAAATGTTATGAAATGCAAGATAAATACAGCTACATAAAAATGTTATGAAATGCAAGATAAATACAGCTACATACAGATGAGCAAATGTACCACCTCACATTGTTACATTTTATTTTTGTGGTCAGAAGAACTAAAATGTATTTTACAAAAACTGTTACCTTTCTTTTCTTAGACAGATTTTTTTTTTTTTAGAGGTTTTTGCTATAGGGCACGTGCGCTTACCAGAAAGACAGAGAGAAACAGACAGAAAGCGAGAAATTATCCCCCCACACCTCCACCCCCACCCCGGGGATGGCCACGCCGCAATCCCTTCTCCTCTGTTCTCCTCTCGGGATCTTGGGCACGCACACACACGTGCCCAGCATGAGTTTAAGCCACCGGATCCAGGACTCGAATCGTGGTTGACTACATGGGAGTCCAGCGACATAGCCACTACGCCAACTGCTGGTCCTATGGTGAGACAGATTTTTGCTACAAGGTGTGTGTGCTCACCGGAGAAGCAGAGACAGAAAGCAAGAAATCACCCCCCCAGCGGGGATGGCCACACCACAACCCCTTCTCCATTCTCCTCTCGAGATTTTGAGCACACACGCACATCCACCCAGTCTGACTTTCAGGCCACAAGATCCAGGCCTCCAACACAGCCAGGCATGTGGGAATCCAGCCACCTTCCCCACCACTCCACCTGCTGGCCCCGAAGGTTGCTGAATTTAAATAGGAAAATAAATAACCCTGCACAGGTTCAGGACAACAGGTGCCTGGTATTGCCCGGCGTGATAAACGGTGCACTGCTGAAACCAAGGAAGGGCAGCGTTTCAGGCCACAGGAGCGGGAGGAAGGCACGTGGTACGAGAAACAACAGCGCCACCTGGTGTTCTGCATAGCCAACCCCTCAGGCTACTGGACGCTCGGTGGGCAGGGAGGGCTCAGCTTGCCTTCTAGAAGATTCCCGGATGAAGAGCAGCATCTGAGGTAGGTGCTCAATGCATAGATGATCAAGGAAAAAAAGGCTGCCCCTGTTGGCAGCTCGCTTTCTCACTTTCTCTCTGGTGTGTGCACGTGCTCTGCAGGAAACTGAAACATAATAATGATAAAAAATAAATCATTTTTTAAAAAGAATGATTTGCACTGGGGCTGGCAGATGGCATGGTGGTTAAGGTGCTGGACACTGACATAGCAGACTGGGGTTTGAGTCCCAGACCCAGCAGCTTGAAAATCACGCTGGGTACATGTGCATGCATGCTCAAAATCGTAAGTGAATGAGAATGAAGGAGAAGGGATTGCAGCATGGCCAGCCTCCCTGGGGGGTGATTTCTCACTTTCCCTCTCTCTCTGTGTCTCTTTCTGGTGAATGCACGTGCTATAGCAAAACAAAACAAAGTGAAGAAAAGAAAAATGAAAGAAAAGAAAAAGCATTTAAAATGTTTATAACTTTTTTTAAAAATTTTATTTCATTTATTATTCTTATTCTTAAAAAATAACTTGCTATAGTCATCAGAGACAGACAGAGTGAGAAAGCAAGCTGCCAGATCTGAGACTCGATCTGCAGTCAGTCATGTGGGAGTCCAGCACCATAATCACCACACCATCTGCTGGCCCCAATGATATTGTTTTAAATTCTATCTGTGAAGCTTAGGTTGGTAGTAAAAAAATGAAGGCTGTAATTTTCAGCTGGATCCTATTATGGAAGGTCTTGACTAGCTGGTTCCCTCAATCCAGATTTAATTCAGGTGGTCTCAAGTGGCTTCCCGCTTTTGAGAATTCAAAGCAGGCATTCAACATCTGAAGTGTGTGACCAAGGAAGTCGTCCTGAGAAACACAGGCAGGGGGACTGCCGTCACCAAGGATCATAAAGCTTGCGACTTCACACCTTCTCAGAGCGAAAGTTCCCAAAAGAATGGGCCCCGTGTATTGCTAAACCTGCTGGGTGGTTTCTTTAAACATAAATCTCCAGTTTCTACCTAGCCCTCTGGCTATCTTGTCAGAACTGGGTCTATAAAGTTACACAAGTGTTCCCTCGGGATGGCAAGCAGGGGGTCATTTATCAGGCTCTGGCCACCACATTCTCTGAGAAGGGTAGCTGTTAAGTCTGTCCTCCGAGACAGCATTTCTTTCTCTCTCTCTTCCTTCTTCCTTTCTCTTTCTTCTCTCTTTCTCTCCCTTCCTTCCTTCCTTCCTTCCTTCCTTCCTTCCTTCCTTCCTTCCTTCCTTTCTTCCTTCCTTCTTCCTTTCTTCTTTCTCTTTGTAAAAGTTTATTTATAGAGAAGCACCCTCCACAGGGTTTCATACCACAGTCTTTCCCCAGTCTTGCCAGACAGAATCACGGGCATGTGCACCTGTGCCCAGCTTGTCCAGGTCGACCTGCAGGCCGGGCCCTCCTGGTCACCTTTCTAAAAAAAAAAAACACGGAGAGATACAGACTGAGAAACAGGCATCCCGACAGAGACTTCCCACCACGACCCGGTCCCAGCCCCAGTCAGCAGGATCGCAGCGTGTGTGTCCTTGGAGTGTACACGGAGACCTCAGGACAGGAGCCCAGGACCTTCTCGTGTGTCCTCAGGGTCACTGAGGCTTACGGTACCACGTTCCACTGCAGCTGGCCCGAGACAGCGTGTTTTAAAGTCAGAGCGTCTGGGGGCAAGCAGGTGGCGTGGTGGCTAAGGGCGTCGGACTCCCACAAGGCCAACTGTGGTTGGAGAAAGCAACTGAGGCTTGCTTTCTCACTTTCCCTGTCTCTCTCTGGTGAACTCACATGCCCTCTAGCAAATAAAAATAATAATAATAACAGTAACAATAATAATAATAAACAAAAGTAAATCATTCCTTAAAAAAAAAGTCAGTGCTTCCTGCCCGCGGTGGTCAGCTGTGTATCTGTCAACTCTGGATGGCATCCCTCCCTTTCTGGCCCTCCTCCTTGTCCCCAGGTTGTTGTTTGGAGACCTCGCCTTCAGCTCTCGGTGCCTAGACCACAGTGATAGGCAGGAGTCGGCCCCGGGTCCAAACTAAACCAGTGACATCCAGTCACGTGCTGCTGGAACTGGTACAAGGCGCCAACTCCGGTTGGGCCAAGGGCAGGTGGGACATCCCGCTAGGATGCTGAGACCGAAGGCAGGGGCTGGAGAATCACTGTCAACCGCGTCGTCCACGCCTGGAAGAAACCCACCAGAGGGAGGGAGACAACGTGGTATGCAGATTACATTTCCAAAAACACCACCAAAAAATTTTTTTAAGAATTATTATTTTGGGATCAGCAGTTAGAGTAATGGCTATGTCGTTGGACTCCCACGTAGTCGATCACTGTTTGAGTCCTGGACCCGGTGGCTTAAAACTCGTGCCGGGCGCGTGTGCGTGCATGCCCTAGATCCCAAGAGAATGGAGGAGAAGGGATTGCGGCGTGGCCACCCCCCAGGGGGTGATTTCTCGCTTTCTGTCTCTCTGTCTCTCTCTGTCTGTCTCTGTCTGTCTGGCGAACACACGCACCCCACAGCAAAAACTTCTCAAAAAAAAAAAAAAAAAGAATTATTATTTTATTGGGGCCGGCAGGTGGCGTGGTGGTTAAAGTGCTGGACTCCCACATTTGAGTCCCGGACCTGGCAACCTGCTTTCACACCCTCCCTCCCTCTCTCTCTCTCTCTCTCTCTCTCTCTGTCTCTCTCTAGAGAGTGCACATGCCCTATAGCAAAATATCCAGGGGCACTGCCAGCCTCAGGAGCAGCGTGATTCAGGACCAAAGTGATGGCACTGTTAATGACTTCTTTCTCCTGTGCGTTTAGGTTGATTCTCATACTGTCTGTACCAGTGGCCTTCTCTCCAATGGAGTTAGGCTCCCCCCTTCCATGACAGATCCAAGACACCTTCCTGTCTCACTAGTTCTGACTGAGAGGACTGAGCCGGCCAGGTGGTCACAAAGGTAACTTACATCAATCCCAGCCAAGCCCTAGAACCGGGGGTAGGGTTCGTCCCATTTAAACCTCATAGCAGACAATGAGGGGAGAGTAGTTTCCTGAAGGAGATTAGAGTACTGTTTTATTTTTTTTTTTTTAAGAATTATTTTATTTATTTATTTATTTATTTATTTATTTATTTATTATTTCACTTGAGTTTGCCAGACAAAAACACAGAGAGAGAGAGAAAGACAGAGAGAGAAGAAGAGTAGGAAAGCAAGCTGCCAGGTCTGGGATTCAAACCGAGGTCAGCTATGTGGGAATTCCAGCACCTCAACCACTACGCCACCTGCTGGCCCCAAAGCAATGCTTTAAAGGGGGAATAGATGCTTAGCAGCTTGCTTAAATGGTAAGTGTCACAAAATAAAAGGATGATGATGATCAGGATGAAGAAATTGTGGCTTCACCTCATCTTCCAAAACTGTGTAGAAATAGATCCACTGTAAGGGACCAGCAGTTAGCATAATGGCTATGTTGCTGGACTCCCATGTAGTCGACTGTGGTTCGAGTCCCAGACCCGGTGGCTTAAACTCACGCAGGGCGCGTGTGCGTGTGTGCCCAAGATCCCGAGAGGAGAATGGAGGAGAAGGGACTGCGGCATGGCCATCCCCGCTGGGGGGTGATTTCTCGCTTTCTGTCTCTATGTCTCTCTCTGTCTGTCTGGTGAGCGCCCGCGCCCTATAGCGAAAAAACCTCTCCAGAAAAAAAAAGTCTGTAGGATGCTAAGGAGAAGCACTGTCTCCCTCATTTGTCTGGACCAGGCTGGTTCCAAAATGATCCCTTACTGAGCGTGCACACCTCTCTCCAAGTCTCCAGAGCCAGATTCCAGCTGCCACCGCGGCGGCTTCCATCGCAAGCTGTTTGTTTGTTTGTTCGCCATCCCTTCCTGGGTTTCAGGACAGGAAGCAGCTGGGGACAGGGAGAGGTTTCTTGTCACGGGTTGCGATCCCTCCAGGTCGATGATTATAGTCCCCTTACTGCATTCCCACTCACCCACTTGCACTCTCAGCTCATGGCAAGTCCTTCCTGCCCAATGTCCAGCCCCCAGACCTCGGAGCCATTGTCAGTCCTTCTCCCATGTCCATTCAACCCATCAGCAAATCCTCTTGGCCCTTTCTTGAGAATTAATCGGGTATGGGGACCAGCAGTTAGCGTAATGGCTATGTCGCTGGACTCCCACGTAGTCGACCGCAGTTCGAGTCCTGGACCCGGTGGCTTAAACTCACGCTGGGCGTGTGTGCCTGTGTGCCCCAGATCCCGAGAGGAGAATGGAGGAGAAGGAATTGCGGCGTGACCATCCCCTCTGGGGGGTGATTTCTCACCTCCAGAGCCAGATTCCAGCTGCCACCGCGGCGGCTTCCATCGCAAGCTGTTTGTTTGTTTGTTCGCCATCCCTTCCTGGGTTTCAGGACAGGAAGCAGCTGGGGACAGGGAGAGGTTTCTTGTCACGGGTTGCGATCCCTCCAGGTCGATGATTATAGTCCCCTTACTGCATTCCCACTCACCCACTTGCACTCTCAGCTCATGGCAAGTCCTTCCTGCCCAATGTCCAGCCCCCAGACCTCGGAGCCATTGTCAGTCCTTCTCCCATGTCCATTCAACCCATCAGCAAATCCTCTTGGCCCTTTCTTGAGAATTAATCGGGTATGGGGACCAGCAGTTAGCGTAATGGCTATGTCGCTGGACTCCCACGTAGTCGACCGCAGTTCGAGTCCTGGACCCGGTGGCTTAAACTCACGCTGGGCGTGTGTGCCTGTGTGCCCAAGATCCCGAGAGGAGAATGGAGGAGAAGGAATTGCGGCGTGACCATCCCCTCTGGGGGGTGATTTCTCACTTTCTGTCTCTATGTCTCTCTCTGTCTGTCTGGCGAGCGCATGCGCCCAATAGCAAAAACCTCTCCAAAAAAAAAAAATAATATATCGGTAATCTAACCACGTCTCAACTCCTCCACTACCACCGCCAAGACCAGGCCACCGGGTTATTGTAGATGCCTCCTCTCCGGTTTCCCTGCTTCCTGCCCCTTCAGTCTGCTCACAGTAACGCTAATAAAACCCGGGCCTGCTTGAAACCCCACAATAGCTTCCTCACCCCACTCTGAAGAAACTCCAAGGTCCTCCATGGTCTAGAAGGCCCCGTGGGGTCTGGTCTCAACGTTGATCTGACTGCTCCCTCCTCCTCTCCACTCGTTCACACCCTTCCAGCCACAGTGGCACCCTTCGGACCCCCTGGGATGCTTCTCCTGGGGCCTGTGCTGTTGTGCCCTCTGTCTAGAAAGCTCTTACCCAGATCTCCCCACAGGTGGCGCCATCACTGCTGCTCTCAGTGCTTGGCATGGGTGCCGCCATTTTCAAGACTTGCCCTAGCTGTCCTAGACGAACACGGCCACCTCCTCTCCCTCTTTAGGTTAGTTTCTATACGGCCCTTATCGCCATTTATGATTTATTTTCTGTCTCCCTCTCTGGAATGGGAGGGATTTTGTCTGCTTTTCCTAGGACTTAGCACCGTACTGAGTGTATAACCAACACAGAATAGTTATTGAATGTTGTTGAGTCACAAACCCACTTGGAAATCTGATGACCGCAAAGACCTTCTGCTCAGATAAATGCCAGACATGCACAGTTTTGCAGACAGTTCTGGGAGTCTCGGGTCCCCGGTAGCTATGCAGGTTAAGAACCCCTGCTTTAGAGCGCCAGTTTCAAAACCCAGAAACTCTGCCTTCCAACTTCCGGAGATCTGAATGCCTATCTCCTGTTAGACTCGAGTCACGAGTTAGAGCACCCACACATCCACTCACCCAACATTTCCTGCGTGCCAGCTGGGTGTCAGGCTAGGTGCTAATCCCTAAGGGGGCAGAGGTGCCTACACTTAAGGCACTCATTCCAGAAGAAAGACCACCGTGCTAATGCCTGACTCTAGTAAGATCATTTCCAATCTAGCGTTGTGCAGTGACCAGTGATGGCCCAAGGAACGCCACAGCTCACTCTTCCCAGGTGGGTTTGGAAAAACTCACAGAGGACTCACAGAATTTGGACACAGTAAGAGGCTTAAACTGGCTTTTAAAGCATGAATAGGCATTTGTTTGGCAAAGAACAGGGAGAAAAGGTGATCCAGGCAAAGCGCCAACAAATAGCATAGCAACTGCAAGAAGAAAGCTACATTCACTCTACAGATTTGCCTGAAAAAGAACTGTTAGTTTAAAATCTTTTTTTGTTTGTTTGTTTGAGAGAGAGATTTTTGCTATAGGGCAGGTATGCTCAACCAGAGAGACAGAGAGAGACAGCGAGACAGAAAGTAAGAAATCACCCCTCAAAAGGGACGGCCATACCACAATCCCTTCTCCTCTTGGGATCTGGGGCACACATGCACACGTGCCTGGTGTGAGTTTCAAGCTGCCGGATCCAGTACTTGAACAGCAGTTGGTCATGTTGGGATCCAGTGCCTTAACCACTATACCACCTGCAGGCTCCCCAAATCCTTTTTTTTAATGTTTATTTATTTCCTAAGCCAGAGAGACACAGAGAGAGAAAGAGAGAAACAGCACCCCTAAACAAGGTCTTATTGCCATGATCCATCCCCGACCTCGCCAATCCCAGATCATGGGCATGTGTGTTCTTTTTTATTTTTTTTTTAATAATTTTTTTTTATTTATTCATTCATTTATTTTTTAATTTGACCAGAGAGAGACAGAGGGTGAGAGTGAGAGAGAGAGGAAGTGAGAAAGCAAGCCACCAGATTCAGGACTTGAACCCTGGTTGGCCATGTGGGATTGTCCAGCGCTTTAACCACCATGCCACCTGCTGGTCCCCACATGTGTGTTCTTGGCCTGTTCAGAGATGTCTCCAGGTTCAAACCCCGGATCTTCCCATGTGGATCAGCATCACAAAGCATTGTATTTTACCAGTACACCACCATCTGGTCCTGTCCTGGTTTAGACTTCCCTAAAAGCAGATCTAAGACAGGGTACGAGCATATGTGGCTTATTGGGTCACCGGGAAAGTCATGATTCATTTTTGCATAGAAAAACACACAGCAATGGGAACCAGCAGTTAGCCAAATGGCTATGTCACTGGACTCCCACGTAGTCGACTGTGGTTCGTGTCCCGGACCTGGTGGCTTAAAACTCACGCCGGGCGTGTGTGCGTGCGTGCCCAAGATCCCGAGAGGAGAATGGAGGAGAAGGGATTGCGGCATGGCCATCCCCCCTGGGGGGTGATTTCTCGCTTTCTGTATCTCTGTCTCTCTCTGTCTGTCTGGCGAGTGCACGCGCCCTATAGCGAAAACCTCTCCAAAAAAAAAAAAAAAGAAAAGAAAAACACACAGCAAAATACATTATGACTTTCTCGATGACCTAGTATTTTAGAGTTGGAAGGGTGCATGGGAAGAGGAGTGGGAGGTGAGAAAGGGCAGGGAAGGCGGTCAGTAAGAGTTCTTTGTTAAAGACACTGGGCACCTGGAGCTTAATCCCTGAGGGAAGCTCTGAAAAGTGGCTCAGAATGAGCAGACCACAGGGTGAGGAAGCTGGGCTGTGTATACCCTGCCTCACTGTTGAGAGTCATCGTTGAAGGCTGTGTCTTTATTTTAAGAGAGATTTTTGCAGGGGCCGGCAGGTGGCATGGTGGTTAAGGGCACTGGACTCCTGCATGGCCCACTATGGATAGAGTCCTGGCCTGGTGGCTTGCCTACTCACTTTCTCTTTCTCTCCCTCTCTGGTTCTGTCCCTGTCTGGTCAAATTAAAATAAATAAATGAAGTTGAATAAAATAATTTTTTATAAAATAGAGAGATTTTTTTTTCTATAGGCCACACGTACTTACTGAAGAGACAGACAGAAAGCGAGAAATCACCCCTCAAGGTGAGAATGGCCACTCCACAGTCCCTTCTCCTCCATTCTCCTCTCAGAATTATGAGTATGCGTGCACATGTGCCCAGTGTGACTTTCAAGCCTCCAGGTCTGGGATACGAACCACAGTCAACAATGTTGGAGTCCTGCGACCTAGCCAGTATGCCAACTGCTGGTCGCTGTATCTTTATCTTTTTCAGCTCAGTCTCCTCCCTACTCACAATGAACATAGTGACTTGATCCTTAAACCAACTTCTTTACTTCTTTTTTTTTTTTTTTTTTTTTTTTTTGTGGGTTTTTTCTTATCGGTATTTGTCACCCCAAAAATTTTTTGAGAGGTTTTTGCTATAGGGCATGTGCGCTCGCCAGAAAGAGAGAGACAGAGAGACAGAAAGTGAGAAATCACCCCCCAGAGGGGATGGCCACGCCACAATCCCTTCTCCTCCATTCTTCTCTCAGGATCTTGGGCATGCATGCACACGTGCCTTGGTTGAGTTTAAGCCACCGGGTCAGGGACTTGAACCATAGTTGGCTACATGGGAGTCCAGTGACATAGCCATTACACCAACTGCTGGTCCCTAATCCAACTCTTCTCTTCACCGTACATTAGCCCTCTCCTAGCTACAGGGGTTCCATTCCAAGACCAATGGACGCCTAACGCCTTGTATAGTACGAATCCCTAACACACTGTTCTTCCTATACGCACACCTCTGTGTACATAAACTAGACACAATAAGAGATTAAGAACGATGATAAAGTACAATGATTATAGCAATATGCTGCCATAAAAGTGGAAGGTGGTCTCTCGAAATATCTTATTGTAGTATACCCACCATTTCAGACCATGGTTCACTACAAGTAATAGAAGCCATGGAAAACAGAACGACAGATCAGTGGGACGACTGCGTTTGAAGCAGAAGCACCTCCCTCTGAACTGTATGTTACACTTGCTTCCTCCTTCTGCCCAGAGCAAATAGAGTGATTAAGAGTCTTTGCTAACTAGCCCGAAACCTTTTTCTTTAGGTGTCCCTTAACAATGTAATGCCAATCACCAGCCCCTGCTGGAAGCCTTGGGGATCATTAAACAAAGATCTGGACAGTGCCCTTAGAAATGATTAACCTGCTCGATTTGGCGTCTGGAACTGCTGTCGCATAGGCACCCACTCCCTTTCCTCTCCACCCCCTCCTCATTTTCCCTGGTAATCACCATGTCCACCCAGAAATGAGTGTGGTTTCTGTCTCTACAAGCACCCCTCTCCTTTCACGTGGGCTGCAGGGTCTTTGAGAGACAAGAGTCCTCCCATAGCCGCCGGCAATGAACTCCAATAATTGGTCAGGATGGCCTCTGATTTCTCGCCGATTTGACTACAACACATTGAGACAGGCTTCCCCTCGTGCCAGTCAGGGTGGGAAAAGGAGGTGGGATTACCCTCACTAGCCTTAGCCAATCAGGGTCCAGCTGTGGAGCCAAGTGAGGGATCAACCTCATTCTCCCACCATGGCTCCCATGGTGGAGGGGTACGAGAGGTGGGAGGCAACTGGAATGGCCACTGAAATCGCACCCCGAGCTCATCCTTCAACCTCAAGAGGTGGCTCAGGCTGAACTAAGGAACTGTGGCTTATGAAGGGTCCGGATACCTGCCCATTTGAGCCAGATTTGGGGAGATGACCCGCCTTCTACCTCTGGCTGCTGTATTTCACTGGTCACTGCAGGCTGCAGGCCTCCTTCCTCCCCCACGTTTAAGTCCTCTGACCTTGAGTTTCAACATCAGCCTCAGTGCACTTTAGGCATTAGATTCTTTTTTTATTCTTTTTAAAAATTATTTAAGGGACCAGCAGTAGGCATAATGGCTATGTTGCTGGACTCCCATGTAGTCGACTGCAGTTGGAGTCCTGGACCTGGTGGCTTAAAATCACACCGGGTGTGTGTGCGTGCGTGCCCAAGATCCCGAGAGGAGAATGGAGGAGAAGAGATTGTGGCGTGGCCAGCCCGGGGGGGGGGTTGATTTCTCGCTTTCTGTCTTTCTGTCTCTCTCTTTCTGATGAGCGCACATGCCCTATAGCAAAAACCTCTCCAAAAAAAAGAGAGAATTCTTTAATTTATTTTTATTTATTTTAATTTACCCAGAGAGGGACAGAGTGAGAGAGTGAGAGTGAGAATGAGAGTGAGAGTAAGAGAGGGAAAGTGAGAAAGCAAGCTGCCAGGTTCGGGACTCCAACTGCAGTCAGCCATGTGCCAGTCCAGTGTCCTTAACCACCACACTACCTTCCGGCCCCAGCTATTAGATTCTTTTCCAAGAAGAAAATAAATTAAAAAGAGGGAGTAGGGGGGGATTGGGAGGAGACGCTGAAAAGCCCAGGCCTGCGGTGATGACGGGAAACAGCAGAGACTGTAAGGCGAAGTCTGAGGCTAATAAAACAATGGCGTCCCCTCCCCTGTGAAGGCTGCCAGGCCATGAAAGGACAATTGTTCCACCTTGGCGTTCCATTCTGTCCCGCTGATGCTATCTGGAGAAAGAAAACACCAGCCTGCTCCAGGAGCCCTGGAGTGCTTTTCTGTGTAGCTGCTCACCGAGGAGCGAAGCAGAAATTGGGCAGCCCAGTGGCTAAGACCTCAAGGAAACAGAAACCTTCCCAGGGTGGACATATGAAATCAGCAACCACTGCAGTCCTGTGCTGTGGACGCCAAGGTCAGCGTCAGCCTCATGCTTAATAAAATAAATAAATAAAGTTACATAAAATAATTCTTAGGGAAAAAGGGGGTGGTCGGCAGGTGGCGTGGTGGTTAAGGGTGCTGGACTCCTACATGGGTGACGGTGGTTCAAGTCCCAGACCAGGTGGCTTGCTTTTCTCTCTCTTTCTCTCTTCTCTCTCACTCTTACCCTGTCCCTCTCTAGTCAAATTAGAATAAATAAATACAGTTAAAGAAAATCATTCTTCTTAAAGAAAAGAAAAAGAAAGCCCAAGCTTATTTTCTCCCTCCCATGCCTTTAACAAGTGGCTTGGAAGGGAGAAAGCAGTCCAGGCTGACACCTAGGGTAGGGTTCTGGGGGAGCAGACAGGCTTAAAGTCCTGGGGCCACCTGAATGTAACCTGCCCATGATCCCGGCTGGCCGCAGGACTGGGAGAAGTTGGTGGTGTGAAGACCCTTTCCAAGATGCCTCTCTCTCTCCTCTTTCTCTCAGGAAATAAATTAATTTAAAAAAATAATTGAATGAGTCCAGCAGATGGCATGGAGGTGAAGGCAGCTGGATTCTACACGGCTGACTTAGCAGTTCAAGTCCTGGATACGGCAGCTTAAAATACCCCAGGCATGTGTGCGTGTGTGCCTAAGATTCCAAGAGGAAAATGGAGAAGGGACTGTGGCGTGGCCATCCACTCTGGAGGGTGATTTCTCACTCTCTGTCTCTTTCTGTCTCTCTCTGTTGCGTGCATACACCCTACAGTAAAACTTTAAGAAGTAATAATGAAATATAAACATAAACTCTCCCTTCGGTGATGGGGAGAACACGAGCCACTCCTAGAGAGGCAGAGAATAAAATAACCATGAGCTGTGAGGCTCTGTGCCAAGCCCCGTCTCAGTGGTACATAATGACCTGTTTCGAGGCCCCCCAACACTCTGGTTTTATGAAACGTACCACTTCCTCCTTCCTCATTCTCTCCTCCAACCTTGTTGAATACCGCTGCCCGCACGAGACCATGTGTCCGTGGGGACTTCTGTTCTCCCAGGTAGTGCCTGAGAGTGCCTTTGAGACAGACAGAGAGACAGATAGTGAGAAATCACCCCCCAGGGGGGATGGCCACGCCGCAATCCCTTCTCCTCCATTCTTCTCTCGGGATCTTGGGCACACACACACACACGCGCGCGTCCGGCATGAGTTTAAGCCACCGGGTCCGGGACTCGAACCGCAGTTCACTATGTAGGAGTCTAGCAACATAGCCATTACGCCAACTGCTGGTTCCAGCATGTGTGTGATGACTCTTTAGATAAACGCCCAGCCAAATTTCTTCACTTTGGGGCCAGCAGGTGGCACCCAACCTCCTGATGAGCTGAAGGGCTGGGTTAAAGGCTCTGGACTCCCACATAGTTGACTGTGGTTCGAATCCTAGACCTGGTGGCTTACTTTCTCACTTTTCCTCTCTCTCTCTCACTTTGTCCCTCTCTGGTCAAATTTATTCAATCAGTAAATAAAGTTCAATAAAATAATTCTTTTTAATTTCTTCACTTCATCATCTCTCCTTAGTGAAACATGAAAATGTTGGTTGGTTCCTGAGGCTCAAAAGAACCCTCCAATTAATTCTTCCTAAAGCAAAAATAGTTGGTAAGCAAATAACCACTCTGTAAATCGCTTGCTTAATGCATTCCTTTTGGGCGTCTTCTGGTGAGACACGTATAATTACTCTGCTCTTCATTTGTGCCGTCCCATTTTTTAAGTGTGATTCTGATTTCATTTGGAAGCCATCTGGCACTTCAGGGGTGTAGTCAGCTTTGGAGAGACAGGTCTTTGCTCACCCGGCACCCTGGGCCCACAAGTTCACACCAGTCAACACTAAGGAACCAAAGTTGTTGCATTAGGGCCTTCAAATGCACCTTTTCTTTTTTTCTTTTCTTTTTTTTTATTTTACAGAGTAAAATTTTGGTACAGGGCGCATGCACTCTCCAGAGAGACAGAAAGCGAGAAGTCACCCCCCCCCGCCAGGGTAGAAGGCCAAGCCGCCATCCCTTCTCCATTCTCCCTCCTCGCAGGATTTCGGGCATGCGTGCACACGTGCTGGGGTGTTTCATGCTGCTGCGGCTGGGGTTTGAACGGTGATGGGCCACGTGAGATCTGGCTTCCTTAACCAGCTACGGCTGGCCCTTCAGGAAGATATCCACATCGATGTCTGTTTCTTTCTATATATATAGTGTGTGTGTGTGTGTGTGTGTGTGTCTCTCTCTCCCTATGGATATATATATGTACGTGTGAACACACACACACACACACACACACAATTCTGAGCCCTTTCCCTGTTTCAAATAGGAACACGGACTGAGCCCTCATGCACCATCAGTTAAGTACCAAACTGCATGCTGGGAGCCACGTGGCGGCCTCAGGTTTGGATCCCCAGCCTGTACGACCGGGCCTGTGCACAGGCACCCAACCTCCTGATGAGCTGGAGGGCTGGGGTAGGGGATGGCCGTGTGACCAGATGCAGTGAGAGCTCTACATCCCCATCATGCATGCACATTGCTGCTTCCTGCAGGGAGGGGTTGCACTCCTCCTCCTGGAACCCCCTCCTCCACCCCCCTGTTCTTTACCTAGTTGGCTTTTTTATTTTTTTTAAGAGAGAGAGACTTGCTATGGGGCACGTGCATTCACTGAAAAGACAGAGAGACAGAAAGCAAGAAATCACCCCCCACACACACCGCAGGGGATGGCCACACTGCAATCCCTTCTCCTCTTGGGATCTTGGGCACGCATGCACACATGCCTGGCGTGAGTTTAAGCTGCCAGGTCCAGGACTTGAACCACGGTTGGCTACTTGGGAGTCCAGCAACATAGCTATTACAGCAACTGCTGGTCCCTGTCTGCTTGTTTTTAAACTAAACACAGACCAGACTGACTGGTGGCTTCCAGGACAGGCGTGGGAAGAACACTTCTCAGCCCAGCTCCTGCTTTTTGACAAGGCGAGTATTAATAGTAAGACGATGGGAGTCAGGAAGTTCTGCATAAACACAGAATCCAATGTACTTGGAGAACGTGAACTATAATTAGGATAGAAATCTAGTTTTTTTTATTTGATAGAGCATGTACACAAGAGAAAGAGAGATCACCCTCCACAGGTTCTGGTCACACGTCAACCCCCTTCTTTCAGTCCCCCGGCCCACTGAATCTTGGCACGCTCACACGTGCCTGGTATATTCTAGCTTACTGGGCCTGGGATTCAAACCATGGTCACCAGGTGGGATCCTGCTTCTCCTGAGCACGCATTGCTGCCAGCCTGAGAGCTCTATTTTTAATCAGCCATAGATAATTATTTTTATTTTCTTTTTTAAGAAATAGTTATTTATTTAATTTTATTTATTCATCCATTTATTTTCATTTAACCAGAGAGAAACAAAGAGACAGACAGAGAGAGATGGAACGTGAGAAAGCAAGCCACCAGGTCTGGGACTTGAACCCTGGTCGGCCACGTGAGTGTCCAGTGCCTTAACCACCACCTCACCTGCTGGTCCCTAGTTGTATTTTCTTTGAAAAATAGTGTCAGGCTTAGCAAAAAGATACCAAAAGCAGTGAAACGATTTCCCATAAACTTTCGCCCAGATTTCCTACATGTTAACATCTTACTTAATTAGAGTACAAGGATCAAAATGATGAAGTCAACATTGAGATAAGGCCATTATTTGAGCTACAAAACTTACCCAGATTTCACCCACCATCCCATTAATGCCTTTTGCCAGTCCAGGACCTAATCTGAGATGTCACCTTCCTTTTGCTATCAGATCTCCTTGGTCTCTTTCACCATGGAACAGTTCCTCAGTGCATGTCTTTCCCAACCTAGATGGTGAATAAAATTTCCCTCACTTTCAGCCTGTCTGCTGTTCCCTCATGATTCGATTTGGGTGATTTTTTTTTTTTTGAGAGGTTTTTGCTATAGGGCGCGTGTGCTCGCCAGACAGAGAGAGACATAGAGACAGAAAGCGAGAAATCACCCCCCAGGGGGGATGGTCACGCCGCAATCCCTTCTCCTCCATTCTCCTCCTGGGATCTTGGGCACGCATGCACACGTGCCCGGTGTGAGTTCCAAGCCATCGGGTCCAGGACATGAACCGCGGTCGACTATGTGGGAGTCCAGCGACATAGCCATTACGCTAACTGCTGGTCCCTTGTGTGATGTATTTGGGAAGGTCACAGAAGCGGTGTGCCTTCTCAATGCACTGGATCAGGAGGTGCGTGATGCCTGGTTTTCCATTATGCAGTTATGAATTTCAAAGCAAAAGTACTATCTTTTGAGAAAACACTTCAAGGTAATATGAATATCCTTTTTCTTTTTAAATAATTATTTTTATCTTATCTTTATTTTATTTTAATTTGACCATAGAGGAACAGAGTGAGAGAGAGGGAAAGTGAGAAAGCAAGCTGCCAGGTCCAGGACTTGAACCATGGTTGGCCATGTGGGAATCCAGTGCCTCAACCACCACGCCACCTGACAGCCCCTAAATATCCTTTATTTCATCATACATTTTCCTTTTATAAATTTGCCAAAGGGAGCATGCGCTCGCCAGAGAGAGACGAAGAGGGAGAAAGCTCTCGCTCGCTGGGCAGAGTCATGCCACAATCTCTTGGAGAGGTTTTTGTGCTATAGGGCGCGTGCGCTCACCAGACAGATAGAGAGAGACAAGAGACAGAAAGCGAGAAATCACCCCCCATTGGGAATGGTCACGCTGCAGTCCCTTCTCCTCCATTCTCCTCTCGGGACTTGGGCACGCACGCACACGCGCCCGGCGTGAGTTTTAAGCCACCGGGTCCGGGACGCGAACCGCAGTCGGCTACATCGGCTACATGGGAGTCCAGCAACAGTTACACTACCTGCGGGTTCCCATGCCACAATCTCTTCTCCTGCATCTCTCCATCCTGTTGGGACTTGGGGAACACGTGGCTGGTCTGTTTTTCAAGCCTCCAGGGCTGGGATTCAAACTACTTGGTTGACCATGTGGAATCTGGCTCCCTTAACCACTAGACTACAGGGCTGGCCTTCATCATATTTTCATCCACTCAGTGATGGTGTTGAAAATCACGCCAGGCATGTGTATGTGCATGCCCAACATCCTGGGAGGAGAATGGAGAAGCGATTGTGGCAGGCCTTCCCCCCGGGGGTGATCTCTCATTCCTCCCTGCTCTCCACACCCTCTCTCTGACAGCACAAGTAGCCTATAACGAACTGAGAAAAAAATGAAGTGCCTTACAAAGATTATTCCTTGTCCTCTCTTTTTTTTACTCTTTAAAAGAATTACTTCCTTTCTTTTATTTATCATTATTGTTATTTTCAATTTGATCAGAGCAAGACACAAAGTTAGAAAGCAAGAAAGCAAGCTGACAAGTCTAGGGCTCGAACCGTGGCTAGCCATGTAGGAGTCCAGCGCCCCTAACCTCCATGCCACCTGCCGGCCCCAGCCCTTGTTCTCTCTTAGACAGCAAATGAAGTCACACGCTCTCCATTTCTTTTATTAAATTACTGAGCAGCCCTGGGCCCCCCGACCTTTGTGAGTGCGGGGTCTCATACCTGTTGCGTGTGGGGTCACGGCTTTGTGGCAGTCACATTCCAGACTCTGTGTGAGCCCTCAGCCCTGTACCCCACGCAGACAGATCTGTTTAGGTTCTTGGTGCCGATTCACACAGACGTGTTTGTCCTCGTACCGTGGTGTGAGTAGTTGACTTGCAAATATTTTCTCAAAAACTATGTAGAACCATATTGTCTCTGTGGTTATAGAGTCTCTAACACATATTTTGAAAGTTATCTTTAAAATTCAGTGTTTTGAAATTTTGAAAGTTGGTCATTAACTGTCAAGAACTATGGGGCATGAGCAATAAAAATTTTTTTTGATATGTAAAGAAAATGTTTGTGGGAAAATGTGAAAATAAGTAAATAAATCATTAAACAAAACAAAACAAAACAACTTTCTGGCCCTGCTAAGGCGGATGACCCCAGTGAATACCACCTAAAGTGGAAGACTACCTGCCAAGCCCTGTCCAAATTCCTGGCCCACAGATCCCTGAACCAATGAGTAGTTAGCTATCGTAAGCCACTGTCTTATTTTTTTTTAAAGAAACTTTTAACTTTATTTATTTATTTTTACTTGACCCACGAGGGACAGAGAGAGAGTGAGAGAGATGAGACAGCTGCCAGGTCCAGGACTTGAACCGGGGTTGAGCATGTGGGAGTCCAGGACCCTTAATACCTGCCAGCCCCTGTAAGCCATTCATCTTGGGGAGCATTTGTTACCTCTCAGTCTGTAACTCCAGCATGTACTTATGGCACAGATATATTTTCACTGCAGGGTTAGAATGCCACTCTAGACTTCGTTGAAGGAAGTATGTATTATGTGGTATATACAGATGTATTCTTCTAAAGTAAAAAAAAAAAGTGTGTAGGGGACCAGCAGTTAGCATAATGGCTATGTCGCTGGACTCCCACGTAGTCGACAGTGGTTCGCATCCTGGACCCGGTGGCTTAAAGTTCACGCCGGGCGCATGAGTGCCCACGATCCCGAGAGGAGAATGGAGGAGAAGGGATTGCAGCGTGACCATCCCCCCTGGGGGGTGATTTCTCACTTTCTGTCTCTATGTCTCTCTCTGTCTGGCTGGCGAGCGCACGCGCCCTATAGCGAAAACCTCTCAAAAAAAAAAAAAGTGTGTATTCTTTACTGTGTCTGGCCCCAAGGGTGTTAAGAAGGAATTGTTCTTGGGGACAGCAGGTGGCTTGTTGGTTGAGGGTGCTGGACTCCCCTATGGCCGACTGCGGTTCGAGTCCCGGACCTGTCGGCTTGCTTGCTCTTTCTCGCTCTCTCACTCTCTCTTTCTCTCTGGTCAAATGGAAATAAATAAATAAATAAAGTGAAATTAAAAAAAATTTTTTTAAGGAATTGTTCTTGTTTTACAGAAACAGAGCTGTCTAGACTCCCTTCCTGTCATCCACATTCACTAAATGCTATGCACGGTGGTGTAGACGCCTTCTCCAGCCATGTGGATTATCTCTTACTTCCCAACTTCATTATCAGTTCTTCAGGGTGCAGGCATCTCCCGGTGGGTTTGTCCAAACACAGCTTCCTGGCTCCACCCGCAGAGTTTCCGGCTCAGAGGGCCTGGGATGGGGCTGGAGAACTTGCATGTCGGATAAATACCCGGGGGTTGCAGCTCCAGAATTAATCTAGGGGAAAGCTGTACTTTTCCTTGTACTAACCCATCAGACGGGGCGCAGGAGTGGAATTCCTCCCGATCATTGTCTTCGCCATGCATCCTCAACCTTATTCACTGTCCAGGTCCTCCTGCCTGGGTCCTAGACTCAGGGATTCTTTGTTTCCTTTTATTAGAGGAGTTTTCGCTCTCCCCTCGGCTCTGCTGATAACAGGATGGATGCAATGTCCCTCTGACCTCGTTTTAACCTGTCTCGGAACGCATCAGCGGAATGCCTCTGCCGTGACTCCAAAGCTGCTCTGTATCTGCAGCCCACGACAATCCCCGTCCCCCTTGGGGGTTCCAGATAAAATACGTTTCTGTGCACCCTCTACAAACAGGGAGGGCCGCCCTGAAGAGCATCCTTTCGGCCAGAGATGGGTCAATCGCAGCTGCACTGCACAGACGGCACCCCGAGGCCCGGAAAAGCAAGGCCACCAGATCACGCTAAGTTTGCGCTTCGGTCCCCACGGACCCTCGGACCAGGGGGCTCCCAAGGAGGCGCCTCGCACCCCGCCCCATTCCAGAAAAGCCCAGCCCGTGGATAGAAACCTCACTCTGCACCAGAATGACCACCAAGCGTTTCTGAGACTTCCCCAAGGCCGACAGACTGTCCCACCGCTGCGTCCTCACCAGGGCCTCCAGGCCCTCCCCGTCGAACCTAGGCTCCCCGGCCCCCGAAACCGAGCCGCGGAGAGCCTGGAAGCGGCGGCCCTCAAGCCCAGCGCTGAAGCTGGTTCCTCGCATTGTTCCCGACAGCAGGGGCAGGAAATAAGGCCCGGCCCCGGCGGCGGCCGCGGGCGAGGGACGCGGAGCGGTCTCCGGGCGGTCCTGGCGGCCTCCGGCGATCTCGGGTCTAAGTCCGGCCGGGCGTGACTCCAGAGGCCCTTCCCGCACTCGAGTCACATCCCTCCCCTGCCTCGGCGGTC
>NW_006160137.1:2060756-2091142 GCF_000334495.1 Tupaia belangeri chinensis
CAGGCCAATCCGGCCGGGGCGCGACGATGGAGGAGCCGCAGCGCGCCCGCTCCCACACCGTCACCACCACCGCCAGCTCCTTCGCCGAGAACTTCTCCACCAGCAGCAGCAGCTTCGCCTACGACCGCGAGTTCCTCCGCACCCTGCCCGGGCTGCTCATCGTGGCCGAGATCGTGAGTGCCCGCGGGGCGGGGGCGCACGTGGACCCGCGCGCGTGCACCAGGGTGCTCCGGGGACCCGGCCTGCACGGACCGGGGTGGGGGGCTGGGGGGCCCTTTTAGCTCAGCCTGCTTCCCCCGCAAAGTGCAGAACTCCGAAGGAGGTCCAGTCACTTCGGGCGCTCTCGGAGACAGAGTCGTGACCCTCGGGACGTCTGCTGGGGGAGATCCGAGTCGCTGGGCGCTCTCAGTGGCCCTGGCCCTGGCGTGTCCTGGGAGCAGGACTCCTACTGGGCAATGAGTCGTGCTAAGCGTCAGGGTCACCTGGTGCTTCCCTCACCTGATCTCCACGTGGGCGACCTCTGCCCGGGAAGCAAAACTTTCCCAAGATCAGGGGGGAAGAAAAGGGCTTCTTCCTTTTCCCAATCCTCTCCCTGGTGGTAGAATTGAGGTGCATGAGGACGAATTGGCTGAGTAAAATCGGAGGGCCTCAACT
The DNA here is from genome assembly GCF_000334495.1 of Tupaia belangeri chinensis. Taxonomy (NCBI): domain Eukaryota; kingdom Metazoa; phylum Chordata; class Mammalia; order Scandentia; family Tupaiidae; genus Tupaia; species Tupaia belangeri. The sequence goes on from NW_006160137.1 coordinate 2,061,411, forward strand.
CCTGACAGGACCAGAGGGCTCCTCCTCCCTGGCCCTGCACATCCTGGTTCAGGCTGGGAACATTCCTGGGAAGGAGGCAGGGCCGAGAGGCCAGAACTCAGGTGATCTTCCCAGAAGCCCCAGCCAGCCCGTCCTGGCTGACAAGGCTCTGCAGCTCTGTTAACTGCTGGGGGTGGTCTCTGCTTATTTTGTGGCTTTGTCTGGTGCCAGGGTCTTGTCAAGCCCAGGAGACCCCTTCATGGTATCCACAGGAGAGTCTTACACGGTGTAGGTGTGCTTCGGTTTTTACTCCCATTTTACATGTGAACAAACTGAGGCCTAGGAAGTAGGAAGTCAATCACACCTGGAGACGGTGGAGCTCGGGTTCAAATCCAGCCCTGCCTTTCTCCAGGGCACTGACTTTTTTTTTGTTTTTGAGAGGTTTTCACTATAGGGCGCGTGCGCTCGCCAGACAGACAAAGAGAGACACAGAGACAGAAAGCGAGAAATCACCCCCCAGAGGGGATGGTCATGCCGTAATCCCTTCTCCTCCATTCTCCTCTTGGGGATCTTGGGCATGCACGCACATGCGCCCGACGTGAGTTTTAAGCCACCGAGTCCGGGACGCAAACCGTGGTCTACTACATGGGAGTCCAGCGACACAGACATTATGCTAACTGCTGGTTCCCCAGGGCACAGATTTTTTTAAATAAATTATTAGAGAAATTTTTGCTATAGGGCACGTGTGTTCACCGGAGAGACAGACAGAAAGTGAGAAATCACATACTCTCCCCACCCTGGGAAGGCCATGCTGCAATCCCTTCTCCTCCATTCTCCTCTCTGGATTTTAGGCACTCACGCACACGTGCCAGGTGTGAGTTTTAAGCCACGGGGTCTGGGACTCGAACTGCAAATGACTACATGGGAGTCCAGTGACGTAACCATTATGCCATCTGCTGGTCCCCGGGCACTGATCTTAGCTGCTCAGAGGCATCCCTTCCCACTGTCTGCTCAGTGCTGCTTCTGCTGTGTCTCCTAGACTCCTGTTTCAACTCTGGTGGACCGAGCCTAGCCTGTGTAGAGATTGGGACCAGCATGGTGCAGAAGGGCCTGGGACAGGGCTTCCGAGAAGCCATTGGCAACATCTGTGCCCATCTGTCAGCTTGCCCTCCACAGCCTCAAGCCCCACCTTGGACCTACTGAGCCGATACCCAGGGTTCTGGTGCACGTCGGGTTTGACGAGGGGTGCCCTAGCCCGGCTTCCTGCTAGTTCTCAGTGCTGCTGAGGCTATCAGGAAGCCCAGTACAGAGCTGGAGGCGTTGGGCTCCCCTGCCTGTGCCTGCTTTGTAGGCGCTCAGCAAATATTTGCCATGTGAACCAGGGAGCTGGCAGGCCCTCTCGCTCCGGCACGGCAAATAGAGGCTAGAGTGACAGAGGTGGGTTTTGTCTCTGGGCCGGGTTTGGACTGGCATCAAGTAAAACACCTCTTTTTCCCCTCCTCATTTCTGATATGCTCTGTGTTCTACGTTTTTTCATAAAATATAACTAAGAAGGAAGAAAGGAAGTGGCCACAATCCTAGTTATCGAGTGACAATGAGGTATAGCCACTGTGGACGTGTTCGGTTGTATCCTTTTAGAGTTCAGTGTTTCATTTTGAAAAAGTTAGAAAGACGTGCAAGCAAAATCACCCTGACTGCTACTTTCGTTGAGTTTTTATTTTTATATATACAGGTTTTTTAAAGTGTTAGTTTTACAGGCTGACATGTTTCTCCCACTCTCTTTATCTTTAGTGTTCTAAATAACATTTTCAAAATGATTTTATTTAGCTTTATTTATTTATTTATTTTAATTTGACCAGAGAGGAACAGAACAAGAGAACGAGAGAAGATGAGAAAGCTGCTAGGTCCAGGATAGGAATTGAGGTTGGCCATGTGAGAATCCAGCACCCTTAACCACCACGCCACCTGCTGGCCCTTCTAAATAACATTTTGTACTGTTGTTTCTTGGGATCTTCTTTTTTGGAAAGGTTTTTGCTATAGGGCATGTGCACTTGCCAGAAAGACAGAGACAGAGAGACAGAAAGCGAGAAATCACCCCCCCCCCCAGGGTGATGGCCACATCGCAATCACTTCTCCTCCATTCTCCTCTCGGGATCTTGGGCATGCACGCACACGCGCCTGGTGTGAGTTTTAAGCCACCGGGGTCTGGGACGTGAACCATGGTGGACCACATGGGTGTCCAGCGACATAGCCATTACGTTAACTGCTGGTCCCTTGTCTTCCTATTCTGAAAGAATAGGCTTTAGTTCTCTTGGACCACCTCTTCCTAACGTGTGTCCTCCCTCTCACAATACAGTCCCCAGGGATTTGGGTTACACTGGTAGCCAGCACTGACTTGCGACTTCATAAACACGACACTGATCATGAGTGGCCCCCTGAGGACTCTACACTTCCTTTCCTGACCAATTTCATATTTTATTGTTCCATTCTATTATTTTAGTAATTCTCTCTCCTTTTGTTGTTGTTTCTAAATTCTCCAGCTATTTCATAATTACTTTAACTCTCGTTGGAGAGGTTTTTGCCAAAGGGTGTGTGTGCTCTCCAGAAAGACAGAGAGAGACCGAGAGACAGAAAGTGAGAAATCACCCCCTAGGGGGGATGGCCACGCTGCAATACCTTCTCCTCCATTCTCCTCTCAGGATTTTGGGCACGCACGCACACGCGCCCAGCGTGAGTTTAAGCCACCAGGTCTGAGACTCGAACCACAGTTGACTACATGGGAGTCCAGTGAGATAGCCATTATGCCAACTGCTGGTCCCCTCAAATTATTTTCTTGAGGAAGAGTTCATTAAAGTGAAATTGTTGGGTTAAAGGGTATACAAATTTAAGGGGTTTATGGAATATTCTGAAGTTATCTTCCCTAAAGCTCTTTTTTCCTAAGAATTATTTTATTTAACTTTATTTATTTATTTATTTATTTTAATTTGACCAGAGAGGGACAGAGACAGAAAGTAAAAAAGCAAGCCACCAGGGCCACTACTCAAACCGTGGTTGGCCATGTGGGAGTCCAGCGCCCTTAACCGCCACGCCACCTGCCAGCCCCTCTTCCTCAGTTCTACTGGTTCAAATTGTCAACAGTAGTATGAGCCTGTTAAACTAAAATTTTTTAAATGAGGGAAATTCTTAAAATTCAAACTGCCAAGAATGACCTTCAGTGATATATTAATACTTTTTTTTGAGAGGTTTTTGCTACAGGGCATATGCACTCACCAGAGAGACAGAGAGACAGAAACGAAAAATCACCCCCTAGAGGGGAGGGCCATGCTGCAATCCCTTCTCCTCCATTCTCCTCTTGGGATCTTGGGCACGCATGCACATGCACCTGACATGAGTTTAAGCCACTGGGTCCGGGACGCGAACCACGGTCGACTACATGGGAATTCAGGGACATAGCCATTACGCTAACTACTGGTCCCAGTGATATATTAATACTGTGTTTTATCCTAAGATACTTTTGATTCATGTTTTACTGTCTGAATTAGGATGCCGTTTATAAGGGATTGTTTCTTGGACATCCCGAAATGTGGTTCCATGGATTTGTCTGGTGATAAAGGGGTTCGGATGTGTGGGTGTGTTTCAGACTCCTGCTGTCTCCATCCTAAGATTTAAGATATCCTTGCTTCTAGAAAAATGCTACTTTCTGCTTTGTGAAAACAAGATACTGAGACAAAGAATTACCAAGAATCTGACTTCCTGTTTGACCCTGGGAACACAAAATGGTACAGAGAATAAAACAGTGTTTCCCCCAATCACTTGTCCAGGTTGCCGATGCAGGCTTTGTGGGGAGGTCGCGGCTACACCTGCTGCAACACTCCGGCTCTGCCTGTGTCGCATCGTGTTGAAACCAAAGCATGGTCGTTTCCTTCCTTTTAAAGTTTTATAGCGAGCGAGAAGCATCCAGTACTTGACCTGTGATCTTGTAACTGGTGTTGGTACTTGGAGAAAAGAAGTGATTTGTAAGACGCCGAGTCAATGGCACCCTTCCGGTGGGTGATTGGTGACTTCGAAATGAATGACAGCATCAGGAATAACGTGAGGTCACCTTTTATTTACTTCGTGCCAAGAGCAAACTTAGTTGGGGAAGGACCGATAGGGTTTACTGAGAGCGGAAATCGGAATGATTTGACTCTCCTGTCGAGTTCCTTTAAAAATCAGTGGACGTAGTTTTCATGCTGCAAAAGCAATACCTTGTCTTTATGGAAAGATGAGAACAATGGAAATAAGAAGAAAGAAACCAAAAATGAAGTCTAAGTTCCCACAGTGGTTCCTCCCAGACCTAGTGTCACTCCACATCTGGAAGTAGGTAGGGATTTTAAGTTGTTTAGGTTATCCTAACACCTGGGGTTTCTTATTTATTTAACAATAATTATTTATTTATTTATTTATTTATTATTATTATTCAATTTGACCAGAGAAAGAGACAGAGAGTGAGTGAGAAAGCAAGCCTCCAGGTCCAGGACTTGAACCACGGTCAGCCATGTGGGAGTCCAGTGCCTTAACCACCACAACACCTGCTGGCCCTGAGCGTAGGATTTCTTTCTTTCTTTTTTCTTAGAATTGTTTTTTTAAATTCAATTTAATTTATTCACTAATTTATTTTAATTCAACCAAGTGAGACACAAAGAAAGAGAGAGAGGGAGGAAAAGTGACAAAGCAAGCCACCAGGTCCAGGACTTGAACCGTAATTGTCCATGTGGGAGTGGCCAATGCTTTAACCACCATACCACCTGCTGGTCCCAAGAGCCTGGGGTTTCTACTGGTGGATAGTGCTCACTAAGCCAGGGATGCTCAATGCCCTAAGATTCACAGGACAGTCCCGACAGTGCCCCCAGCAATGAGGAACCACTTCACCAATGACACCAACAGGGTCTCTGCTGAGAAACTCTGAGTGATCCACTATTTACCCCTTGGAGTAACTTGTTCCAGAATTCCTTCAGTGGTTATTAATAATACAACATCGTAGTCCCGCGTAAACTCCTTGCTGTTTCCTCCTGGGTCCATCTGGGCTGGATACCTTCCACTTGTTTCTCAGATCCACTCTCCCCTGTTCTCTCTGTAGGGGGCTGACCCGCCTCCTGAGGTCCCACTGTCTTCAGTGGCAGCCCCAGCAAGGTGTCCTAGGGCAGAGGGGCGTTCATGCCCAGGATTCCCTCCTGCTGGGTCTCAGCTGGGTGGCAGGCGGCCCTCTCCACTGTATTGCTTGTGGTTCTCCTGCACCCTGCTCTATAAATAACACCTTTATTAAACTCAACTCAGATTACCCAATCCGAATGTGCCTGGTTCCCCGCTGAGACCTGATCCACTACCTTTCCTCATCAATGATTAATTTCTTATGACACTCTTAATGGCCTCATGGTATTTCATAAATATCGAGGCTCCTACTGTTTAATGTATGTTTATTTTCTTCTTCCCACAGTGTTGTAACAGATGTCCTTTAAGCTAAATCTTTCTGGGTGTTCTTTAATGTTTCTGAAGGATGAGTGCTTAGAATCCATACAAGGGTATATGAATCTCCTTTAAAGCCACGTTTATAAAGATAGACAGTAAAAACTCACCCTTTTCGGTGTAGAGTTCTGTGAGTTTGGGCTTATGTGTTTTTTAAAACTAGCTTTATTGAGATATAATTCACATATACAATTGACCTGTTAAAGTATACAATTCAGGAGTTTTTAGGATAGTCACAGAATTGCACAGCTGTCGTCACTATCTACTTTTAGAACGTTTTCATCACCTCAAAATGAACCCCATGGGGCCGGCAGGTGGCATGGTGGTTAAAGGCACTGGTATCCCACATGGCTGACCACAGTTCGAGTCCTAGATCTAGCAGTTTGCTTTCTCACTTTCTCTCTCTCTTTCTCTGGTCTAATTAAAAAATAATAATAAATAAAGTTAAATAAAAATAATTCCTAAAAAAAAAAACAACAACAACCCATACCTATTAGCAGTCACTTTCTATCCTCTGTTCCCTTGGCCCTTGGTTACCACTAACCTACTTTCTGTCTCTATGGATCTGTCTATTCTGAACATTTCGAATAAATGGAATCTTATGCTATGTGGGCCTTTCTGTCTGGCTTCTTTCACTTGGCATTGTGTTTTTAAGGGTCATTCATGCCTTAATATGCATCGGTATTGCATTCTTTTTATTGTCAAATAATTTTCTGTTGTACTAATATATACATAATTTTGCTTATCCATTTATGAGTTGATGAACACTTGGTTGTTTCCACATTTTGACTATTTTACTTATTTATGTAAGAGAGATTTTTGCTATAGGGTGTGTGCACACACCAGAAGAGATAGAGAGACAAAAGGCAAGAAGTCACCCTCCAGGAGGGGTGACCATGCCACAATCCCTTCTCTTCCATTCTCCTCTCAGGATTTTGGGCATGCACACACATATGCCCAGCAAGAGTTTTAAGTTGCTGGGTCCGGGACTCAAACTGAAATAGTAGTTTATTTAGTTTTTTCTAAAGAATTATTTTATTTATTTATTTATTCCCCATGAGTTTTTTGCCAGAGAAAGACAGAGAGAAAGAGGAAGAAGGGAGAGAGTGAGAAAGCAAGCCACCAGGTCTGGGACTTGAACCACGGTTGGCTATGTGGGAATTCCAGTGCCTTAACCACCATGCCACCTCCTGGCCCAAGTTTATTGTTTTCATGCTATTTCAAACAGAATTACTTTCTTAGCTTCATTTTTGGAGTATTTAGTGCTAGGTTAGAGAAATTCAGTTGAGTTCCGTATCTTGATCTTGTGCCCTACAATTTTGCTGGTCCTCATTTATTACATCTAAGGGATTTTTCTATAATTTTGTTGGGACTCATTTATTACATCTAAGGGATTTTTTTGTGGTTTGGCATGTGTTTTTAAAGAATTATTTAATTTCATTTATTATGTCCTTATTATTATTTGAATACGCTATTGGACGCATGCTCTCACCAGAGAGGCAGAGAGAGAAACAAAGTGAGAAAGCAAAGTTTGGAACTCACACTGTAGTCAGCCACGTGGGAGTTCAGCACCTTACCCATTCCAACACCTGCTGGCTCTTGATTTATGTTTTGAAAGCTTTTGTTTTTCCTGCTAAGCTGTTCAGAAAGGTTTGTACCAATCTGCACTCCCTCCAGTGATGGTGCACTATGTGACATGGTTTGTTTCTGCAAATACACCTTCTTTTGATATTTGCCAGTTTGGTGTGGGAGATCTTAAAATAATAAAAAAACCAGTCTGGCATGGGAACTGCTCTGGTTTAGATAATGTTTTTCCCCAAAACGTTTATGTTCCAGAAGTTTGGTCCCAGTGGGACTTAATGGAGTCACCGTCCAGTCCTCTAAGGGCCTGGGAGGGACAAACAGGAAGTACAGAATTCTGTTCCCTGTGTCTTGGCCTGTGCCTGCCTTCCTCTCTGCTTCTGTTGGTCCTGTTGTGATGTAGCATCAGAAGCCAGCCTAAGGCTGGCCCCAAACCTTTGGACTTTCCGGTCATAGTATCATGAGGCAAATAAACCGATATTCTTTGTAAAACACCCAGTGTCAGGTATTCCTATTTGGCAACATAGTTATGGACTAACGTAGGCACCTACCAGAGAGAGGACAGCAGCTATAAACAATATTAGGGGAGCCCTAGACGTATGAAAAAATAGCAAATTGTTTTTATTTGCATTTTCCTGGTTATTCAAGTTGAACATTTAAAATATGCTCATTAGCTCTGTTTTCTTTTGGTAACTGCCTGTTTTTCTCTTCTACCTATTTAAAAATGGGGAATATGTTCTTTTTTAATCTTTAAAAAATATTTTAGACTGGGGCCAGCAGGTGGCTTAGTGGTTAAAGGCACTAGATTTTCACATAGACGACTATAGTTCGATTCCCAGATTTGGTGGCTTGCTTCCTCACTTTCCCTTCCTTTCTCTGTCTTACTCTGGTCAAAATAAAAATAATAATAATAGGGGGCTGACAGGTGGCGTGGCACTAGACTCCCACCTGGCCGACTGTGGTTTGAGTCCTGGACCTGGTGGCTTGCTTTCTCCCTTTCCCTCTCTCTCCTCTCTTTCTCTCTCTCTCTGTCTTACTCTGTCCCTCTCTGGTCAAATTAAAAATAAATAAATAAACTGTAAAATAATAAATATGTATTAAATAATCATAACAAATTGAATTAAATAAATAATCCTAAAAAAATTTTTTAGACTACCTGTCGTGACGCAGTGGTAATATGGTCTCTGTCATGCTGAGGCCACATGCGGGGTTTGTATCCTGGGGTTTTCTACGTACTGGACATGCACACATGTGCCTGTGAGCCTGACTGGCCAAGACCAAGTGTGAGGACTTGGTTGGAGAGTCTCTCTCTCTCTCTCTCAAAAACAAACATTAAACAAATATCTTAGGGTCAGCCTGTGGCCTAATGCCTAAGGGAGCTGATTCCCTTATGGCCGACTCCATGATCTGAGTCCCGGACTTCGTAGCTTGAAATATACGCTAGTGCATGTGCATGTATGCCCAAAATTCCGAAAGGGGGAAGAAATGAAGCAGAAGAAACTGCAGGGTGATTATCCCCCATGGGGTGCTCTCTGCTGCTCTCCGTTTCTGTTTCTCTCTGGCAAGCATGTGTGCCCGCTGACAATCAATCAATAGAATATTAAGATATAAAAGGGGGGAAAGCGTCAGTGAAGAGCGCCCTTGAGGGAAATAAGATTGAAAGTATGTTTGAATGGGGATGTTTACTTTTAAATGCTACCTTTTTTATGGTTTAATTTTTTTTATAATGAGGATATGTTTTTTCATGAGTATAATTAGAGACTTTGACAGCAAGGTAAAAATAAATTCAAATTATCTGTATAGAGAGTGAAAACAGAAAGCCTCTGTGCCGTCACTCCCTCCCTTGCTGCTGGCCTGCCCTGATGTAACTCCATTTGCATTTCTTTCAGACCTTCCTCTGTGTGTCTGTGAATGTGTACCTAGTGTATGATCCACATATACGAATGAAGAGATTATAGATTCTGCCACATTTCTTATTTAAAAATATTGTGGTATTTGTTCATATTCCTTTTCTTTTGATTTATAAGTTCCCTGTGTATTATCATGATCAATTTTGCTCATCTGTCACTTATTATTAATATCCTTCATTCCATTTTTTATCAAAAGACGTGTTTAATTTGCAAGTCTAAAGTATTCTCATTTTTTAGTCTTCCTGGCTTTAACTTGATATATATCTATATATATAGATACATATCTTTTTTATTTTTGGAGAGGTTTTTGCTATAGGGCATGTGTGCTAGCCAGAAAGATAGAGAGAGGGAGAATCGTCCCCCATGGGGGATGGCCAAGCCACAATCCCTTCTCCTCCGTTCTCCTCTCTCGGGATCTTGGGCATGCACGCACATGCGCCCGGTGTGAGTTTAACCCATCGGGTCCAGGACTCAAATCACAGTTGACTACATGAGAGTCCAGTGACATGGCCATTACTCCAGGTCTGCTAGACTCCGCCCCTTCCAGGGCTGGTCTGTGACTCCTCATTTCCACGGACTTATTTACAGCGTAATCTTGCGTGGTGCCGTGTGCTGGTATGAGCCCCGAGAATGTAGAAGATTTGCCCCACTGGCATAGCAGGAAGTCACAGGTGGAGTGGTGTAATCCAAGGTGACATGGTTGTGAAAGGGTCATTAGGCCGGAGTGTCTTCACATTGGTGTGGTTGGGAATAAAAGCTCGTTAGACACCCACTTGGGAGTTTCCCGAGACCTGGTGGAATGCGTCTGGGGCAAGCAGAATTTCCTCACCCCACCCTGGGACAAATCAGGGAGACCTGAAGCTCCTCTCTCAGGACAGCTCTAGCCCTCTAGCCTAAGGTTCCCTGGGGGTCCCTGCTGAGAATGCGTTCCTTTTATACATTGCCATAAACTGGAACTTCTTTTTTTTTTTTCTCTTAAGAATTATTTATTGTATTTTATTTATTTATTCATTTATTTTAATTTGACCGGAGAGAGACAGAGAGAGCGAGAGAGAGGGAAAGAAAGCCACCAGGTCCGGGCCTCGAACATTGGTCAGCCATGTAGGGGCCCAGCATCCTTAACCACCACACCACCTAACATTGGTCAGCCATGTAGGGGCCCAGCATCCTTAACCACCACACCACCTGCTGGCTCCTTGTAAACTGAAACTTCTATAGTATTGGAGTCAGAGGGCTCCATTTCACTGGACTGCAAATGTCCTTGTCTGTGGGAATCAGGTTCTCATTTCCTTTTAAGTAACTACTTTCCCCCACAGAAACTTGATTGTGGTACAAGTCCTAGACCTGGCAGCTTGAATTTCATGCCAGGCACGTGAGTTTGTATGCTTAAAATTGCTGGAGGAGAAGGGACCATGGTGTGGCCATCCTTGCTGGGGGAGTGGTTTCTTTTTCTTTTTAAAGAGGTTTTTGCTTTAGGACATGTGCGCTTTCTAGAGAGAGAGAGACAGAGAGATAGAGACAGTGAGAGGGAAAGGAAGAAATCACCCCAGGGGGGCTGGCCAGGCTGCAATCCCTTCTCCTCCATTCTCCTCCTGGCATCTTGGGCACCCATGCACACGAACCCAGCATGGTCTTCAAGCCACCAGGTCTAGGACTTGAACTGCAGTTGGCTACGTGGAAGTCTCCTGTCTCTAACCCAGGCATGGAGCTCACATGGGCATGCACAGTCAAGGTGTCTCTCAATCCCCAGGGGCTGGGGTTCAGACTGCTCATGCTTAGTCACATGGGATCTGACCCCCTTAACCGCTAGGCTGTGGAGCCAATCCTGGTCCTCTTCCTGTATTGTGAATATTTTGTCCAATTTATTGTCCCTTAGTTTTATCAATAGCGATTTTACTTACAAAAATCTGAAGTTTACCTTTAAACCTATCACTCTTTTTTTTTTCTGTATGGATGTCATGCTTAGAAAGTGGGTCATCTGAAAAGTCATGATGCATTTTTTTCTGGGGGGGAGAGGTTTTTGCTATAGAGCACGTGTGCTCACCAGAAACAGAGAAAGAGACAGAGAGACAGAAGGTGAGAAATCACCCCCCAGGGGAGATGGCCATGCTGCAATCCCTTCTCCTCTGTTTTCCTCCTTGGGATCTTGGGCACGCATGCACATGCACCTGGTGTGAATTTCAAGTCACCGGGTCCGGGACTCAAACTGCAGTCAGTCATGTGACAGTCCAGCGATGTAACTGCTACATCATCTGCTGGCCCTTGCATATTTATTTTTCAAGTTGACCTTTAGGATTTAAAAAATCATTCATTGTTGTGCATCTTTTCCTTTGTCAGATTATACTGGATGTTTTAGAGTACCTAGGTGAATTTTGGGAAAATTAATTCACACTGCTCTAGTTACTAAGAGGGAGGGAGACTTCTTAGCTCTTCCCCTGTCTGTTTCAGCATTGCTTCTTAAGCTCTTCAAGGTCTTTCCCAGTCTAAAATGCTGGAAATTTTACTTCTGGTGTAAATTAATAACATGTATTTTGTATATTCAGCCATCAAAGTATATTGAGTGGCTGGCAGGTGGCATGGTAGCTAAGGGTGCTGGGCTCCCACATGGCCAACTGCATTTTGAGTCCAGGACCTGGCAGCTTGCGCGCGCTCTCTCTCTCTCTGTCCTTCTCTGGTCAATGTAAAGTAAAAATAAATAAAATTTATGAAATAAAATGTTCAATAAAATAATTCTTTTTTTTTTAAAGAATTATTTATTTATTTCCATTTGTTATTGTTATTTTTTTTTCTTTACTTGACGAGAGAGAGAGAGAGAGAGAGAGAGAGAGAAAGGAGAAAGGAGAAAACAACCAACAGATAATCCTGAAAGAAGAGAGAGATGGAGGAGGAGGACCATTCTCCACGGCGAGGTGTTTTCTCCTCTCCCTCTCTCTCTGTCTGGGCTCCTCTGGGAAGCATACTTGCCCTCTACCACAGAAAGAAAAAAGAAAAAGGAATCCTGAATATTTACAGTGTGCCAGAATTTGTGCCTAACCCTCACACTAGAATGGTACCCCTTCTTCTTTCATTCCTATTTCTGGTTGAACCCCGATTTGAGGGGTCGTTTTCTAAATCCCACCTGAATCAACCCTGCCATTGTGGAGTGCAAGCTCAGACACATCCCATCGGATTTGCTTGTCCCTCTTCCATCCCCACCATGAGATCGATGGTAGCCAGCCCAGCCGTACGCCTCTTCCATGGGGAGGTAGGCTGTCTGTTGTCTTCGTCAGTGCTCAGGTACGTGTGATAGAATTCATGTAGCTAGCTGAAGCAGGAAGGGTTTTTTTTGTTTTGTTTTTTTAAAAGAATTACTTTATTTAATTTTCTGTATTTACTTATTTTAATTTGACCACAGAGGGACAGAGTGAGAGAAAGTGAGAAAGCAAGTCGCCAGGTCCGGGACTCGAACCACAGTCAGCCATGTGGGAGTCCAGCACCCTTATCCACCACACCACCTGCTAGCCCCAGGAAGGGGTTTATTAGGCATCATTCTGACTTCCAAAACTTTCTGTAGAATTGCAAGAGCAGGCTCTAGACTGAGGTTCCAGGGGCACCTCTTTAATCATCCTATGGACGTGGCCTTTTGTAAGGAGCGTGAAGAAGCAGGCCTGCTCTCTCAGCTGCTGGGTCCCGGACCGCCATGGTCTTCATCATGGCACTGTCACCAACTTGCCTCTCAGCTAGGAGAGGGTGCTGGGATTTCAGGTACAGCTGCCACAGAAGCAGCAGGTACCTCCTTAGCTGTGTCTGCCACTGGAAACGCAGGAGCAGCCCAAGCATGGCCTCTGGGTCGTGATGTCTTCTGCCTTCCAAGTCTTGGGTGGGCGTGATGAAGCCAAGGGGAACAGAATGGTCGAGTGGATCCACAGCAGTATCTCCTACATCCGCTTCCGCTGGGTTCTGCCCATCACTGTGCCGGAAGGGGAAAACCACCTGTGATTTTTATGCTTCTGTGTCATTCGAAAGACTCACCTCTTTACAAAGAATGGCTTATTTCAATGTATTTATCATTACTATGATTTAATTCTCTGTAGCGCATGTGTACTGGCTAGAGAGAGAGACAGAGAGACAATGAGAAAGCAAGCCACCAGTCTGGGACTCGAACCACAGTTGGCCACGTGGGAGTCCAGTGCCTTAATCACCATGCCACCTGCTGGTCCCAGACTTATCCCTTTTAAAAAATTTTTATTTTAGTTTAGAAGTTTTTGCCAGAGAACATGTACGCTCACCAGAAGAGAGACAGAGATACAGAGAAAGGGCGAAAGCCTGTCCCTCCCAGGGAATGGTCATGCAGCAATCCCTCTTCCTCCATTTCTCCATCCCGCCTGGATTTTAGCATACTTGCACTTGTGCCCGAGGTGTATCTCGAGCTGCCGAGTCTAGGACTTGAACCCCAGGGTCAAACAAGTGGAATCTGGCTGCTTTAATCAATAGGGCATAGAGCTGGCCTGGGGCCTTGCCCTTTGCCAGTGAAGATACACATTTATTTCTAGCTGTGTGACCTTACTGATCTGACCTAGTATTTCTGGACTTTTATCTATTATAATGAGAAAGATACTTACAACTTGACATGCGAATGGATGATAAAGTGAACAAAAATACAGGCAAATCCTATTCCAGAGGCATATACTAACTTATTTCTTGGGTAAATGTGGGTTTATTTCTTCCTTCTTCCCTCAGTGAGTCTCAGCCGTGTAGCTGAACCCTTCTTGAGTGGGGCTGTGTTTAGAATGAGCACCAGCATCTCAGCTTCTAGCAAGCTTCTGCACACCCAGCAGTGAGCGTGCGCATAGAATTTAACCTCTCCGGTATCCACTGGGGTTGGGATTAGGATCCTACCTATAACTAAGGAAAGCTTCAAAACTACATTAGGAACTGCAAAGACTTGCATGTTTTAACTTTTTTCAAAGTTATTTAATTTTTATTTATTATGATTGTTTTGTAAAACTTCAACCAGAGAAAGACAGAGAGAAAGTAAGAAAGCAAGCCAACAGGTCCAGGACTCAAACCATGGTTGGCCATGTGGGAGTCTAGCACCTTAACCACCATGCTATCTGCTGGCCCCATGTTTTAACTTTCAACATAAGTTATTTTGACTTTGTGAAAGATGAGTGGAATGTTCTAGCCCCAATAAGGTACGATGCCAGTTTTGTGAGTGCAGTGGAAAGATTTTTATCGATACATGTTCCTGGGGACTTTGTCCAGAGAAGGCCCTGAAGGCCACAGGGTGGGCAGTTTCACAGAGGCCTGAGTTTAATGACCTGTGTCGGAAAAACATGCTAAGCTCCAGCTGCATTCCTTATCCCACCCGGCCCGGCCCTTCATCTTTTCAAAATCTAATTATAAGGGGTGCCACTTTCTAAGGGGAAAAAGAATTCAGGGGAGAAAGACATCTTTTTTGTCTACTTAGAACCTGCCTTGTTTCCAGAAAGGGCTTGAGGCTGACAGGAATCTTTAAATTGAGGTTTTAAAGGATGCAACGAAAAATCTCTATTGGTCAAGGATGGAAAAGCATCAGAGATCGCTTTAGAAAAAGACACACTTGATCTGAAACACTAAATGTTGAGTATGCTTGGAGGGTCATTCTTCTTTTTTTTTTTTTTTTTTTTTTAAGAATTTTTTTACTTTTTTTTTACGGGGGCAGGGGTTGTCCTCCTTTTAATTCGACGGTAGAGGAACAGAGAAAGAGAGAGTATGAAAGCAAGCCTCCAGGTCTGGGAACCACAGTCAGCCATGTGGGAGTTCAACGCCCTTAACCACCACGCCACCTGCTGGCCCCAAGGATTGTTCTGGAAAAAAGACACTTCAGAGACAGACAGCAGCTGTGGTGTTTGACAATGCATAACAGTCCAGAGGAAAAACTATCGAGGAATCATGAGTTTATTGTGGGAGGAAAAAGTCCGTGTTTTACGACTCTGGCTTCTCGGCTTTACAAACCCAGATTTCCTTAGAGATGTAGACATTAAGGAGATCCATAATAACTTTATTTAATATTCTACTAGCTCACGCTTTGGAAATTATGTTTAAGACTCCTTTAACTGTGACATGAATCTTGAGAGGTGTTTTTTTTTTTCTTTCCTATTCGCACTTCAAATCGCGGGCTGCTGTTTGCACGGCCCTGGGAAGCTAATGCTGGATTTTTTGGGTTCTCTTTATGTGATTAGGTTGATTTAATGGAAGGTGGAAGACCAGAGCTCAGCTAACTGGGTCACTTGTTAATACCAGGCTGACTTAGCTGCTGGCCTGGGGCCGGGCACTGAGATGGGAGTTGATGCTTGTATTTCCAGAATCCCAAGGTACTTGGAGAGGCCGGGCCACAGCGGGTCAGTTGCTGGTGGCGTGACTGAGACGTCAAGCCATGTCTTCTGCCCATGTGCACCTTGTCCCCAGAGGTCTTGCTCTGGAGGCTGGGAACATCCAAGATGGAGGCGCCGGCAGGTTCATTTTCTGCTGAGGAACTGGTCTTTGCTTCCAAGATGGCGCCTTGACTGCCTTGTCCTTCAGAAGGGGGTGAACACTATTCACTTGATTGAAGGGCAAAACCAAACTCTCTTCACCAAACACTCTTTTTTTAAGAGAGAGATTTTTTGTTATAGGATGTGTGCACTCACCAGAGAGACAGAGAAACAGAGATAGTAAGCGAGAAATCACCCTCCCAGGGGGGATGGCCACACCACAATCCCTTCTCCTCCAGTCTCCTCTTGGGATTTTGGACACACATGCACACACATGCCCAGTGTGAGTTTTGAGTCACCGGGCCCAGGAGTTGAACCATGGTTGACTACATGGGAGTCCAGTGATGTAACCATTATGCCATCTGCTGATCCCATATCTCTCTCTCTCTCTCTCTTTCTCCCTCAAGCTTGCCAGAGGATGCATGCACTTGTCAGAGAGAAACAGAGAGAGTGGGAGAGGGATAAACCTCCCTCCCAATGGGGTATGGTGACACATCACAGTGTCTTCTCCTCTTCTTTGGCCATTCCTTGTTCATTTCTCCATCCTGTCAGGGTTTGGGGCATGATGCCCACATGCTTGGTGTGGTCTTTCCAAAGCTACTGGGGCAGGATTTGAACCATGCAGTTGATGATATGGGGTCCTGCTTCCTTAATTACCACGCTATGGGGCCATGCCCTTTTCCAAGGGCATTAATCTATTCATAAGGACAGAGCTTTCCTGACCTTACATCACTGAAAAGATACCACCTCCCGACATTGTTAAACTGGAGACTAAGTTTCTAATTATCGTTTTGTTTTGTTTTGTTTTGTTTTTTGAGAGGTTTTCGCTATTGGGCGTGTGCACTCGCCAGACAGAGAGAGACATAGAGACAGAAAGGGAGAAATCACCCCCCAGGGAGGATGGTCACGCTGCAATCCCTTCTCCTCCATTCTCCTCTTGGGATCTTGGGCACGCACGCACATGCGCCCGGCGTGAGTTTTAAGCCACTGGGTCTAGGACGCGAACCACAGTTGACTACGTGGGAGTCCAGCGACATAGCCATTACACTAACTGCTGGTCCCCTAAGTTTCTAACTATGAATATGAAAGGACACATTCAGACCACAATACCCACCACTGAGCTTAGATGGCGTGGTGGTTAAGGGCATTGGACTCCCACATGGCTGACTGCGGTTCAAGTCCCAGACCTGGCAGCTTGCTTTCTCACTTTCCATCTGTCTCCCTCTCTGGTCAAATTAAAATAAAAAATAAAGCTAAATAAAATAATTCTTTTTTTTTCTTTTTTCTTTTTTTTAAAGAAATAGAACATTACACTGATAGGCCCAATCTGTTCCCAGAGGTCACCACTGTGGTGGTTCTGGTTTTCTTTAAGCATATATATATTCTATATTCTCTGAAGTTCTAAATGTTCCCACTGTTGTTGAGTCTTGACTCATTTGGAACTTTAAAAAATATAGACTCACTAGATATTTTCTTTCGTGACTCGCTACTGTAATTCATCATTGTGTTGATAAATGTAGCTATTGTTCATTTGCTTTCTTTTCTTTTCTTTTTTTTCCCCTTTCCCTCTTCCTTTCTTTTAAAGGTTTTTGCCTTGAGTCACATGAGCTTGTTAAAGAATACAGAGAGACACTGAGGGGAAAAGTGAGAAATCACTCCCCGGGGGCATGGCTATGCTGCAGTCCCTTCTCCAACATTCCCCTCCTAGGATTTGGGGCACTCTCGCACACGTGCCTGGCATGATTTTTCAAGCCGCTAGATCTGGGACTTGAACTGTGGTAGGCCATGCGGGAGTCCAGCTCCTTAACCACTACGCCCCCTGCTGGTCCCTTGTTCATTAACTGTCACAGCTGAATTCCACTTTATGAAGGTCCTGTAGTTTTCACCTTGGTGTTGATGGACTCCTGGATTGTGATTTCTTGGGCCGATTTTTTTTTTTCCTTTCTGTATTTCTCATTTCCTATCTTCTATTTATTTGGAAGTCCGTCTGTCTATCCTTCTGGAGGATTCCCTTGCTGTCTTCGCATGAATATGTGGTCTATCATATAGGTTAGAATTAATCAGCGTTTTTACCCTGCTTCTAAACAAAAACAAAGGCCTCTGAACTTCAGTCGGATGGCGCCCTTCACAGCTGACGATATTTTCTAGGTGACACTGTCCACTTGTCCACCTAACGCTGGGCATTATCATTGTTGTGTGTACTCAGCGATTTAGCTACACCCCCCCACCCACCCACCTAGTTGCCTGGAATTTGTGCTCACTGCTGCTTCTTAGATCTCAGACCTCCCATCGGCTTTTGTGTTCCTGAAAACCTTTTCCTTCCTCGTTTTTGAAAGACAATTATTCAGGTTATGGGATTCTTAGTTGAGAGTTATTTTCATTTCAGTACATTGAAGGTATGAGTTTTCTGTTTTATTGGTTTCCATAGTTGCTGAGTTGGCAGTCAAATGGAGAATTGCCATATTTTTTTTTAATTTGCCAGTGGGCACGTGCACTCGTCAGAGAGAGACAGAGAAGGAGGGGCATGGTTACATTGCTGTCTCTTCTCTCCTCCTCTGTCTCATTGGGGTTTGGGCCATGTGCACACACTAACTGCCAGTGTCCGGATTTGAACCACATGGTTAGTCATTTGGGATCCAGCTCCTTAACCACTAGGTCATGGACTGGCCCACTGTTTCTTTTTAATTTAGCTGATTCTTAAAATGTGTGCATGTGTGCCCAAAATCCCGGGAGGAGAATGGAGGAGAAGGGGTTACAGTGTGGCCATTGCCCCTAGAGGGCGATTTCTCGCTTTCTGTCTCTTTGTCAGGTGAGCCTGGGTGCTTTGTAGCAAAAAAAATCTCTCTTAAAATGTTTATACATACACACACACACACATATGTCTTTTTATTTTAAGAACTATTTATTTAATTTTATTTTTTTTTTTTTTTTTTTTATTTGACCAGAGAGAGACACAGAGAGAGAGAGAAAGCGAGAAAGCAAGAAAGCAAACCACCAGGTCTGGGACTTGAACTGTGGTCAGCCATGTGGGAGTGTCCAGTGCCTTAACCACCACGCCACCTGCTGCCCCCCCCACATATGTCTAATACCTACATTTTGCGATTATTAAAAGGATGAAATACAAATCCCACTAATTGTTTGGCACAGAACCTGGCATATAGCAGTAACTCACAGCCCTCGATATCGGGGCGACAGTATCACCCAAGTGCAGGGCCCCCCGTCCCTGCAGTATTGGTGAAATTGCCCAGAATCTATCCCTGTCTGAGGATCCTAAAGGCCTCTCATATGCTTCTGCTAATTTCCAAAGAGCCGCCGTGCTCCTGGCTCCTGGCCTTTCCCCTTCTCACTCGCCTCCCTTACCTTCTCTGTGGCCCATCTGCAGTGTCCCCTCCTGTCCCCACGGCAATGGTGCCCGCTGCTCAGACACTGTGCTCTGCAGTCCGGGACCCCACGGGAGACCTGGTCTGGTTCCTGGTCCCACCTAAAGGCTGGCCGCCATGCTGTGCACCTGTAATCACAGCTCAGAGGACTATGACAGCTTCTAAAAAAAAAAAAAAAAAACATTAGCAGGTGGCATAGTGGTTAAGGTGCTGGGCGCCCACATGGCCAACTGTGGTTCAAATCTCAGACCTGGCAGCTTGAAAATCACTCTGGGTGCATGCGCCTGTGTGCTCAAAATCCCGCGAGGAGAATGGAGGAGAGGGGACTGTGGCATGGCCATCCCTCTGGGGGGTGGGTGATTTCTCACTTTCCCTCTCTCTGTGTCTGTCTCTCTCTCTCTCTTGCACACATCCTATGGCAAAAACCTAAAACAAACAAACAAAAAGCAAACTAAGAGCCCCAAGCCAAGCAGCGGTCCCCTCACCGCGGGGTGGGCAGGTTCGGGGCATTGACCAGTGCTGGGGGCGGAGGTTCTAGTTCCCGCTCCATCCCCCCTGCCCTCATTTTCTCCTATCACCCGTCCCTCCTGCATTATTAACCCTCCTCGCCTCTCCCATTCTTCAGAGACCCTCTCTAGGTTCTACCCCCAAACCTTATCAATCTTAACCCAGCGAGGGTGCCTGCCCCGCATCCAGGAGCCCACTCCCCTCAGGGCAGGAACTGCCTTCTCTGTAGCACAGTGGTGTCCTGTCCCTGGGCACCTCGTCCAACAGGAACTCCACACTCTAATCTTTAGTTCAGCTGAGGAGAGCGTGTGATGTGACCTGCGGTGCTAGAGCCTGGTGGAGTCCTGCCAGGCTGCCAATCAGGGGATCACCCGTAGCTACCCAGGGGTCTTGGCATGGGTGTTTCACCTGATCCTCGGGGACAGAGTGTCCTCGGGGACAGAGTGGGCGCAGCCGAAGTCGGTCCCACAGCGTCTTTGTTTTTGGGAAAGGAATGTTCGCTGAACCCTCACAGACCACAGAGGACACTTTGGTTATTTTCTTTATAAAAATTATTTTATTTATTTATTTATTTATTTTCATTTGACCAGAGAGAGACAGAGAAATGGCGAGAAAGAGAGCAAGCAAGCTGCCAGATTCAGGACTTGAACCGCGGTCGGCCATGTGGGAGTCCAGTTCCTTAATCACCATGCCACCTGATGGCCCCAGGTTATTTTCTTACAACTCCCTTTGTCAGTGATTCCCACAAGCTGAGGCCTGGATGTTACACCACCTCCTACTTCTCCAAACAGTGGTTTGTCTGGGGGAACCTGTTTGGTGAGGCTGCCAGAACTTCCCTGTAAAACTGAGGATACCTTTGCCACCTGCTGCGTTTTTGTTTTTGTTTTTGTTTTTTCATAAATAGATGACATTTCCATGATCCACTCCTGTCTCTTAAAAAATTTATTTTTTTAAAGAAGAATTCTTTTATTTTAACACTATTTATTTATTTTCTTTTGATCAGAGAGAGACAGAGTGAGAGAGAGAGAGAGAGAGTGAGAAAGCAAGCCACTAGGTTCAGGACTCAGACCGCAGTCGGCCATGTGGGAGCTCAGCGTCCTTAACCACCACGCCATCTGCCAGCCTCTCTCTCGAAAAAAAAAAATTCGTTAATCTTGAAAAGAAGAGGAAGAGGGAGCGAAAGGACAGTCTTCACCCTGGTCAAGGCTGTGGGCGTCCAGGGAGGCCCTTGCGGAGCGGCTGCAGGCCGGTGAGACTGCCTGGTCACTGCTGCTGTGGTCCTGCAGGCCTGGCCCATCCACGCCAGGGAACCCGACCTCCCTGGGGACTGCACTGGAGGGTACTGAGAGTTGGCGAGAATCGTCTCGTGTCACCCAAATGTCGCAGGGCTCTCTCGGGTCCCTGCCATCACCCTACATGACGCTATTTGTGCTCATAGAAAGTCTTTGTTGCAGACAGGCCCGTGGAACAGAAGTGACCCTGTCCACCCAGGCCACTCAGCTTCCCGGCCTGGACAAGAACAGGTGCCTGGGAACGGACGGGGCAGCTCCCTGGGGCGCCACCCTGCAGGGCGCTTGGCCTCTCAGACTGGCAGTTGAGCGTGGTGTGTCCCCCGCCAGCTCTGCTCCCTGGGTTTATCTTGACATCGAAAACATCTTCACTGGGGCTGTCCCTGTAGCAGCGCGGCTAAGCTCCGTGCTTTGAGGCCAAATCCTACATGGCTAATAGTGGTTCAAACCCTGGCCCTGGATGCCTTCAGAAAACCTACTTGGTATGTGTGTGTGAGTGCCCCAAAACCCGACGAGATAGAGTAACGGGGACCGGCAGACGGCGTAATGGTTACATTGCTGGACTCTCACATAGTCATCTGTGGTTCAAGTCCTGGACTCGGCAGCTTAAAATTCATACTGGGTGCGTTTGTGTGTGTGCTCAAGATCCCGAGAGGAAACTAGAGAAGGGATTGTGGTGTGGCCATGCTCCCTGCGGGGTGATTTCTCACTTTCTCTCTCTGTCTCTTCTGTCTCTCCAGTGAGTGCACGTGCCTTGACAGGGCTTGGACAATGAAAATCCTTCCCCCCACCCAATTGACTGTAATTTGAAATTTTATTTTTTTTTTTTTTGATCAGTAGTAAGTACTTTTCACTTCCCGGGGTATGAAGAATTCACCAGCACTGAACTTATAAAGCCACTCATTCAGCAAGTGAAACAGAAGAGACTACGTCATTTCCCTGGGTTTCCACTGCTGTTTGGAGGGTCCCACAGTCCAGTGTCTGTCATGTCGCCAAACATGGCCGCCACACATTGCTCGAATGCTTCCTCCAGGGTCTCTCCCAGCATCTGCTGTATGATCCAGATCATTTTAAGTTTCTACAAGTCAGAAGTCTCTTTCTCGAGGACCGGAGGGCCATTCCTTTGTGATGCCATCATCGGGAAGGACAGGGCCTCTGTCTTCGTCCATTCGTCCTTCCGCCAGCCTGGAGGGTACTTGGCCTTGACCACCTTCTGCTCCTCCAATGTAACCGCTCACATCTCCCTTGTCCTGCGCCATGATCGCAGGGCTGGACGCTGTGCTCAGTCTTTGCTATTTTATTGATCTAAGCAAATTCCGGAGCTCTGAAATTCCCAGGTGATTCCAGGGCAGACGGGTACATTTGTGTTCCTAAGTCACCTTGGTGCTGAGTTGTCATTGTTAGGACTAATGACAGAAAGAACAAGGCAGGCTGATCCTGCACGTGTCCAGCCAGATCGCGTGTAGGCCAAGTGATGTCGCCGCCCACTGACGCGCACAGCAGCGAGCGTAGAGGGGCGGGAGAATGACGCTGTCGCCTAGGGTTATGTTATGTAACAAGGACGGTAAACACAGCCGCCGTCGCTGCCGTATTCAGGTTGCAAATAGTGGCCCTGCTTCATGAAGATAACTAACGCTGTTGATTTGAATGTTACGGACTTTGTGGTTTTGTGTTCTATTGAATTTGCAAGTTTGGTTTGGTCTTACAAATATGGAAGGATCATGAGTAAAAGATGTACAGGTGGGACCAGCAGTTGGCGTAATGGCTATGTCACTGGACTCCCAGATAGTTGACCGTGGTTCAAGTCCCAGATCCGGTGGCCTTCAGGGTACGGGTCCCTTCTGTGGCCTGCGGCCTGGTTTTCTCTCCAGCCCTGTCTGCCTCCTGGCCGTCTCCCACTCCTTCCAGCTCCCCTGGACCTCCAGGTTCCGGACTGTTCCATACGCTCTTATTTCTGCTTCTTTCCATGCCGTTCCACGTGCCCGGAAGAGTTCTGGTGCCAGCCTGGCCCGGCCCATAGCTATACATCTTTTGGGTCTCTCTCGGATGTCACTTTCATCAGGAAGCTGTCCTTGACCTCCCCACCCCAGTCCCAGTCCTGTGACCTTCTCTGCCTCAGGAAGTCAGGACGTCCTTCTCTTCCGACTTTTACAACATCGGATTGTAATCGCTGGTGTACTGTCTCTGAATCCCCCCAATTGGAAAGCCCTCTGGAGCAGGTGTTTCTTGCCGCGTGTCTGTGATGGGCACCTGACACGTCAGCGATAGATGGACAGATGGATAATCAAAGTGTAGACTGAGGGACCAGCCCTTAGCGTAATGGCTATGTCGCTGGACTCCCATGTGGTCGACTGTGGCTCGAGTCCCGGACCTGGTGGCTTAAACTCACACTGAGTGCATATGTGTGCGAGCCCAAGATCCCGAGAGGAAAATGGAGGAGGAGGGATTGTGGTGTGGCCATCCCCCCCAGGGTGTGATTTCTTGCTTTTTATCTCTCTGTCTCTCTCTGTCTTTCTGGTGAGCACACACGCCCTATAACAAAAAATCTCTCCCCCCCCCAAAAAAAATGTAGACTGAGTCAGATCCCTGCTTTTGTTTGTTTGTATTTTTTAATTGCCAAGGGACCTGTGTGCTCACCAGAGACAGAGAGGGAGAGTGAGAAAGTACCCTCCTATGGGGTATGGTCACACAGCGGTCCCTTCTCCTCTGCTTCTCCATTCTGTCAGGATTTGGGGCATGTACACACAGGTGCCCCGCTTGTTTCCCAAACCATCACGATTGGGATTCAAATCGCGGTCAGCCACATGGGATCTGGCTCCCTTAACCACTAAGCTCCAGGGCTGGCCTGTTTGTTTTTTAATTTAGTTGGAGAACATGTGTACTGGCAAGAAAGAGACGGGGGGAGGGGACGGAAAGCTTGGGCATGCATGCACACGTGTAACTAACTATAGAGGTACAATGCGATTTTTCTAGTACAATAATAAAATAGGTAACAGTGAAGTCAGGGTAGTTAATCATCATCTCAACCATCTGTCATTAGTCATGCTGGGAAAATTCAACATCTTTCTTGGGATCATTAACTGTCTTTGTCGTCTCCCTTCTGTATTCTATAACCCTACAAAGTGACCCTCTTAATCCACCCATAGATCCATGGACCCATGCTCCGACTTGGCTCTGTTCACTAGAGGCCAGTCCAGGTAGAACCTGTTTTCCTCTGTAGGACTGATGTCCCTTTGCCACCCTGTGGAGACAGTCCATGTTCTGCTTCTGGTCCACCACTGGCCTGATGATCCTGGAAGGGTCACTCCCCTCTCTGACTCAGTGACCCACTGGGGGTGCAGGATTGCCTGACTCTGGGACTCCGTTAATGTCGCGCTCCCGGGAATGGCTACCTTAGGGTGTGTGATGTGTCTGCCTTGCTTTACCTGTGCCTCCCACATCTGAGGTTCTGTGGGGAACCCCCTGCCTTTCTCTCCCAGGTGGTTCCAGGCAGTACCTAACACAACCTCAAAGGGAAAGGAGGGGCCAGCGGACCTGAGGTGAGGTTGATGGTGATGGCGTTGCTTGGCCTAGCCAGTGGAGGGCAGCAGAGCTGCCACCATCATGCTCACCCTTCAATCATTTTCATAAGCCACGGCAGGGACACCTTTTCAGCCCACTCCCCTGCGTTTGCTCTCAAAAGAGGGTAGCTTTTCTGCAAGGCTAGTGGTCCAGCTATAGGAACAGAGGGAATAAATTCCCCTAAGATGCAAAAAGACAGCTTTAGGAAAGTGGTCCTGTGGATTTGAAGAACAATCACAGCCCTTCCTCACCCTGAATGTAGTCTTCCACAGCCTTTGCATAGGCTGTTCCCGTAGGTGAAGGAACACTTGCGACTTCACCGTGCATAAGGAAATCAAGAAGATGTGGCCTCACGCCTGTGTGGGAGGATGCTGTAGCTGGTGTCAGCCCTGCTCGCTGCTTGGGGGACACTCGGCCACTTTGTCTGGAATCCCAGAGCGTCTTCACACCGTGTTGCATGGCACACTGATGGTGAAAGATCACAATCTCTTCCCTTGTTCCCAGCCTTATCTGGAGCAACCTTTAATTACCACTTGTGGTTGTTAGGGGAAAAATAAAAGTTCTTAAATCCAGGAGGACTTGGCAGTTTAAAATAAAGGTTTATATATGAGAAAACAAGGTCTGTGTGTGGGAAGGACTGGGGGGAAGCGGTTCGGGTACTAATTTAAGGACTCGAAGCGTTTGTTTATGAGGGAGCCCTGGATAAGAATAACATCTTAAAAACCCAAACTGAGGAGGAACTCAAGGTCTTTGAAGGTCAGGAGGTCTGGTTTGTGTTCTTGGTTTCATGGTCAGCAGCCACGCTCACGGCTCACGAAATTCCAACGGAATATAGTCTCTGTAAGCTAAGTCGTTTTTCCCCTGTTGCGTCTCTTTTTCCTTTTATTTTGTGATTTCTTATTTGCATGTAATTGTTGGGGTACAATCTGGTTTTTCAAACGGTGCATGTAGCGTATGATAATCAAATCAAGGCTATTACCTGCCCATCATCTTCCACAAAGAACATTACAGTCTGTCATGCACCTTCAATTTTTGTTTTCCTGGTTTTCTTTTTTATTTGATATGTGTATAATATTATATATATATTTAAAGACTTTTACGTTTAATTTATTTTTTAAAATTTGCTATTGGACCAGCAGTTGGCATAATGGCAATGTTGCTAGACGCCCATGTAGTTGACCGTGGTTTGCATCCCAGACCCGGTGGCTTAAACTCATGCCAGGCACATGTGTGTGCGTGCCCAAGATCCCAAGAGGAGAATGGAGGAGAAGGGATTGCAGTGTGGCCATCCTCCCCGGGGGGTGATTTCTCACTTTCTGTCTCTTTGTCTCTCTCTGTCTTTCTGGCAAATGCATGTGCCCTATAGCAAAATAAAATAAAATAAAATAAAAAACTCAAAAAATATAAAAATGTCCTATAGGTCCCGCGTGCTCAAAGAGAGAAAGTGAGAAAACAAGCTGCCAGGTTCAGGACTCGAACTGCGGTCGGCCATGTGGGAGTTCAAGTGCCTTCACCAGCACGCCACCTGCTGGACTCTATAATATATATTTTATATATATATATATGTATGTATATATGATTGGCTGGTGAGCGCACATGCCCTATAGCAAAAATCTCTCTTAAGAAAGAAAACCTACAGTATCTTCATCACATTCAATTTATTATCAGCTCATTGAATCATCGGAAAAGTCACGACTTATTTTTGCATAGAAAAATATGTCGTGACTTTCCTGACAACTTAATCAGACTGAATTGTCCCAGCCGTGTCCTTTACCTTGGCTTTTGTTTAAGGATCCGGTCCAGGATCAACAGATTCCATTTCATTGTCCTATCTCCTTAGTCACCTATAATTTAGAGAAGTCCCCAGCCTTTCCTTGCCTTATGACGATGATGTTTTAGAAGAGTCCGGGCCGATTGTCTTCTAGAAGGCTTCACAGCCTACTTTCCTAACAACGAGGTTTAGGTTAAACAATTCAGGAAAGAATACAGACCCGGAGAAGCTGTCATGTCTGAGTGTTTGTCTTGTTGTTGATGATGGTGTGCGAGCGAAAGTATCCAGTTAGATCTTTATAGAATCATCCCCATTGCTTCTTGATCTGGGTAGTTGCCAGAAATGAATGATGTGAGGGATCTGCATTTTCCAGATTGTTCTACTCAATCCGTACAAACAAAAGAAGCTGAGATTACATCTGTCTCTCCATAAAGAAACCTCCAAAGCAAATATTTATCCACACTCAGTAGCCCGTACTGATTGCTGCAGGTCTGGATGGGGTTATTGAAGAGCCTGGCGTTTACCGAGGTGGCACACCCCAGATGCACGGGCCGAATTCTTGCAGCCTGGTTACACAGTGGCTTTTTGTGTTGTCACTAACAACGCTGGGAGAACGTCTGCAGCGGCGGCCCCCGCTAGATAAACAGCTGTGCGGTGTAAGAGGGAAAAGCCAGCAGAGTATACCATTGGCGTAAGGAGACAGATTTAAACTCTGTAAATAAAAGGTTCGACTACATCTTAGGAGGAGAAAGATTTCTGCATGGCTGCGAAAACTCAAGTGGATTTTAGGTTTAATCTTTCCCCATAGGGTAGTAAACTAAAACGTTAGTTTGGGGCTGGTGGGCCAGAACATTATTCAGGAGGAGAAAATGCTAGCAACCGAAATCCTTGAGTATGTTGGTATGGCACGATGGCATTTAGTCATCGCCAGTAATGTTTGCTTCAAACACATGAAATGTGCCTCCAAGCCATCGAAAGTTATAGCTGTGGCGGGGCTGGATGGTGGCGCGGTGGGAACACGCGATGCTCTGCAAGGCTGACCCCCATGGGGAGGTTGCTGGTTTGCATCTGGAGACCTCCCTAAGTATGCTGGGCATACATGTGCCCATGATCCACAGCTGGCTGAAGCTGGGAGTCGATTGCAGTGTAAAGACTCAGGACCAGCAGATGGTGTAATGGTTACGTCGCTGGACTCCCAGGTAGTTGACTGTGGCTCAAGTCCCGGGCCTGGTAGCTTAAAATTCACCCGGGTGCATGTGTGTGCACGCGTACCCAAAATCCTGAGGGGAGAGCGAAGAAGGGATTGCCGTGTGGCCATCCTCCCTGGGGGGGTGATTTCTCACTTTCTGTCTCTCTGTTTCCCTCTGTCTCTCTGGTGGACACACACGCCGTATAGCAAAAACCTCTAAAAATAAATAAATAAATAAATAAAGGTCCTGTTAGAGTTGCTGTCTTTTCTTGTTTTCTTGTTTGTTCTATCTAAGTTTATTTATTTATTTATTTTAATTTGACCAGAGAGGGATAGAATGTGTATGTGAGAGAGAGAGGGAGGGAGGGAAAGTGAGAAAGTAAACCTCCATGTCCGGGACTTGAACCACAGATGGCCATGTGGAAACCGGTGCCCTTAATCACCCCACCACCTGCTAGCCCCAGAGCGGCTTTGTTTCTGTCCCAGTGTTGGTCTGTCTCTGGCTCTCTCACTCCTAGAATAAATAAACGAACTTAGGCTAGCAGGTGACGCGGTGATTAAGGCACCGGATCCGACTGCCTGATTGGAGTCCTGAACCCAGTGGCTTGAAAAACACGCGGGGCCCATTGTGTGTGTAGCCCAAATCCTCAGAGGAGAATGGAAGAGGAGGGATTGTGGTACAGCCATCCCTCCTGTGGTGTGATTTCTCACTTCTCTTTCTCTTCTCCCTACCCCCTTGCGAGTACATGCAAATTAAAAGAAAAGAAATAAACCTAACTACATCAAAAAAGCGAATGGTAGCTTCCTGTAGCCTGACCCTTCACGGCAGTGGTTCTCATCCAGGCTGGGATTTCTCCCAGGAAGCATTTCATAATGTCTAGAGACGCTTTTGTTTTTGTTTTTGTTGTTTGGTTTTTGCAGTAGGGCGCGTGTGCTTGCCAGAGGGGAGTGAGAAGTCACCCTGAGAGGGGATGGCCACACCACAGTCCCTTCTGCCTGTCTCTCCTTTTGGGATGTTGAGCATCCACGCACACATGCCAGGAATGATTTTCAAGCCTTCTGGTCCAGGGCCTTAACCTCCACGCCACCTGTTGGCCTGACATTTTTGATTGTCACAACTAGGAGGATGCAATTAGCATCTGTGCGTAGAGGCCAGGAATGCTGCTAAAATATCAGTCAGGGGACCAGCAGTTAGCGTAATGGCTATGTCGCTGGACTCCCACGTAGTCAACCGTGGTTCGAGTCCCAGACCAGGTGGCTTAAACTCACACCAGGCGCATATGTGTGCGTGCCCAAGATCCCAAGAGGAGAATGGAGGAGAAGGGATTGTGGCGTGGCCATCCCCCCTGGGGGATGATTTCTCACTTTCTGTCTCTGTCTGCCTTTCTGGGGGGCGCACGTGCCCTCTAGCAAAAACTTCTCAAAAAAAACCCCAAAACTCTAAAAATTAATAATTAATAATTGATGTGGTTTATTTCCAAGCAGAACATTAGTGACCTAGGCCCGAAGAGGAGGCATACCTGCTTTCCTCGGGGTGATTATGGACAGGGGTTCCTTTTATTTGATTTTGAGATTGACAGACAAAATTAGTCTGGCCCAAAAGAGGCAGAACATGTTGGGGGAGGCTTGTAAGTTATAGGTGGGTTTCACAATTCCTAGGTTGGTGATTGGAAGGGAAGATCTGTGTCCTGGGAAGAAATTCGCAAAGAAATGCTTAATCTACATCTCAAGGAAAGGGAAGTTCTGTGTTTTGAGAAGAGGTTAGCAAAAGAATATACTGTAATCAGTTGAATATATATCTCAAAGATACTATGCCAGGGACAGGATGCAGGAAGAATCCTGTTAAATGAGAAAAAAAAAAAAATTGTCTGTTAATGTTTGTGGGCATGACTTCCCCTAGGCCTCCTGAAAGGACTTTGGAAAAATAGGAAAAAGCAGTCAGACTGCTGTGCACAGTCCTAATTCCTAAACTCTCTAGTGTTGACCACCTATACTTTATTCCTTTTAAGAAAGCCAAAAGCCTGAGACCAGCAGGTGGGGTAGTGGTTAAGGTGTTGGACTCCCATGTGGCTAATGGCTGGTCACATCCCAGACCTGGCAACTTGAAACTCATGCTGGGCATGTGTGTGTGCCCAAAATCTTTTTTCTTTTTCTTCTTTTTTTGGAGAGTTTTTTTTGCTATAGGGCGCGTGCACTCGCCAGAGAGACAGAGACAGACAGCAAGAAATCATCTCCCAAGGAGGATGGCCACATCACACTCCCTTCTCCTCTATCTCCCCTCAAGATTTTGGGCACACACACATGCCCAGCATGAGTTTCAAGTTGCCAGGTCTGGGATGTGACCAGCCATTAGCCACATGGGAGTCCAACGACATAGCCATTAAGCTAACTGCTGGTCCCTGTGCCCAAAATCTTGAGGGGAGATAGAGGAGAAGGGAGTGTGATGTGGCCATCCTCCTTGGGAGATGATTTCTTGCTGTCTGTCTCTGTCTCTCCAGAGAGCTAACGTACTCTCTAGCGAAAATATCTCTTAAAAACAAATGCCTCTCTTAAAAAAATTAGATCC
>NW_006160137.1:2091160-2103048 GCF_000334495.1 Tupaia belangeri chinensis
GAAATTACTAGACATCCTTAGGAAGTTACTAAAGAAAAGTTCTGAAATGGAAAAGTTTGCTTTAGGGGTTGGCAGGCGGCATGGTGATTAAGGGTGCTGGACTCCCACATGGCTGACAGTGGTTTGAGTCCCGGACCTGGCAGCTTGCTCTCTCTCTCTTTCTCTGGTCAAATTAAAGTAAATAAATAAAAGTGAACCCAAGACAATCTAAAACCATTTAAAAAAAGAAGAAGAAAAGTTTGCTTTAGAATGTAAATTCCACTCCATGTGATTTCACCTTTTTATTTGCTCAGATCCATGCCCTCGATAAGCAACTTTGATGAAGTTTTAGCCAGTGTCTTTAAAATAAATTCCTCCAAGATTAACGGAGACTTTTCCAGATGCCCAGTGTTTACATGGTGTGTCCCAAGCCTTGACAGATGAGCAGCTTTTTCGGAGTCCCAGTCGCTTAGGAGAGGGTTGGCAGAAGGCATGACAGGAATGTGACCTGTATTGTTGAGAGGTCCTGTGGCTAGACCAGGCCCCATGGAGATGGGGATCAATTGCTGAATTCTGGGCTCTCGAACTACAAAAGGGCCTGCCTGCTAGTTTAGGGGTGTTTTTCCCAAGAGAGCAGCAATTTTTATTTTTTGTTTAAAGAATTATTTTATTTTTAACTTTAAAAATGTATTTATTTTAATTTGACCAGAGAGGGACAGAGTGTGAGAGAGAGGCAAAGTGAGAAAGCAAGCCACCAGATCCAGGACTTGAACCACAGCCGGTCATGTGAGAGTCCAGTGCCCTTAACCACCACACCACCTGCTGGGCCCAATAGCAGCTATTTCGATGGAAAATCAAGATCTCTTTGAGGGATATAATATTTAAGGGTAGGGCGGGAAAGGGACTTGAATGTCTTGAGTTGAAAGCGTCATTCTTCGGTCCCGTTTTTTAGAAACCCGTTGTTACATGGCAGGGGAACTCCTCTTTTTTTCTAAGTGTGAAACATTTTTCATTTATAAATATTTCAGGGCTCAGCATAAAAATCAAACCCTTGACTGTTTTTGAGACTAGATCTAAAAGTTCATTTGCTGTGCGGTAGATATTTTCTTATGACGGGAAGATGCGTTTGTGTGTAATTTATGCCTAAACATTCAGGTCAGGGGCTTGATGGCGTTGTGCTAAAACATGACACCGTAAGAGGCTGACCCACTCGGGAAGGTCCTAGGATTGTATTCAGAGACTTTGCAGGGCGTGCTGGGCTCATATGCGTCCGTGAGCCAAGGCTGGTGGGTACTGGGGTGGGTCGTGGCATCAACCCCATGGTGGTACTGTCTTTCTTTCTGTTTCTTTCGCTCAGAGAAGAAATAAATGAATAAACCTTCAAAAATGAAGGACAAGATGGGGTGGAAGGGAGGGGGTCAGGGGAAGAAAATTTTGCAGGCACAAAAATGAAGAGCTGTCTGCTGATGATAATGCATGTGTAATATATTTGACTTGACCAGTGTACTGTATTCACGCTGGGGAAAAATCGTGTTGCACACTGTTAAGATACATAGTAATTAAATGTACATTTTTTTTTTTTTGGAGAGGTTTTTGCTATAGGGCGCGTGCACTCGCCAGACAGACAGAGAGAGATAGAGAGACAGAAAGCGAGAAATCATCCCCCAGGGGGGATGGCCACGTCGCAATCCCTTCTCCTTCATTCTCCTCTCGGGATCTTGGGCATGCATGCACATGCACCTGGCGTGAGTTTAAGCCACCGCATCCAGGACACCAACCTCGGTCGCCTACGTGGGAGTCCAGCGACATAGCCATTACGCTAACTGCTGGTTCCCTCAAATTAACTTTGGAAGACTATACAGATTGTATGCAGCAAAGATATACAATGATGGAATGTAAATAAAACAAGAAGGAAAAAAAATATATGTTTTAAAAACAAGGAAAAAAAAAAAAAGACAGGGCTAACAGGTGATTAAGGCACTGGATTCCCACAGGGCAACTGCAGTTTGAGTCCCAGACCTGGTGGCTTATAGAACATACCTGGTGCATGCACATGGGTGCCTAAAATCCTGAGAGGAGAATGGAGGAGAAGGGATTGCTGCGTAATTGTCCCCGTGGGGGTGATTTCTCACTTTCCCTCTCTCTCAGTCTCTCCAGCTGCCCACATGCCCCATAGCAAAACTCTTAAAAAAAAAAAAAAAAAAAAACGGCAGGGAAGGTCCCGGGCAGAGTCAGTAGCAAAGTGATACAAAGCACTTTGTACAGAGGGCCGGATTCCGCTGCCCCAAATGCTGATGGATGAAGAAATGGAGAACAGGTGGCACGGTGACCATACCCCACTGGGAAGTGCTCTCTCTCCCTCTCTCTCACTCTCTCACTCCCTCACTCCCTCACACCTTCTGACAATTAAAAACAAAAATGCAGGAGAAGCCAGTGTTGGAAAATTGAACACTTGACGTCCGTACTGTAGAAGAGGACTGAACGTTGAGAAGTGGCCCTGGGAACCGAGCTTTCTAACCCTGCGGAGGCTTAAGTGCAGACAGGCAGCGGACGAGGGCTGAGGTGCAGCTGACGGCAGCTTGTCACTCACCAGCTGCGGGACCTGGGACAGAGACTTGTCTGTGCAATCAACTACGTGGGAGTCCAGCGACAGAACACGCCATCTGCTGGTCCCCAAAGCATCATATTCTAAAATGCAAATATGTTTATTTATAATAAATACGATTATTTATGTAGAGTTTGGATTATATTTAACTTCTCTGCTTCCCTTCCCTTTCTTCCTATCTTTCTCCCACCCCAAGTCGGGGTACTATCATTCTCCCGCCCCAAGTCGGGGTACTATCACTTCTGACATTTGACCGCTCTAGATTATTTGTTTAAATACTTATCTTTAGTTCATGCTTCAAAGTTTTCTCCACTCCATCCTTCCTTGGGCCTTGTTTTGCAGCTGCTCTTCAGACAGCTACTTCTGGCGTTTCCTCCGTGTTCGGTTTGTCCTTCTTTGACAATCTTGCAACTTTCCTCCTGCAAACGTGTAGTGAGTGATATTAACAGCATCAGCAGTTCTGCTTTTTGCATTTCCCATGCATTTGCCTAGGCTGATAAAGCTAAAAGCAACAGAATATTCAAATGTTTGTGCACATTGGCACTGCTGTGGAGGCAGGCGAGACGGGGCTGTCGGAACAGCCCTGGGAGAAGCAGCCCTGGAGGGCGCAGTGGACTCTCAGCTGGTGTCAGGATGCTTAACATCAAGGCACGTGTGGGCGTGAACTCGACACCCTTACTCTGAGCAGCCCGGGGAGAGGGAGCACCAGGAGGGACTCATGCTCCTTCTGACGGGAGACCCAGCGATCGTCTTATGTAAAAACCCAAACCGACTAACCCGGGCTGCCCCCCAGCTCCCTGGCAAGCGTCCCATGTGCCTGGGAAATAGGACTTGGCTTAAGAGAAATCAAGGGGGTCAGCCGGTGCTGTGGCACTTAAAGGCACTGGACTCCCTCGTGGCCAACTATGGTTCAAGTCCTGAACCTGGTGGCTTGCTCGCTCACTTTCCCTCTCTCTCTGATAAAACTGGAAAATAATAATAATAAATAAAGTTAAATAAAAATAATTCTTAAAAAAAAAAAATCACTCCAGGCGTGTATGAATGGAAGAGAAGGGCTTGCTGTGTAGCCATCACTTTAGCGGGTGACTTCTCACTTTCCTTTTGGTGAGCACATATGCCTTATGACAGAAACCTAAAATAAATAAATGGATGCCACCTTGTACATTTTTTTATTTTCTTTTTAAATTTGTCAGAGAGTAGATACACTCATTAGAAAGAGAAAATGAGCAATTTCCCCTATTGGGTGTGGTCACACAGCAATGTCTTTGTTTCTTCCTTTCTTATTTTGGGTATGTGTGCCCAATGTGTTTCTCAAACTACCAGATCTAGGACCAAACCCTCAATCAGGGTACAGCTGCCTTAACCACCACATCACTGACTATCTTTTTTTTTTTTTTTTTTTTAAGAGAGATTTTTGCTCTAGGGCTCGTGTGCTCGCCAGAGAGACAGACAGAAAGCAAGAAATCACCCCCCATGGGGTAAACCTCTGCAAGGGACCCCATTCTGTCAGGGTTTAGGGGTGAGACCTGAAGCTGCCCAGGTTAAATTTGTGTTGGAAGGCGTATGTGTTATTTTAAAAACCTTGTGAGCTGTTTGCTCTCCTGCAATATATATATTTTAATTGCCATGACTGTGACAATTTTTAAAAATGTTATTCATTGTCATTATTTTATTTTTTTGAAGTTGAACAGAGTCACAGAGAGAGAAGGAAAATGAGAAAGCAAGTGCCAGGTCCAGGGCTTGAACCGTGATCAGCCATGTGGGAGTCCAGCCACCTTAACCACCACGCCACCTGCTGGCCCTGATCACGGCAGTTTAATTGCCCTGACTCACCCCCCACATCTTTCAATGAAAGGAATGCCTCAAGGCAAAGAAGCTTCCGTACTTGAGTACCCTGCGGTTCCTGGGATAAGCCCTGGTTCCAGCCGTGCACTGAATAGGTTCCTCTTATCATTTGACGGTCACTAAGAAAGCCCCACAGGGCCAACGACAGTCTGTACAATGCCAGGTTGAGTATTTGGACCCACCAAGCAGGGCACATTACTCTCCCAAGGAGCAATGGGAGTCAGTGGGTCAACCAGGGGCACCTACAGGGCTTGCAAAATATCCAGCTCAGGGAACCAACAGATGGCGTAATGGTTATGCCGTTGGGCTCCCACATCATCGAGCATGGTTCGAGTCCCGGACCTGGTGACTTAAAACTCATGCCGGGTGCGTGTGTGCACATGTCCAAAATCCAGAGAAAAGAGTAGAGGAGAAGGGATTGCAACGTGGCCATGCCCCCAAGGGATCTTGCTTTCTGTCTCTGTTTCTGTCTATCTTTCTGGCGAGCGCATGCGCCCTATAGCTTTAAATTTAAAAAAAAAAAAGAAAAGAAAAAAAAAAAAAAGAAATAGTTCAGGACAGCTTATTCCAGGGGAGACTAAAGCCAGGAAAGGTCTAGAAGCCAACCTAGCAGGGCCCCTCCTTTTCACGCTGCCCAGTCACTGGCCTTCCAGGCAGCAGGGCACTGAGGCAAATCCTCCTGGTGGCCAGCTCAGGGTTGCAGTATGACCAGGTCTCCCATGGCCAAAGGGGCCGTGGAGATCTACTGGCTTGGAAACACTGGTGCTAAGATAGTTTGCAGAAGACCTGGCCCCTTCGCGGTCGTGGTGGATACAGCCTGAATCCCTCAGCCTCCCACTCCCAGCTCTCTACAGGGTGAGCCCCACCACCTCCTCCCTCTCATCCCACCGTCCAAGCGTTGCCAACACTGACGCCCTTATACCCCCATCCTCAAAGCAGGGAGGCATCAGAGCCCAGGTGCATGCAGCCTGGAATACAGCCATTGGCATGGCCCCGGAGGCCCGGGCAGCTAATCCTCTTTGACCTCCCTGGGTCATTTACCACTCCCCTAGTTACTCTCTCAGTGTGTCTGGACAGGATTCAACTTCCTGGACCCCTGCCATCGGCTGTGTTGCAGTCTGTTTTCTATTTGTTCTCCCCGCCTCCCTGAGCATTCTCCAAGGGAGCTGTGTCTCCTTTGTTGTGTGCACTGGCCGCGTGCAAGTGCAAGACCTCGTTGGTTGTCCTGGTGTTCAGCCACCTTAGCGACCCTGTTCAGCTGCT
This sequence comes from Tupaia belangeri chinensis, assembly GCF_000334495.1. Classification (NCBI taxonomy): domain Eukaryota; kingdom Metazoa; phylum Chordata; class Mammalia; order Scandentia; family Tupaiidae; genus Tupaia; species Tupaia belangeri. Next base: position 2,096,853 of record NW_006160137.1, read on the forward strand.
GGAAGAGTGAAGAAGTGGAGTATTTACTATAAATCAGTGCAACCCCGGAAAATGCAAGTGCACATGGAAACGAAATTAAGAGGCGATTACCCTCCCACCCCCGAATAGGATTTTAGGCATCCTCTGATGAATAGCGCCTCTGTAAGGCTTTTCAAATACATTTTGATTTAGAGCACTTGGATATCATCTTTTAGGGGAGAAAAAAGCTCTTAACATGTTGTAGCTCACCTAGATTCGAAAACGTAGTTGTTGATGCATTTTTAAAAGATATTAGGAGGAAAGTATTGACGGCGGTTCCATTTTTACATGAAACATACTCTTACAACTCAATAATTCATTACCTGCCAGGGAGAATTTTATTTCGAAGGTATTTCCCTTACTTTGATTGCCGGAAAGTTATGGGTACTCCTCCTAGAATACAGTTCACATTAGAGACGCCCAAGTGAAATGTTCAAAATGATCCCCTTTGCATTTCTGTCTTAGTTGCTAAATACCAGACTCAGCATCAGGGGGCTTCTGGAGGGCGGCCGAATGCTTCTGTTCCCATCTGCCAAATTTTGAGCTGCACCATGCCCTCGCCTAGTGCTTAATGTAGGTAGAAATTTCATTTTTTATAGGCAGGTCAGAAAAGTTGAATTGTGGCACCTGTGCGAGGGGAAGCCACCTGGACACTTTTCCGTAGTCAGGCATACTGGCCACCTCCAGCAGGCTCTTTTCTATGGCATGGGGTTGTTGGGAAAGTCATGATGCGTTTTCTGTAAGTTTTTCTATGGAAAGATGCATTGCGACTTTTCCAGCAACCCAGTGGTTATAGGGGACGCTGTCATCAGTGATCAGTGTGTGACCATGACACCTGGTTGGTTGCAGAGGGGTGATGGGAAGAGGTTTGAGGCATGGGACCCTATTGAGGGTGCTTCTCTCTCTCTCTCTGTCTTTCTCTCTCTCTGTATCTCTCCTATTCTCTTGAAAGCAATAAACACACTTTTTACAAAAATTTTCAAAAGATAGAAGCAACCTAAATGTACATTGAAAGATGAATGAAGAAAATGTGGTCTATGCATGCAATGGACTATTTTTTTAATTATAATTATTAATTTAATTTATTCATTTATGTTGATATGAGCAGAGAGAAAGAGAGATGCAGAGAAAGAGAGGGAACGTGAGAGAGCAAGCCACCAGGTCCGGACTTGAACCATGGTCCGCCATGGGGGAGTGTCTAGCGCCTTAACCACCACGCCACCTGCTGGCCCCCCGCACACAATGGACTATTGTTTGGCCTTTCAAAAGATGGAACTCCTGTCATGCTACAGCATGGATGTAGCGTAGCATTATGCTAAACAGGATACGCCAACCATAGAAAGTCAAACGCCTCGTGACACCATTTACATAAGGTATCTGAGGTCATCAGACTCCTACAACAAAGCAGAATGGAGGTTGCCAGGGGCTGCGGGGGGGAAGGAGCTACTGTTCAGCGCCCGTAGAGTTTCAGGTGTGCAGGTTTCCAAGATGAGAAAGTTCTAGAGGGCCAGCTCAGTAGTGCAGTACTCAAATGCCGTATGGGGAGAACTGATCCCACATGGCCAGCTGCGGCTCGAATCTCAGAAAGTCCAACCCTGGCAGCTTGAACACAAGCCAGGTGCATGTTTGCATGCCCAGGATCCTGATGGGATGAGGGGAAGGAGATTGCAGTGTGGCCAGGCCCAGTGGGGGATCTCGCTCGCGCTCGCTCTCGCTCTCTCACACACACGATTCTGGCAAACCACACGCGCTCTGGCATAAACTAGAAAAGAAAAATTTCTGGAGATGTGTTGTACAACATGGTGCAATTAGTTAACACGATTGTACTGTACACGTAAAAGGGATTAAGCTGGGACCAGCAGACGATGTAATGGCTATGTCGCTGGACTCCCATGTAGTGGATCATGGTTCAAGTCCTGGATCCGGTGGCTTAAACTTACTGTTCAGCGCCCGTAGAGTTTCAGGTGTGCAGGTTTCCAAGATGAGAAAGTTCTAGAGGGCCAGCTCGGCAGTGCAGTGCTCAAATGCCGTATGGGAAGAACTGATCCCACATGGCCAGCTGCGGTTCGAATCTCAGAAACTCCAACCCTGGCAGCTTGAACACAAGCCAGGTGCATGTTTGCATGCCCAGGATCCTGATGGGATGAGGGGAAGGAGATTGCAGTGTGGCCAGGCCCAGTGGGGGATCTCGCTCGCGCTCGCTCTCGCTCTCTCACACACACGATTCTGGCAAACCACACGCGCTCTGGCATAAACTAGAAAAGAAAAATTTCTGGAGATGTGTTGTACAACATGGTGCAATTAGTTAACACGATTGTACTGTACACGTAAAAGGGATTAAGCTGGGACCAGCAGACGATGTAATGGCTATGTCGCTGGACTCCCATGTAGTGGATCATGGTTCAAGTCCTGGATCCAGTGGCTTAAACTCACGCTGGACGTGTGGGCATGCATGCCCAAGATCCTGAGAGGAGAATGGAGGAGAAGGGATTGCGGCGTGGCCATCCCCTCCAAGGGGGCTGATTTCTCGCTTTCTGTCTCTCTGTCTCTCTCTGTCTCTCCAGTGAGCACACGTGCCCTATAGCCAAAACCTTCCCCTCCCCCCAAAAAAGTGATTAAGCTGGTAAGTTTTATGTTACATGTTCTTGACCACAACACTCACACAAAAGTAAGTTATGGATGCAAAGACGGAAGAAAGCAGCATTTAAATTATGCATCACATGTAAAATAAACCGAAGACTTCAAACAAATTTTTGATGATACATTTTAAATGCCTCCCAAAGTGCAGTGAGATGAGAAACACGAGTTCCTTATTGAATTTCAAATTCTTATTGAATTTGTTCGCATGGGTCATGGTTACTTGCACCCCATCACAGCGGACACAGCACAAGATGTAGAACTGGGGCATTGGGTGCTGGTCACCTAGCCGCCTGCAGTGGGCGCTAGTCACGCCTGCCATTGAGCAACCTTGGGACCGTTACCTCTTCCCAGTGAGAAGAGAAGCAGCTTCTCAGCTCTTGTCCAGCAAAGTCAGAGTGGGTTTTAATAGCTGTGGAGTAGTAGGGAGGAGGCAGGAGGTGATGTGGGGGTGACTTGGAGAGGGCATGGAAGAGAGAGATGAAGACAGAAGTCTGGCCCACGGAGGGAAGGCCTGGTAAGCAAGGCTACTGAGATGTGGATTCAGGAGGGCTAAGGAAGCCTCCAGTAACACTGTTCAGAGCATTCTAGTGGCTTCGATTCATCTTGAGTCTCTGGAAATAGAGCCCGTCTCATGGAGCTTCTGGACACAGGGTAGGGAGATGTTTAGCGAGACCACCTTCATCAGTGACCTTCAGACTCCACTGTACGCAGGGGAGGAGCAATGATTTCTCTACCCAGTGTGTGGTGTACATCCGCATTGGCCCATGAGAGGCCCTCTTCTTTGATTTGTTACTGTCCCCTCCCCCCATGGGCTACTTATGTCGTGGTCATCTGTACTGCTTGTCCAAGGGGACTTCAAAAAGTTCATGGGGGGACCAGCAGTTGGCGTAATGGCTACGTCGCTGGACTTTCATGTAGTCAACCGTGGTTTGAGTCCCAGACCCGTTGACTTAAACTCACGCCAGGCGCATGTGCATATGTGTCCAAGATCCTGAAACAAGAATGGAGGAGAAAGGATTGTGGCATGGCCATTCCCCCTGGGGGGTGATTTCCCGCTTTCTGTCTCTCTGTCTTTCTTTGTCTTTCTGGCAGGCGCACATGCCCTATGGCAAAAACCTCTCAAAAAAAAAAAAAAAACCTCTCAAAAAAAAAAAAAAAAAAGTTCAAAAAAAAAAAAGAATTAAACTATGAGTTTATATTGGTGCAAAAAAATTTGAAATCCATGCTTCCTTTATAATATGCATTTTCTATGAACTTGTTGAAGACCCCCTCCCCATACGTGTGCTTGTAGAATGAGATGGCTGGGAAAGTGTGTGATTTTAGCTTGCATAGACGGTTGTGGGTCAGAGCAGTTGTTGGCAAGCTCTTTCAGTAAATGGCCAGATAGTAGAGTGGAGGCTGAATGGGTCGTAAGGTCTTTGTCGCAACTACTCAGGGCCAGATAGTAAAGAGTGGAGGCTTTATGGGTCGTAAGGTCTTTGTCGCAACTACTCAGCTGTGCCGTGGTAGCTCAGAAGCAGCAAAGACATCTGTAAACGAATGAGCCTGCTGTGTACTAATAAAACTTTATTTATGCACACTGAAATGTGAATGTCTTAAAAACATTTGTAGCTTCTCGGTCATACAAAAACAGGCAGTGGCCAGATTTAACCTGTGGGTTGCCATCAGCTGGTCCCTTATCTGGCTCTTTGTTACTATACAGCCTGGCAGTGTCAGCATCGCCAGAGAGTGGGTTAGAAATGCAGATTCCTGGGACCAGCAGGTGGTGTGGTGGCTAAGGCGCTGGACATTCCCACATGGCCGACCACGGTTCGAATCCCGGACTTGGTGGCTTGTTTTCTCAGTTTCCCTCTCTATCTCTTTCTGGATGGAGGACACTCCTACATTCGTTTCTCAGACCCCGACGGTTCCTTCCTCACCGTCTGCAGCCGTGTCATCCCTGACCTTGGCCGAGGGCCCCACCTGAGCCTGGTGCAGCTGGTGGCTAAGAGCGCAGAGGCTAATTGGGTAGACCAGATGTGCTGAAGGTCGCCCGTTCCCAGGCGGTGCCTGGACTGTTATGATTTATGGCTTTCCCAAATTTCCTCCTGTGTGAAACATAAAGGCCCGATAGTCCAGGAATGATGGCATCAAGGAGGGACATGACAAGAGTCCCCATACCTAAGAGACCTGGTCGTCCGCCAGGACTCAGCTCCAGAGCCCGACAGAGGGAGATCCGAGCTCTCCCTGAAAGGTGAAGCCCAGTTGCATTTTCATTTTCCCGCAGGCACTAACCATCCAGAGGGCAGGGGGACGAGGGGACCACGGTTGCCCTGCCACCGCCCAGTGCAACCCATTTGGACCTTAGATCCGCATGCGTATGCGTCCAATGTGTTTACCGAGCCGCTGGGACCAGGCTTTCCTGTGGTCGGCCATGTGGGATCTGGCCCCCTTAACACTAGGCTACAGGACGGACCCAGGACTGCCTCTTGTATTTGACTTGGACGGTACTTGGTATTTTAATCATCTGATTCTGGGTAGCATATTCTCCCCAAACCTAAGGGCTTAGAACAACAGTACACACTCTTTACTGCTCATTTATTTCTGTGGGCCAGGAGCTTCCATTGGCTGGGCAGTTGGCCCAGATGTTACCCCAAGGCTCAGCCCTGTGTTGGCCAGGACTGTATTCATAAATGTCTAAGGCTGGGGTGGGGCTGGAGGGTGCACTGCTGAGGTGCTCCCCCCCTTGTGGCTGGCAGGCTGGTGTTGGCGGTTGGTGGGAAGCCTTAGTTCCTACCTCTGTGGGCCTCTGTACAAGCTACTTGAGTGTCCTTACATCATGGCTGCTCGCTTCTCCAGAGCAAGTGACCCCAGAGCATGACGGCTAGGGAACACTGTCTCCTTTCTGTGACCTCGCCTCCCACCTCGTGGGAACATCATTTCTACCACAGCGTGTTCGTCAGAGGCCACCCACCAAGGCCAGCCTGTAGTCCCTTCAAGAGGCAGTGTACCGGTGTCTTACGACTAGCCTAGAGTGTAGATTGCTCTTCCATTGCCTGGGGAGCCTCGGGGTCCTGTGGCATAGCCTCGCGGCGGGTGTGTAGTTGACCATAGACTGTCAGACTAAAGACTAAAGCAAGAACTAGATTACTGGCGACACCTAAGCCAAAGCAGAGACCGAGGTATTTCTATTACGGAAACCTTGCCCTTCCTCGGAGCACCCGAAGGACTCCCAGAGTGGTACTCGATAAAGGGTGGGAGACGACCAGGGGGAGACACCTGGCCTCGTGGCATGGTTAACCTTGGAAATATGCATGGTTCGAAACCCTCCAAGTGAGGCAGATAGCCTAGATGCCAGTCCCCCACCCCCATTGAAGAACTGTCTTTCTTTCTTTTCTTTTCTTGTTTTTTTTGTTGTTGTTGTTGTTGTTGTTGTTGTTTTGAGAGGTTTTTGCTATAGGGCGCATGCCCTCGCCAGAGAAACAGAGAGACAGAAAGTGAGAAATCTACCCCCCAGGGGGGATGGCCACGCCGCAATCCCTTCTCCTCCATTCTCCTC
>NW_006160137.1:2103148-2105870 GCF_000334495.1 Tupaia belangeri chinensis
CTTTCTCTCTTTCTCTCTTTCTCTCTTTCTCTCTTTCTCTCTTTCTCTCTTTCTCTCTTTCTCTCTTTCTCTCTTTCTTTCTTTTTAAAGAGTTGTGTATTTCATTTTATTTATTCATTCATTTATTTTAATTTGACCAGAGAGAGACAGAGAGAGAGAGACAAAGCAAGCCACTAGGTCCGGGACTTGAATCGTGGTCAGCTGTGTGGGAGTGTCCAGCACCTTAACCCCCATGCCACCCGCCAGCCCCAAGAACTGCCTTTCTAACCCTGTCACCTCCCACTTCCCAGACTGGGGAACAGAAGCCTGGGGAGTCAGACTCCATGCTAGAGAGCCAGGCAAGGCCTGGAGCTGTTGTTTGGCTCACCCAAGAGCGTTACACACACGCCGGTAAGAACTCTGCAGGGAGGGAAGCAGCAGTTAGCGTAATGGCTATGTCGCTGGACTCCCATGTAGTCGACTGCGGTTCACGTCCCGAACCCGGTAGCTTAAAACTCACGCTGGGCACGTGTGCATGTGTGCCCAAGATCCCGAGAGAAGAATGGAGGAGAAGGGGTTGCGGCGTGACCATCCCCTCTGGGGGGTGATTTCTCGCTTTCTGTCTCTGTGTCTCTGTCTGTCTGGCGAGCACACGCACCCTATAGCGGAAGAAAAAAAAAAAAAAACTCTCAAAAAAACCCAAAACTCTGCAGGGGCAGCAGGAGGCAGGCGGAGTGCGTTTGACCCTCCAAGTCTTTGTAGTCATTCATCCTTATCTCAGCCAGCTGACTCCATTTCTTGTCAGCTCTGTTTCCAGGCAACGTCAGGTCCTAATGGGTGAAAGTCAAGTTTATTCTTCCACATCCTGCCACCTCTGTGCAGTGTGTTTTAAGTGTAGGAACTCACCCAGACAGATGGTAAACTCTGATCTGTCTCCGTTCAACCAGATCGGCTGTAAGGCCTTCGTCTTTCACAGGCAGTGCTGGGGTACCCTCTAGTGGGTAGATGAAGATGCTTTCGCTGCTTTCTGAACAGGAGAAAGAGCAGAGGGGATGGCTGGCTTTCAGATGCACCTTGACTCTTAAAAATTATTCAGGACCAGCAGATAGTGTAGTGGCTAAGGCACTGGACTCCCACGTGGTCAACCATAGTTCAAGTCCTAGACTTGGTTGGTGGCTTGAAACTCACACTGGGCATGTGTGCGTGCGTGGCCAAAGTCCCAAGTGGAGAATGGAGGAGAAGGGATTGCAATGTGGCCATTCCCCCGGGGGAAGGGGTGATTTTTTGCTTTTTTTCTCTCCAGTGAGTGCAATCCCCCTATGGCAAAAATCTCTCTCTTAAAAAAAAATCAAAACAAACAAAAAAAACCCTTCAGGGCCAGCAGATGCTGTAGTGGTTAAAGCACTGAACTCCCACATGGTCAACCATGGTTTGAGTCCCGGACCTGGTGGCTTGAAACTCACTCTGGGCATGTGTGCATGCATACCCAAAATCCCAAGAGGAGAATGGAAGAGAAGGGATTGCAGTGTGGCCATCTCCTCTTGGGGGTAATTTCTCACTTTCTTTCTCTCTGTCTTTGTATCTCTTGCAAACATACACACCCTATAGCAAAAAATCTTTTTTAAAAAAATACTCAGTAGATGTAGGGATAGGTTGACTTGAAGATAACATAGATTCTTCCAGCCCAGGGAAGGGAGGATAGTCTTTTGTCCTATTCTTTAGCTCGATATATGAACAACCTCATTTAGGGCCAGCAGGTAGTTCAGAGATTAAGGCAGCTGCATCCCACATGGTGAGCTGCATGGTTCAAGTCTCGGACCCAGTGGCTTGAAAAACACACTGGCTCTGTGTGTGTGTGTGTGTGTGTGTGTGTGTGTGTGTGTGCTTGCCTTGAGAGACAAGCGCAAGAGAGGGGTTGCAGCATGGCCATGCCCCCTAGGGGGTGCTCTCTCACTTTTCTCACTTTCCCTCTCTCTGGTGAGCACACATACCCTATAGGGAGGGCAAAAAACCTGATTTATTTGAAAAATGGGTAATAAAAACACGAGTGCACATATATATATGTGCATGTGTGTGTGATGGTAGTGTAGAGAGTGTGTGTGATGGTAACTAGGATTCGATACACTTTTTTTTGTAAACGCAGGCTTTGTAGCCAAGAGACCTTGTGCCCCGCCACTGTAGCCTGGACACACTCACGGCTAGGACGTTAATTGATGAGCTTGGCCGTGTCCAGTGGCTGCACACGACAGGCAGCATGCGCACGTGACCAGGGGCCAGAGTTCGCCTGCCCCTGGCGGAGAAGAAGGAGCCGAACTGTTCGTCTCTAGCACGAGGTGGCACATTCCTCGGCTGCAGGGACCCCTCGCCTCACTCACCTTTGCACCTGGAGCACCCAGCCCTGTCCGGCATGCGGCAGGTGCTCACGGCGTGTTTGCTGACCCCGACTGGCTCTTCTGCAACCTCTGTCATAGATCAACTTGCGTTCAAGGTTTCTTGGCACTCGCTGAGCTGGAGTAGCATGCTCCGAATTGGAAGCTTAAGTCACCAGCGCACATAGGGTTAGCAGTGCTCCCTGTTTTCTTTTTGTCTCTGTTTAAAATGAACCAGGGTGGGACCAGCAGTTGGTGTAATAGCTATGTCGCTGGACTCCCATGTAGTCGACTGCGGTTCAAGTCCCGGACCTGGTGGCTTAAACTCACGCTGGGCACGTATGCGTGCATGCCCAAGATCCCGAGAGGAGAAT
>NW_006160137.1:2106643-2109566 GCF_000334495.1 Tupaia belangeri chinensis
TATTTCATTTATTATTACTATTATTATTTTTAATTTGACCAGAGAGAGAGAGAGAGAGAGAGAGGGAAAGTGAGAAAGCAACCTGCCAGGTCCGGGATTGGAACCGTGGTCAGCCAAGCAGGAGTCCAGCACCTTAACCACCATGCCACCTGCCGATCCCACCATCATGTCCTCTACCTGTCTAGAGGCCCTCAGCTACCCTGAACTGGTAGACTGAAAATAGGCCATAAACGACCCCTTAACCTGTTCCTTTCATTATTCTAGGTGAACACAGGAAACCCTGTTACATTTTTTTTAAAAAAAGCTTTATTATTATTTTCCAGTTTGATCAGAGAGAGAGAGAGAAAGAGAGAGAAAAAAAAAAATGAGAAAGCAACCTACCAGGTCCGGGACTTGAACTACAGTCGCCCATGTGGGAGTCCAGCGCCTTTAACCACCATACCACCTATGGGCCCCAGCAGCCCCTCGCATCTTTAAGTCCCGTGTATATGGTAGTCCATTGTGAAGGTTGTCATTGACTCTGCGTAATTCTGTTTTTCCTCTGTCCCTGCTCTTCTTTTTCTCTGTTTCCCACTTCGCCTCCCTTTGCTTTTCCACTGCCTCTGCCATCTCGCAGGTTCTGGGATTGCTGGTCTGGACGCTGATCGCCGGGACTGAGTACTTCCGAGTGCCCGCGTTTGGCTGGGTCATGTTTGTGGCCGTATTTTACTGGGTCCTCACCGTCTTCTTCCTCATCATCTACATCACGATGACCTACACCAGGATCCCCCAGGTGCCCTGGACCACAGTGGTAAGGAAGCTGAGTAGTGGGCGCGTCAGGGGCCCACCAGGCAGGGTGGCAGGTAGCCCTCCTCTGGGCAGGTCAGGACTGTCTCTGCCCACACAAGTGAGTCAAGCCACTGAGAACCCTCACAGCGAGGAACTTAACTGTCTCTCAAATGTTTTACCCAGAAGTATGAAACTGGGCGTGTTGGAAGGTTTGAGAATTCTTTTCTTTATCTTTTTTTTTTTTTTGTAGAGATTTTTGCTATAGGGCGCATGCGCTCGCCAGACAGACAGAGAGAGACATAGAGACAGAAAGCGAGAAATCACCCCCCAGGGGGGATGGTCACGCCGCAATCCCTTCTCCTCCATCCTCCTCTCGGGATCTTGGGCACGCACGCACACGCGCCCGGCGTGAGTTTTAAGCCACCGGGTCCAGGACGCGAACCACGATCGACTACGTGGGAGTCCAGCGACATAGCCATTACGCTAACTGCTGGTTCCCTTCTTTATCTTTTTTAAGAATTATTTTTATTTAATTTATTGTCATTATTATATTTTATTTTATTTTGAAGTTGACCAGAAAGAGAAGGAAAATGAGAAAACAAGTTGCCGGTTCCTATGGGCATATATGCTCACCACATAGAGAGAGAGAGGGAGAGAGAAAACACCCCCCGAGAGGCGTGGTCGTGCCTCAGCCCCTTCTCCTCCATTTCTCCATCCTGTGGGGGTTTGGGGGATGCATACTCAAGCATCCATTGTGTTTTTCAGGGTATCAGGGCCAGGATTCAAACCACCATCCGCCATGTGGGATCCAACTCTCTTAAAACCACTAGGTTATGGGCTGGTCCTACATTAAACATTTTTAAATATTATCTTTAATGACATATAAAAAAAAAATTAAACAACATCCTTTTCTGGCACTCCTGGTGTTAAAATGGTTTGTTTTTGAGGGCCAGCAGGTGGTGTGCTGTTGAGACTCTGCACTCCTACATGGCTGATATGGTTCGAGTCCTAAATCTGGCAGCTTGAAAATCATGCTCGGTACATGTGCGTACGTGCCCAAAATCCCAAGAAAAGGAATTATAGTGTGGCCATCCCCCTGGGGCCATTATTTCTCACTTTCCCTCTTACTATTTCTGTTTCTCTCCATTGTGCATACCACCCTGGGGCAAAAATCTAACCAAAAAATGAAAAGTGTTCATTTTGTGTTAACAGAATTATCATCACAAAGTGTGTCCCCATTTTATAAAGAACAGAGGTTTGGGGTCTCATAGCCTTGCTCCGATTAACGCTGTGGGTGTCCCTGACTTCTCTCCGGAGTTCGTTCGTTCTTCTTCTTTTTTTTTTTTTTTTTAAGAATTATTTATTTCATTTTACTTATTTATTCATTTATTTTAATTGGATCAGAGAAAATCAGAGAAATACAGAGAGAGAGAAAGGGGAAGTGAGAAAGGAAGCCACCGGGTCCAGGATTCAAACTAGGGTCCACCAGGTGGGCGTGTCCAGTGCCCTTAACCACCACGCCACCCTCTGGCCCCGAGAGTTCATTCTTACTGTCCTGCTCTAGGCATCCCGCTGCCTGAGGCTCAGGAGAGAAGTCAGGAGACCAGGACTTTAATCCCTTCAGAGCTGTTTAATTATTGATCTCCTCGAGCAAAGCTGTGAGCTGCGGTCAGGGGCTGCATTCTCCCCATGTGCAGGAGCAGGCAGGCCGTGCTCGTGAGCAGCCTCCAGTTGCGACTCAAGTCTTGCCACCCAGACACACGCTCCCAGGGTCTTAAACAACTCGAGTCTGTTCTTCGCTTCCCGAGGAAAGAAGCTAGAAATGGGCTCCTGAGTTTTTGACATCTTCGGTTTGTTTTCCTACAAGAATACAAGAAATCTGTGTGAATTCTCCCAATTTTAAACTATTTACAGCCATGGAAGGCCAGCAGGTGACATGGAGGTTAGCATGTCGGATCCCACATGGCCGTCTTCGTGGTTACAGTCCTGGACCCCGTGGTGTGAGAATCACACTGGGCACATGTGCGTGTGCATGCACCTAAGATCGTGAGAGGAGCGTGGAGAAGGGATGGCGGTGTGGCCATGCCCCCGGAGGAGGTGATTTCTTTCGCTCTGTCTCTCTCTGGCAAGCACACACACCCTATAGTGAAAACTT
>NW_006160137.1:2109679-2119768 GCF_000334495.1 Tupaia belangeri chinensis
CGAGAAATCACCCCCAGGGGGGATGGCCACGCCGCAATCCATTCTCCTCCATTCTCCTCTCAGGATCTTGAGCACGCATGCGCGCCCAGCCTGAGTTTAAGCCACTGGGTCTGGGACTTGAACCACGGTCAACTACGTGGGAGTCCAGCAACATAGCCATTACACTAACTGCTGGTCCCTGTGTTTTTCATGCTGTGTTATCCTCAGCCAGTCAGGACTGCAGGCACATGCATGGCGTGTCCAGGGACACACGCCAGCACCTCCCCCTGTGGCCTCAGCATCACAGAGCTCTGCACCACCGCTGCTGCATCTCTGCCACGCTGGCCAAACTGCAGCCTCTCTGTACGGCCCTGGGGGTGCGGCCTGTGTAGATGCTCCTGACAGCCTGACCCATCGGGTCGACATGGGGCCGGAGAACCTGTGTTCCTACCAGATCCCTGGGCCGTGCTGATAATACTCGGAGTCGCACCGAGCTCCTTTCTAGCGGCTGTAGAAAAAGCAGAGAGTGGACCGGGGGGTTTTTTTTTTTTAAGAGGGCGGCTTCTGTTCACCAGAGGGATAGAGAGAGGTGGCAAACGTGAGAAAGCACCTGTACCCCCACCCATGGGGCGTGCTCCCTCTGCATCGTCTCCTCTATCTGTCCCCTTTCAGGATTTGGGGCACATGTGCACACACGTCCTGCAGGGTTTTGAACAGCTGGGTCCAGGATTCTAACTATGCAGTCAGCCGTACAGGACCAGCTGCCTTACCCCAAGGTCACAGGCCGGCCCGAGAAGGGGGGGGTTTCATAGCGTCAGCCGTGCCCTTTCTCAGCCCTCATCCAGACCAAACCACTTCTGCCCAACAAATGAGTGTTTCTTACACAAACACATGGCGAGGACCGCCAGAGAGCCAGGATAGCGAGCAGGGGAGGAGTAGCACAGCCCCACCGCCCCGGAAGAAACTCCAGCAGAAAAGACGGACTTGTGTAGGCTAACTATTACTCTGTTTTAATTTTATTTATTCATTCACTTATTATTATTATTATTTTTTAATTTGACCAGAGAGAAACACAGAGAGAGAGAGAGAAAGAGAGAGTAAGCCACCAGGTCTGGGACTCGAACCATGGTCGGCCATGTGGGAGTGTCCAGTGCCTTAACCACCACGCCACCTGCTGGTCCCAGCAAGGCTAATTGTTACTATGAAGCAGAGTGGCCTGTAGTGAATGCTAAACAGAGAGGCAGGAGAAGTCCTGGGGAGCCAGAGGAAGGACCCCGAGGCTGCGCCCCACTGTCTCCTGAGCTGAAATGGCCCCTGGTTTGTAGGGACGTGGTAAGGGGCCTCCTCAAAGTGCCCTTTTGCGTTCAGGAGTTGAAGGAAAGTTGGAAAGAGTCAAACTGAGAAAATACTGGGCATAGCTGTGTAATAATAAGCCGGTTTAAAGTGAATTCCACTGCCCAGTCCCACGCTCTAGTGGTTTAGGGAGCCAGGTTCCACATGGCTAACCAGAGTTCGAATCCCAGCCCTGGCAACTTGAGAAACATGCCCGGCACATGTGCATGTGAGTCTCAACAGGTGGGAAATAGAGACGGGATCGCAGCAGGGCCACACTCCATGGGAGGGGCTTGCTTTCTTTCCCTGCCTGGGTCTCTCTCATTCTCTCTCTCTGGTAATAAGGAATACATTAAATAAATAAATGAAGTGAATTCTAACCCTGTGCGCCCAGTGTGTGTCCGGCCCCTGCCGTGTGTGTAATACTACCCTCCATTGTGTGCGACTTTCTTTTGTCTTCTGGCCTGTCCGGGAGGGCCCCTGCAGCAGGTCGGAGCTGCCTGTGGGCTGGGCTGCTGGTTTGGAGCCTGGGTCATCCCCAGGGCAGGTAAGTCGTGCAGGGCTGGACTGAATGGCTCAGAGTCACCCCTAAGAAAGTCCACTCTGAAGTCCTGTGACCTGATCCCTGGCCGCAGGGGATCTCTGGGGAAAGAAAAGCACCTACGTCTGTCTACCAGGAGGCTTATTATGCACTTCGGTCTTTTTTTTTTTTGGAGAGGTTTTTGCTACAAGGCGCGTGCACTTGCCAGGAAGACAGAGAGAGACAGAAATCACCCCCCGGGGGTTGGCCACGCCGCAATCCCTTCTCCTCCATTCTCCTCTCGGGATCTTGGGCACGCATGCACACGCACCCAGCTTGAGTTTAAGCTGCCAGGTCTGGGACTCGAACCACGGTTGACTACATGGGAGTTCAGCGACAAAGCCATTATGCCAACTGCTGGTCCCAGCGCTGTGGTCTTTTCTACTGGAGCCCCCACGAACTCAGGGTGGAGGCTGGGCAGAGGGCTGAGGCGGGTCTCCCGTGTGGCCCTGCTGCCTATCTGCCGTAGTCTGTCCCTTGGCTGGAATCTCCTGACCTGAGGGTCAGGAGCAAACGGGCGTGGCTGGAGGGACACCCACTGTCTGGGTGTCTCACGGGGATCGGGGGTGGCATCTGTGCATGAGCTGGAGTCAGGACCTGCCTTCCCACAGCCTCGGCTCCCTCCCTGCCCGGGGTTCATCTAGACCGCCCTTTCCCACGCCGACCCGGGACTCTAACCCAGTGACTGGGGAGTACGGAGGTGCCCAGCCGCTCGCTCCCTGACCCTGCGCCTGTCCTCCCCAGGGCCTGTGCTTCAACTGCAGCGCCTTCGTCCTGTACCTCTCTGCTGCCATTGTGGATGCTTCGTCCGTGTCCCCGGAGAGGGACAGCCACAACTTCAACAGCTGGGCGGCCTCGTCGGTGAGTGGGCCCCGTCCCCACGGCTCAGAGGAGGGCCGAGGCCTGTGCGGGGAGAAGCCCCACTCCCTGCAGGCGAGGCCCCCTGTTAGGACTGGGGATGAGAACAGAGGGCGTGGAGTGGGCAGCGCCTTCGTAATGTCTACGCTTCTGTACCGTTTGCATTTTTGAGTCGTAAATATGTATTCTTTTCTAACTTAAAAAAAAACTAGTTTTAGGAATTTCTCTGAGATTGGCCCTAAAATATCCCACCCCCAAAAGAAGCCTGCTGGAGGTGGGGTGGGGCGTGCCAGAATGATCACATTAAAGCCGATCAAGGGAACATTGAGGTTTATGATATTCTTCACTTATGTGTGAGAATCTGTAAAGGCAGAGAGCACAGATACATGGGACATTAACAATCAGAAGCTGGGGGCCAGCAGGTGGCACAGTGGTTAGGGTGCTGAATTCCCACATGGCCGACTGCGGTTTGAGTCCCAGACAGGGCTGCTCACTTTCTCACTTTGCCTTTCTCTCTTTCTCTGTCTCTCTCTGGTCAAATTAATATTAATAGCAGTTAGTGTAATGGCTATGTCGCTGGACTCCCACATAGTCAACCGCAGTTCGAGTCTTGGACCCGGTAGCTTAAACTCACACCGGGGGCGTGTGCGTGCGTGCCCAAGATCCCGAGAGGAGAATGGAGGAGAAGGGATTACAGCGTGGTCATCCTCCCTGGGGGGGTGATTTCTTGCTTTCTGTCTCTCTGTCTCTCTCTGTCTGTCTGGCGAACGCATGCGCCCTATAGCAAAAATCTCTCCAAAAAAAAAAAAAAACCAAATAAAATAACACGGGGCCAACCCCATAACCTGGTCATTAAGGGATGCCATATCCCACATCAACTACACTTTAAGTCCCGGCCCAAGAGTCTTGAAAAACACGCCAGGCACATGTGTGTGTGTCCCAAACCCCGAAAGGAGGGAGAGATGGAGGAGAGGGGTGTATGGTGTTACTGTGCCCCATTTCGGGAGGTGTTCCCTCCCTCTCCTTCTCTCTCTTCGGTGAACACACGCACCCTCTGGCAATTTAAGAAATAAAAATCACAGTAGGCTCAAGCTAACACATGGCAAGAGTGGGCAGTGGCTGTCCGTTACAAAGAGCGTACCTGTCTCTGCTCCTCGTCATGGGACACACGCCATGGGGCGCTCTGCTTACTCTGGCCCACTGGACTGGTTCAGGCGAACTGACCCTGCAGCAGGCTGAGCTGGGGCTCTGGACTAAAATCGCCTGTACTGATTTAGAAATGAAACACTTTTGGGACCAGCAGGTAGTGTGGTAGTTAAAGATGCTAGACACCCCCACATGGCAGACCATGGTTCGAGTCCCAGATCTGGTGGCTGGCTTTCTCACTTTCTGTCTCTCTCTCTCTCTCTGGTCAAATTAAAATAAATGAATGAATAAATAAAATTAAATAATTTTTTTGGAGAGGTTTTTGCTGTAGGGCGTGTGCACTCTGCGGAAAGACAGAGAGAGACAGAGACAGAAAGCGAGAAATCACCCCGGGGGATCACCATGCCGCAATCCCTTCTCCTCCACTCTCCTCTCGGGATCTTGGGCATGCACGCACACGCGCCTGGCGTGAGTTTAAGCCACCGGGACTGGGACTCAAACCACGGTTGACTACATGGGAGTCCAGCAACATAGCCATTACACTAACTGCTGTTCCCAATAAAATAATTTTTAAAAAGAGAAATGAAACACTTTTCTCAAATGCATCATCATGATATCCATTCCTTTTTTTTATTCCTTTTTAAAAAATTATTTTATTTAATGTTATTATTTATTTATTTATTTATTTATTTATTTTAATTTGACCAGAGAGGGACAGAATGAGAGAGAAAAGAAGAGAGAGCGAGGGAAAGTGAGAAAGTGAGCTTCCAGATCCAGGACTCGAACCATGGTTGGACACATGGGAGTCCAGCGCCCTGAACCACCATGCCACTTGCCGGCCCCACAATATCCATTCTTTAGTGAACTCCCTAGGGTTTTTGTTTTGTTTTGTTTTTTTAACAGAACCACAAGCTTTCCAGCTATATTCCCCCCCAAAAAACAAAAACAAACAAACAAACAAAAAAAAACACAGAAACAGCATAGCCAGAAATGATCTGTAGAGGAAGATAATTGGACCAATAAAGCAGTCTCCGATGAGAAAGCCTGGAGTCAAGGGAATGGGCAAGTGTATGATGCAGCAGAGGGGGATGACAACTTCCACTAATGAGAGTGCACGCTAAATGCCATCTCTGTTGTTTCGTTTTCTCCAGTTCTTCGCCTTCCTGGTCACCATCTGCTACGCCGGAAACACATATTTCAGCTTTATAGCCTGGAGATCCAGGACCTTACAGTGATGGACCGTTATGCTCATTAAAAGGACCCCCAAAAGGAAGACTCTCACTGTAAAAACAGCTGTAGGTATAATGTATATTTCCAGAGAACTGTATTTAACTAACGTTTTTATATACTTACTTAAAGTCGGGGAGCAGTTTGTTACAATTCAACCAGAGTCAGGTTTGCAAATTGCTGTAGCTTATTGTGAACAATTAAGTATCTTGTTGATGTCTTCATAGACCTTATTTTCTCAGACAATGTATAGAGAAATTGCTAATATTAAAAATGTGTCGAGTTTATAAACCTCACTTTTAAAATGCCGGCTTCTTTTTGTGATTAAATGTTGCAAAATTCTAGCAAGTGTGTCTCATTTGAGAACAGGAGACCTTCCTAGTGTGGAAGCCACAGGCTGGGTGCGAGGCGAAACTCTTCCTCTTCAGGGGCCAGCAGGTGGCATAATGGTTAAGGTGCTGGACACTCCCGCATGGTTGACCACGGTTCAAGTCCCAGACCTGGTGGCTTGCTTTCTCACTTTCCTTCTCTCTCTTTCTCAATATCCCTGTCTCTGGTAAAAGTAAACTAAAGGGATGAATAAATAAAATGAAATAATTCTTTTAAAAAGAAAGTCTTCCTCTTCACAGGACTGCTTGGGAGTGATGTTGTCAGGAGACACTTGTCCAGTTGGAGATAGGGTGGCCACAGAGTCATCTCCCCAGGCCTGGGGACGGTCAGTGTCCATGGTTCTCATGTGCTAGCAAATTGGCCCAGAAAGTGTCTAACAAGAGCCATCCTTGGAGATCCGTAATGCTATGCTTGTGCTGGGTGGCACTATGGAGAGTGACTAATGTCCTCATGATATATATATATATTTTTTTTTTGAGAGAGAGAGAGAAAGAGATTATTACTATAGGGTATATGTGCTCACCAGAGAGACAGAGATAGAGAGACAGAAAGCAAGAAATCACCCCCCGGGGGGGATGGCCATGCTACAATCCCTTCTCCTCCATTCTCCTCTCGGGATCTTGGGCACACGTGCATGCACACGCACACGCATGCACCCAGCGTGAGTTTAAGCCACTGGTTCCAGGACTCGACCTGTGGTGGACTACATGGGAGTCCAGCAACATAGCCATTACGCCATCTGCTGGTCCCAATAAAATAACTGTAAAAAAAGGAAAGAAGAAGAAGGGTGCACCCATCAAAAGGATGAGTATTTGAGTAGGCCTTACAGTCATCTTGCACACCACGGGGACATATGTACCATAGTTTGTGGAAACTTCTAGACCAACAGGGCTCGATAGCTCCAGTCTCTGGTGCACATCCGTCGTAAGCTCAATTCTCGGTCTGGTCAGCCCACGGGAAGAACTCAACTCAACAAGGCAGATGGGCACTCGAGGAAGTGTTTTCGGGCAGGACGCTTCCTGCTGGCTCAGCGCTGTACCTTGGGCGATTTTCAGTATGACTTCTTTCGAAAACCAAAAAGCCACAGAGCTGTTAGTTCAGGTGGTCACAGTAAGCAGAGGTGACGCTGTGCACTGTCTGTGTGACTCCCCAGGGTTCTTAGCAGGGCTGTTTCTTTCCCACGTTTGCTGCGTGTGTGTGTATGTGTGGGGCGGGGGGTCCTCCTGCTTTTCTGACTCCCGTTCCTTTTGAAGCTCTGCATCCTCCTTTAGAAGAGAGCTCAGATTTCCTCTGTGTGCAGTTAACACCCAGGCAGCCATGGCCAGTACTGACAAAGAACATTCTTGGGTTGTATTGTAGGTGAGGCTCAAAAGGGAGAGGGCTCAGAATCTCCAAAAATGATCTGTCGAGGGCGTGGGGCAGCAGGTGGCATGGTGGTTAAGGTGCTGGACACTTCCACATGGCTGATCGCAGTTTGAGTCCTGGACCTGGCAGCTTGCCTTCTCACTTCCTCTCTCTCTCTCTCTCTCGCTCTCTCTCTCTCTCTCTCTCTCTCTCTCTCTCTCTCTCTCTCTCTCTCTGTGTGTGTGTGTGTGTGTGTTTCTCTGGTCAAAGTAAAAAATAAATGAGTGAATAAATAAAAAATAAATCATTCTTTAAAAAAAAAATAAAGATCGGTGGGTATAGGTTGTGGATGTGTGGGAGTGGGTAGATGTGGCAGGGGGTACACATCAGCCTACCCCAAGCCCAACCTGTCAAGGAAGATTGAGCTTTTGCAAAGAAAATCTGCAGGCCGCTGGTGCCGTGGTCTTCTGGATTCCCAGCTGATTCTAAGGCCTCACTAGCACAACCTTCCTCTTGCATATTTGGCAGAAAAGGTAAAATAATAGAGTTTTGTGCCCTAGAGGCCAGCAGGTGGCATGGTGGCGAAGGGCGCTGGACTCCCACGTGGCCGACCGCGGTAAGTTGGGAACAGAATTATTTGGTCATCTTCCAAAGGTTCTTCATTGGTATATTTTTCTCTTACAGCAACCTTCACAGTCAGTGAGAAACAGTCATGAGACTAACTTACTTTCTGCTTTTAAAAAAATAAAAGTTGTGGGACCAACAGGTGGTGTGGTGATTAAGGTGCTGGACACTCCCACATGGCTGACCACGGTTCGAGTCCTGGACCTGGCAGCTTGCTTTCTCACTTTCCCTCTCTCTCACTCTGTCCCTCTCTGTTCAAATATAAATAAATAGCTAAACAAAATCATTCTTTTAAAAAATAATAAGTTATAAAAATTTATAAAAAAGAGTTTTGTGACCTGTCCCCCTTCCCACCTCTCCCTTTCGCATTTGGAAGCGCATACACTTAACACGTACCCTGTGGGGGGTTTTTTGGGGTTTTTTTGTTTTGGAGAGGTTTTTGCTATAAGGTGCGTGCGCTCGCCAGAAAGACAGAGAGAGACAGAGAGACAGAAAGCGAGAAATCACCCCCTAGGGGGTATGGCCACACCGCCATCCCTCCTCCTCCATTCTCCTCTCGGGATCTTGGGCACGCATGCCCACACACCCAGCGTAAGTTTAAGCCACCGGGTCCAGGACTCGTACCACAGTCGACCACATGGGATTCCAGTGACATAGCCATTACGCCAACTGCTGGTCACCCCTTGTGGATTTTTAATACTACAATCAAACCTTTATAAAAGGCAGAAAAACAGTAACCCACGAAGGTCTGATTCTGGAAATAATTGAAAAGAAGCCCGCTTTTCTGTTCTGGGTGAGCATATGTGTGTGTCATTTCTGTCATCACGCCACATGGACAGACAGTAACTTCCGGAGTGAAAGCTACCATAAAGCACACTTTGGAATGTTCCCCAAATAGTCTACAAAGTTAGGACTTTTTTTGAACCGGTGGCTCCAAAGGGCCCTGTTCCGAACAACAGTGACTAGATCGTGTGTGCGCACACTCGCTGTCTTCTCCCTCTTGGCGATTTGTCAGGGGGTGGCCCTTTCTGTTACCCCAAGAGCTCACCACAGCCACACTACAACAAAAAGCATTCTTTTTAGCCAAAAGGAAATGACTTCCTGTCGACTGCTGAGAGACCTGTTTGTGAATCATTTGTAAATGTGAGTTTTTAGACAGAGACTGAGTCTTTGTTGCTCGGATGAAGCAATACATTTGAACTGGGCTTGCTTTTATTTATTTCTAAGAAGGAAGGGCCATCCCATGGCTTAGTGGTTAAGACCACTGGATCCCGCATGGCCGACCTCACAGTTCAAGTCCTAGACCCAGCGGCCTGACAGACTTGCTGGGCACGTGTATGTGTGCCCAAAATCCTGAAAAGAGGGAGACATTGGAAGAAGGGATTGTGGAGTGACCATTCCCCAAGGATGAGGTGCTTTTTCTTCTCTCTCTCTCTCTCTGTCTCTGTCTCTGTCTCTCTCTCTGTCTCTGGCAAGGACATGCCTCCTAAGCAAAGGAAAACAAAAAGTAAAAAAAAAAGTCACACACAACACAGCCAATTACAAGAAGAACAATAGATTTCTGAGGGTTTGAAAATACTATTACAGGGGCCAGCAGGTGGCATGGTGGTTAAGGCACTGGACTCCCACATGGCCAACCATAGTTCAAGTCCCAGACCTGGTGACTTTAAAATCACTCTGGGTGACAGCCATGGCTGCCGCTGCTGTCGCTGCTGAGGCTCCTGTCCCCCGACGAACTGCTCCTGAAAGGCGACACAGAAGAGACAGACGGAAGAGGAAGATGCCGAGGAGGTTTTCCAGGGCAGCTTTGTGGACTGGGACCACTCCGTTTATGACCCCGGTTCTTCCTGTTGTCTTTGAGAAGTTGCAAATGGAGCAGCAGCGGCCCATACTTCTAGGGCCTAATACAGCCTATCGGGAGGAATGCCAGGGGCTCTACCTTCCCTTCCTGGAAACATCTAGATTGTTACTGCTTAAGCTGCCTTGGAAGAAGCTAGTCATTGAATAGTGTTTGAACTGCTCATTATTTGGTTTTGGTTTTTTGACTTTAGCACATTGACCTGTCTAAACCTGGAGGGGTGAGTTCTCCCCACATTGTCTCACGGAGAGATTCCCAATGTACACTGTGTCCTCCACGCAGCCTTATTTCTCCTGTCCTCACCCTGACATCAGAGTACAGCCGTGCAGACGGTTACTTCGGCTCTGACCACCCCACTGCTGTCACTAAATTGCTCCTAACCGGAGGGTCTCACTATCTTGTTGTGGGGGTAGGAACAGATGCCCAGACTTCTAATGTGTGGGCTTTTGTTTTTTGGTTTTTGATTCCCCTTAAAGAATGGAGATCCTGGGGAGGGTCGTGCGCACATTATGACAGACAGAACGCATGACAGCTGCGGTATCGGGCCACAGTGAACCCTGTGTGTTGGAGGCAGCTAGCGGCAGCTTCAGCAGCAGGACACGGACTGCAGGGCAGAGCAAGAGCTCCTGTGTTCTGCCCGTCGTGGCTCTCAGGTGCCTGTGTGTCAAAAAACAGTTTTTGTATTTTTTTTTTCTCTTTTTTTTTTTTTTTTTTTTTTTGGTGTGTTTTTTTTCAGGTGGTGTGTGGCTCG
>NW_006160137.1:2119808-2124457 GCF_000334495.1 Tupaia belangeri chinensis
GGGCCGGGACCTGCGGTCGACTACGTGGGAGTCCAGCACCACAGCCATTACGCTAACTGCTGGTTCCCCAGTTTTTGTATTTTTGTATTTAAATAATAAAAACAATTCCACTTTAAAAAAAAAATCACTCTGGGTGCATGTGCATGTGCCCAAGATCCTGAAAGGAGAATGGAAGAGGAAGGATTGCTGAGTGGCCATCCCACCTACGGGGTGATTTCTTACTCTCCCTCTCTCTGTCTCTCTCTGTAGTGAGTGCACATGCCCTATGGCAAAAACCTTAAAAAATTTTTTTATTGCAGGGTCGGCTGCAGTGGCATGGCAGTCACTCAATTTCCTCAATGCTCAGGTCACATAAGAAGGTCCTGGGTTCGTGTCCCGTGGCCTCCCTGTACATGCCAGAGATGTGTGCCTATGATCCTGATTGGCCGAGACAGGGGGTAGGACGTCACAGCATGAAGACCGATTAGGGCATCCTTCTCTCTCTTTTTATTTTAAATTTTTGGAGAGGTTTTTGCTATAGGGCGCATGTGCTCGCCAGAAAAACAGAGAGAGACAGAGAGACAGAAAGCGAGAAGTCGCCCCCCAGGGGGATGGCTACTCTGCAATCCCTTCTCCTCCATTCTATTCTCAGGATCTTGGGCACGCACGCACACGCACACGCCCGGCGTGAGTTTAAGCCACCCGGTCCTGGACTTGAACTTACGATCGACTACATGGGAGTCCAGCGACAGCTACTACACCAACTGCTGCTCCCCTTCCTCTCTCAGAAGAAATAAACAAACCTTATACGTACGTCCCAGGGGTGGTGTACCGTGTACTTAAACTCACCTCTCAACCCTTCCAAGACCTTCATGTCCTCTTCCATGGAGCTGGGTGGATTTTTAACTTGATGTATTTACTCACTCGTGGCAAATCAGCAACACACTTTAGGCAACTCACCTCTCTCCATTGCTGTTTGTAACACGTACCCCCACCCAAAGATAAATAGCCAATATTTGAAAACTACAAGAAAACCTAGAGAGATGACTGTCCAATGTCAGTCATTTAATTTTAGATTTTTATCATTGCTCTTTTGACAGGGAAATCCCTTCAGGGTATGAGCACACAAAGGATTATAAATACATAAACCACCTCTGTGTAGAACACAGACATTTGGAATCGCTAACTAAGGACACGGCCCTGAGTAGAAAATCAATTGAAAGTTCGTATATCTGTTCCCTAGACAATTATTTGAATTGAAAAGGTGGGTTGTATGGGACCAGCAGATGGCGTAATGGCTATGTCGTTGGACTCCCACGTAGCCAACCGCGGTTCGAGTCCCGAACCTGGTGGCTTAAACTCACACCCTCTCACTGAGCCATTGAATCAGTTTAGGTTCAGGACCAGCAGATGGCATAATGGTTACATCATTGGACTCTCACATAGTCAACCTTGGTTAGAATCCCATACCAGTGGCTTAAAACTCATGCTGGGTGCATATGTGTGTGTGCCCAAAATCCTAAAAGGAGGATGGAAGTCAAGGGAGTGTAGCATGGTCATCCCCCACCCCCAGGGCAAGGGGGTGATTTCTCACTTTTGGGAAAACTTCAAAAAGAAAAAAATCAGTTGAATGCCACTCTTTGATTTTGTACCCACGTGAGAGGACCCACCCACTCCCTTAAACTGTTTCTGTGGCTTGCATGGCATGTGTCTTAACCATGCCATGGGATGTCCTAGCTTCCAGGATGCACGTAAAATCTTGGTTCTGATTACAGTAGAGTCCCCCACCCCCCGTTACCTGCAGGGCCTGTGTCCCAAGACCCTCCTGGGCGCCTGAAACCGTGAATGATACGTTCATACCTGTGATAAAGTTCAGTTGATAAATTAGGCACAGTGCAAGATGAGCAATGCAATGAGCTATTTACAACCATATTCTGTAATAAACGCAAAGCCAATGTAGCCTTTATCAAAATATCTTACAGTACTGTACTCAGTATTTTCAGTCCACAGTCGATCACGGAAAACACCTCAGAAAGCGAGGGACCAGCAGATGGCGGCAGAATGGTTACGTGGCTGGACTTCCACATGGTCCACCACGGTTTGAATCCCAGATCCAGCAGCTTCAAACTCACGCCGGGCACGTGTACATGCGTGCCCAAAATCCTGAGAGGAGAATGGAGGAGAAAGGATGGCGGTGTGGCCCTTCCTCCTTTGGGGTGATTTCTCGCTTTCTGTTTCTGTCTCTATCTCTCTGGCAAGTGCATGTGCCCTAAAGCAAACACCTTTCTTAAAAAATAAAAGTAAAACAAGCAAAAGCACAGATAATGAGGTCTATTGTGGTTTTCAACAAGAAGCCCCCCTGAGGGTGGGGGACGTGGCTACAGTAAAGGGCAGGTCTGCTTTAACCCCATGCTTTACAGCAGCAGCAGGGTAGAAAGGGGAACTGTCCAAGCCTGTGTAACAGAGTGCCTCAGGCCTTCCGTGGGGTGTGGCTTAGGATGACAACAGCTTGGAAAGATTTAGGAAGAGAAGCAGCAGGGGTGGCTGGGCACTCAGAGGGGTCCCTCGTGACCTGGCCATTGCAACAGGAGAGCAGAGTGGGGGAGGGGAGGGCGTGTCCCATCCAGCTTCTTACCATTTTGACTGATGAACATGCCACCTTGGTGTCACAAAGACTAATAGTCAATCCTGAGAGCTGGGTTCTGTCTCTTAAGTTGGTCCATAAGTTGCAGAAAAGCATCGATTCTGTAAGAACGACGACTAAACGTACGCTCCTAGCATTTAAGGAAAAAAACCTAAGAGGTCAAAAGTGATGATTTTTTTTTTCCATGCAGCCTGAATCTAGGTCCCAATGGCTTGAAAAACATGCCAGGCACACTCATGCAAGCCCCAAACCCCAACAGGATGGAGAGGGAGGAGAAGGGGTCATTTCATGACCACGCCCCATCAGAGGTGCGACCCTTCTCTCGGTCTGCTGAGCACACATACCCTCCAGCAGTAACAACAACCCACAGTGAAGTGCTACTTCACACGCTGTAGAACAGCTAACACTAGGAAACATCCGACAGTCTCAGATGTTGGTGGAGTCGTGGAGCATCCGGAATTCTCAGAGGTTGCTAGTGGGAGTGGAAAATGCTACAGTTATTTAGAGTTAGACCTTCAGGGATAACTCAGCAATTCCACTCCTGGATTCTTACCTATGAGGACTGTGTTAAAGAGTCCACAGAGCAGCCGTAGTTCTGATTCCCCGACTAGCAACCTCCCAACGTCCACCGAATAGGGAGTGGATAACCGAATTGCGCGATTCCTGCAGTTAGTGCAACTCAGCAAGAGGAAGAACAACTGCCGATCCACAGGAGAATGTGCGTGACTCCTCAGTGTATGCAAGACGGGAGAAACCAGACCAAAAACATATGTGTGATTCCATTTTATGAAATTCTAGAACACACCAAACAAATCTGCAGTGAGAAGAAGGAAACCAGTGGTGTCTGGGGTTCAAGATAAAAAGATTGGCTAGAGGGACTGGCAGCTGGTATGGTGGTTAAGGGCACTGGACTTCTGCATGGCCAAATGTAGTTTGAGTCCCAGACCTGGTGGCTAGCTTTCTCACTTGTCCTCTCTCTCTTCTCTCTCTCTCTCTCTGTCCTTCTCTGGTCAAATTAAAAATAAATAAAGCTGAATAAAATAATTCTTAAAAAAAAAATTGGCTAGAGCCAGCAGGTCGCATGGTGGCTTGAGGTGAGCGGATCTCACTTGACTGACTGCAGTTTAGTCCCAGCCCAGTGACTTGGAAGACACCCAGGGAGCCTGTGCCAGCATGCCCCACATACAGACAGGATGGAAGATGGAGGAGAAGGGATTGCGGTGTGACCATGCCCCATTGGAGGATGCTTTCTCACTCTCTCTCTCTGGGGAGCACACCTGACAATTAAAAAAGAAAAGAACTGGGGCTGGCAGATGGTGTGGTGGTTAAGGCAGCTGGACTCCAACATGGCTGACAGCGATTCAAGTCCCAAACCTGGGAGCTTGCGTTCCTCAATTTTCCCTCTCTGTCTTCTCTGGTCAACTTTAAAAGTAATAATAATAAAATAAAATAATGACAATGAATACAATTAAAAGAGGAAAAAAATAAACCAAATGTCCCCTACAGGGAAATGAATTTTTTTAAATGTGGCATTTCCCCACAAGGAAATACACCTAAGCAATAAAAAGGAGGCAACTGCCAATTTGAACTAATATTCCCAACAGGAGGAATCTCAGATGCTTTCTATTGCATGAAAGAAGCCAGACAAATGAGAACATTCCGTATGATTTCAATTACGCAGAGTCCGGGAGCAGGCACACTAGTCTATAGGGACAGAGAGCAGGACAAAGCGGTTGCCCGAGGCAGGGGAGGCGGGTAGAGCGAAGCCTGCATAGACAAGGAAACTTTCTGGGGGTGATGGGCGTGTTCTCTTTGGGGGTCGGGGTGCTGGCTACCCAGGTGTACACATACATAAAAATTAATGGGGCCGAACATGTCAGGCCTGGGCAATTCAGAGTATGTAAGTTAAAACTTCAAAAAAGCACTTTGAGCGCGCATCCGCAGCCGCGCCCACACAATCCCAGGAGGCTCCGACCAGCTGCGGCCCGGGCCTTGCCCACTCGGTGCGGCCCGGGCCCCGGCGTCC
>NW_006160137.1:2124804-2133717 GCF_000334495.1 Tupaia belangeri chinensis
GGCCGGCGGGACGGGCCGGAGCCGCGGAGCATCGCGCGGCGTGCTGGGCTGGGGGCGCTGCAACGCCGAAGTCAAGTTCGAGGAAGTTGCCGGCGCACCCCCGGCGCTGGAGCTCGCCCGGCCCGGCCCGGCCCGGCCCCTGCGAGCCCAGGTCTCCAGGGTCTCGGGTTTCCAGGCGCCCCCTCCCCCGCGGCCCCGACCCGCCCACTGACAAAACCCCGGCAACTGTTCATTTCCCTCTTCCTTCCTCTCCGGGCCGCGCCGCTTCGAACCCGAGCTGGGGGTGGAGAGTTGCCCGGCCAGGGCGCTGGGGCAGCGAAACCGGCCTCCTGGCGTCCGCGGCCTCCTCCCCGCCCGAACCCTGCACCGCAGGGCGTCTCTGCCCTGGGCGCGGTTTCGCTGGAGGGCGGGGGTCCGAGGGTCTCTCGATTCATGGTGGAGGAAAATCATTGGGACCCTTGAGACAGCTGTCCCGGCCGTCCTGGCCACCTTGCACCCTGGGTTCCGAGGGAGGCCCAGATCTGGGGGGCGCCCACGGGCAGGTGAAAGCCTGTTGGGAGGGGCTGGCACTTTACTCCTTTTTTCTCTCCTTCCTTCCATTTTTCTTCCTTAAAAAACTGTCATCCTAGGGACCAGCAGATGGCGTAATGGTTATGTCGCTGGGCTCCCATGTAGTCGACCGCGGTTGGAGCCCGGACTGGGTGGCTTTAAACATGCCCAGCGCGTGTGCATGGGTGTCCAAAATCCCCAGAGGAGACTGGAGGAAGACGGATTGCAGCGTGGCCATCCATCCTGCGGGGGTGATTTCTCGCTGTCTCTCTGTCTCTCCTGTTGTGAGCATCTGCATCCTACAGCAAACATCTCTCTCTAAAAAAAAAAAACCCCAAAAATGTCATATTAAACACCTTTTCCATTCACACGATACGTTTTGAAATTGGGTTAAGCTGTTCGGACTTCTACTCACTGGAGTATTTCAACAAGAATGGTGAAGGGGGGAGTGGTAGTTTTGAAAAGGGGTGTGGGGGAAAGAGCATGAGGGTAGACCCAAGGTCAGGGGCCCCATTGAGGTAGAACCCGCAGGGTGCAGAAGCTGGGGCCTCTAAGGTGAACCAGCCACAGAGGGCTGTGTGTGTGTCTACAATGCTGTTATTCCTGATGCTGAGTGTGTGTAGAAGTGGTTTTCATTTCCTCCTTGGGCCAGACCTAAAGGGAAGGGGGACTGAGTTCCTTCTTCTAGAGAAGGGTGTTTAGGTGGACAAAAAATAGGAAGTAGAGGCATTTTATCAACATAAAGACTTGTTAAGTTTTTCATTTTATCAAAAGAAAAATTTAAATCTGGTGCTGAGCAGCATTGGGATCGAGCAGGGCATGTTTTGCCCCAGATTGAGAGATTTGATCTGTCTAATAGAGAAGACCAGCTCACTCCCCATCCTCAGCAGATGGTATAATAGTTACCATGTAGTTGACCATGGTTCAAGTCCCAAACCCGATGGCTTAAACTCACACCGGGCGTGTGTGCGTGCGTGCCCAAGATCCCAAGAGGAGAATGGAGGAGAAGGGACTGCAGCATGGCCATTCTCACTTTCTGTCTCAGTGTCTCTCCAGTGAGATGCCCTATAGCAAAAATCGGACTGGGATGAGACAGACCCTACCTAAGCACTGGAAGTGATGAGTTTGGTGGACAAGATTGGGATCAGAAGAAGTCTATTTTGGTACACAGGTTCGGTGGGCAAAGATATTGAGGGGCGAAGAGACTGCACATGGGATCCGTGAATCTGGTACACCCAGGTATTGGAGAAGAGATGCCTTCATGTTGGTCCATGAATCTGGCATACCCATGTATTGGAGAGGAGACGCCTTCATGTTGGTTCATGAATCTGGTACACCCAGGTATTGGAGAAGAGATGCCTTCATGTTGGTCCATGAATCTGGTATACCCATGTATTGGAGAGGAGACGCCTTCATGTTGGTTCATGAATCTGGT
Source organism: Tupaia belangeri chinensis (assembly GCF_000334495.1). Lineage (NCBI taxonomy): Eukaryota > Metazoa > Chordata > Mammalia > Scandentia > Tupaiidae > Tupaia > Tupaia belangeri. The sequence goes on from NW_006160137.1 coordinate 2,126,789, forward strand.
ACACCCAGGTATTGGAGAGGAGACGCCTTTGTGTTGGTCCATGAATTTGATGAGCCAAGATATTGAGGGATGAGAAACGTCCATCTCTCTTTTTAAGTTCCTCAACTATCCTCTCACTGTTGGCCCTTGAGCCAAGTGGAAGGTGACATTGATGGGGCCTGTTGGGAAGAAGAGAACAGAGACTTGAGGAAATACTTGATCTGGCTGCTTCTCTGTGTGTTCTTGTTAAAACCATGGTGGGAGATGCTTTCACCTTCCCTGGAGGATCCCTGTAGCTGTAGGCTGGTTTGAGCTCACTCTCTTTGAGTGAGGTTGCCCTTGTAGGGTGATTGCTCCTTTAGGCTGTCTACTTGGCCTCTTGTCCTCCCTCTTCTCCTCTTCTTCTGAGACTCCTCCTCGGGCATTTGATGGTCATTTTCTTCTTTGCTAGAAAACACCACGTAGCCCAGTTTTAGCACTGGGGAAGGACGGATGCTGTAAAATGGTGCCACTCTTTGGTGCTCTATCTATAGGTCTCAGTTGGATCATTGATGTCTTTTTTTTTTTTTTTTTTTTTTTTTGGATCATGGATGTCTTAGCTGCACACTGACCCTCCGTCCTCAGCTTCCTATGAAGTGCTTTTGTCACAGTCTGAGCAACAGACCCACTAACACATCGCTTTAAGCAATCATTGAAAAGGCTGTTGCTGAGGCCAGCAGGTGGCATAATGTTTATGTTGCTGGACTCCCACATAGTTGACTGAAGTTCAAGTCCTGCAGAGACTTAAAGGACTCATGCCGGGCACGTGTGCATGCATGCTCAAAAATCACAAGAGGAGAATGGAAGAGAAGGAATTGCAACGTGGCCATCTCCCTGGGGGGCTGGGGGTGGTGGGGGTGGTGATTTCTCCCTTTCTGTCTCTCTATCTCTTTGACTAGCGCATGCACCTTATAGCAAAAATCTCTCTTAAAAAAAAAGAAAAAAGCCTGTCATTAAAGGCCACATTTTTTTACATTTTAAAGAATTTTTTTATTTAACTTTTTATTTATTTATTTATTGTGCTATTTCCAGAGAGAGACACAAAGAGAGAGAGGGGGGAAACTGAGAAAGCAAACCTCCAGGTCTGGGACTCAAACCATGATCAGCGCCCTTAGCCACCACGCCACCTGCCAGCCCCCAAAGGCTACACTTTGTATGATTCCACTTACATGAAGTGTCTAGAATTAGCAAGTCCATAGAGACAGAAAGTCGCATAGTGACGCCAGGGACCGGGCAGGGGCATGGGGAGTGACTGGTGTGGGCATGGGTGTCTTTCTACGGTGATGAAATGTGTAAACATGGTTATGGTGATGAATCGTCAATTTTATCAATGTACTAAAACCACTTAATTTCCCACTTTAAATGAGTGAATCGTATGAGAATTATAGCCCAGCTATTACGAAGAAATGGACACGAGGCCAGCCAGTGGCGTGGTGAAGAGGTCTGAATCCCATGGCGTCCCAGACCCGGCGGCTTGGAAAACATCTGGTTGTGTGTGTGCGCCCAAAAATCCTGAGAGAATAGAGGAGAAAGGATTGTGGAGTGGCCCTCCCGCTGGAGGGTGCTTCTCTCCCTCTCTCTCTCTCTCCATCTCTCTCCCCGCCTCCCCGCTCAGTGAGCATATGCACCCCCATAGCAAGCAAGTTAAGAAAACGAAATCCATATGGGCTGGGCTCATGGCCTAGTGGTTAAGGGAGCCAGATCCCACATGACTGACCACGGTTCAAAGGTTGGCCTCAGTGGCTTAAAAAACATTGGGCAGATGGGCTTGTGTGTCCCAAATTGTCCCAACAGCATGGAGGAATGGAAGAGACAGACCATGGTGTGACTGTGCCTCATGGGGGTGCATTCTCCTTCTCCCTGTCTGTCTCTCTGTCTCTGTGGCAAGCACACGTGCCTTCTGGCAACAGACTAGATCCTATAATAAGTGTGAGGAAGCGAGATGCTCTGTCTGAAGCTGTAGGGTGGGGGAGCCTACAGCCACACGTCAGGAACTTCCCCCCCAGTGTTCTCACCACAGCCTCTACTAGGGGACGGGGTGTCCACTGCAGGCCTCCCGGAGGCTGAAGGACCGGGTCTCCTGGCATTGCCACGGTGGCTGAGAGCTGTAGCTAGAAGGGGTTCGGATGTCCTTGCCGCGCTAAGGGGCTAGTGGCCTCATTGTCACTTCTGATCCATTTGTTCACTAGCAGACATTTATGAGAGCCACATTCATCTCCTTTCTGCAGAAACAGACAATGGTGACAATGTCCTTGTCCTCAGGAAGTTTGCGGTCAGGCTGACGAAATAGACAGGTGCCCCAATGGGCTGGTCAGGACCATGACAGCTCCGATAGTTCCCCACATGAGGAAGGAGGGACAGAGAGAAAACGAAGGTGACATTTGAGTTGAACCTCGACACTTTGCAGGTGGGGAGTGCCTGTCCCCTGCCAGGCCTTAGTGCAGCACACGCTTGAGGCGGAAGCAGGTGCTTCATCACAGGTGGTGGGAAGGAAAAAGCCATAGCAAGGGAGAGGTCAATATTTGGGACCTTCTTTTTCTTCTCTTTTATTTAAATTTATTTTATTTATTTTTAATTTGACCAGGGAGGGACAGAGAGAGGGAAAGGGAGAAACCAAGCCTCCAGGCTAGGGACTCGAACCACCATCAGCCATGTGGGAGTCCAGTGCCCTTAACCACCAAGCCGCCTTCCAGCCCCTGGGCCCTTCTTTTTCTTCCCACCCCAGACATTTAGAAAATTGCTTTGTCTCATTTACTGAGCATCTGCTATGCTTATAACTCCTTGCGAAGACATTTAGAAATTTGCTTTATCTCATTTATTGAGCATCTGCTATGCTTATAACTCCTTGCGAAGCATGTGGAATATCACTATGAACAAGGCAGACCCCTTCTGCTTGGACAGAAAAACGGGCTGTCACATTTGCAAAACTGTGACTGGAACATGAAGAATCCGATGCAGTGCACAAGCAGCAAAAAAAGGAAGCGGAATATTTTCCGGGAGGCTTATTTATGTATTTGGCCAATGCTTATTGAGACCTACTGTGTGCCGGGGCACTGTGGACAGAGGAGTAAACCAGACAGATGAGCCTCTACCCGCTTTATACTCAAATAGAGAAAATGGCCTAGATCGAATAGAGAAAATGATTCCACACAGGGACGGAAGTTAGTGAGCAGAGGTCCTCGGGGGGGTTGGAGCTTTCTGGAAGGCTGGGGGGCTCTAAAGAAGTATGCGGGGACCAGACCCCACAGTGTGCTAGCTCATGGTGAGGCTAGGGTCCTTCCTCTGAGCAAATCAGGGAAGCATCTGGTCAAACGCCTGCTCGCCATGGATGGGGTGGTTCTCAACCAGGGGCTGTACCGCCCCCCTAGGGGTCATTTTGGAATTTGGTGAAAACGTTTTTCTTTTTTCTTTTTTTTTAGAGATTTTTGCTATAGGGCGTGTGCACTCGCTAGACAGAGAGAGACAGAGAGATAGAAAGGGAGGGAATCACAACCCAGGGGAGATGGCCACGCTGCAGTCCCTTCTCCTCCATTCTCCTCTCGGGATCTTGGGCAAACACGCACATGGCGCCTGGCGTGAGTTTTAAGCCACCGGGTCCGGGATGTGAACTGCGGTCGACTACGTGGGAGTCCAGCGACATAGCCATTATGCTAACTGCTGGTCCCAGGTGGAAAAGCTTTTTATTTTTGGTTGTCAGCAGGGATTAAATGGGCCATACATACTATACGTACATCTTATTCATTTCAGGATAAAAATGAGGGTGTGGAAGAATACTTCAGCTGCTTCCATGGCCTAGTGGTTGTGAGAGCCACACGGCCAACCGTGTAGTTTGAATTCCAGCCCCAGTGATGTGAAGAACATACCAGACACCTGTGCGGGTGTGCCCCAGTCCTGACAGCGTGGAGGAATGAAGGGACAGTGGCAGGATACCCGGTGGGGTGCTTTCTCCCTCTTCCTCTCTCTCTGATAAATGCATATGCCCTCCTACTCCCTCTCCAAGGTTAATATTTAAAATAAAGCTTAATAGTATTTTATATTAACTACATATACATTTTTATCATTATTTTATTTAACTTTACTTATTTATTTATTATAATTGGACCAGAGAAGAACAGAGAGAGAGAGAGGGAAAGTGAGAAAGCAAGCCACCAGGTCCAGGAATCAAACCTTGGTCTGCCATGTGGGAATCCAGCACCCTTAACCACCACACTGCCTGCTGGCCCCAGTGTACTTGTATTTAAGCATCGGCCACTGTAGCATCTGCACATGTCTGTAGCATGGTAGCACCACACGTGTGGGACAGCTTATCTGCCCAGGCTGCAGGGTGTAAGGATTCCCTAACCGCTGGCAAGATGACTGGGTGGGGGAGGGACCCCTAGTAACTACCTGCTGCAGGTTGGTAACCACTGGCAAGAGGTAAGGGGATGCCGATGCAAACAGCAGCTGCAGGGTTGTCCTGCCCCTGCTGCTGTGTGGCCAGCCCTAGAGAGAGTCCCATTGGTTTTCTGGCACTCCAGAGACTCCTGGAGACCCTCCGGAGCCTTCCTGGAGATGGGCTAGTGGAATTATTTTAATTCTTTATTAAATAGTTAAATTATTAGTTAACTAATTAAATGTTTAATTCCATTATTTACCTTCTTGTTTCAGGGCAGGCCTTTCTCCCTCCCCCTTCCTCCCAGCCAGGGCGTTTCCTGTTCAGCCCACTGGACAGCTGTCTGTTTCCTCCCCTCTGCCATCTGCCCACAGGGCTGGTCCAGACGCTGCCCTGGAAGCCTCCTCTGACCCGCCGCCTGCCGCCTGCCGCCTGCCACAGGCTGGCTTTCTTTGCCGCCACTTTGGCTCAGCAGCTCCCTCTCCCTTGCTGCTCACTCCCTGGCATTCCTCACGGGGTCCTTTGTGACTGCTGGAGTCACCCTGGATCCCAGCCTGGCTTTAGCTGCTGGCAGCTCTGCGGCCCCCAGGGGCTTCCTGCAGGAGGGAGGAGAAGGAGGCCCTGGGTATTATTCACAGGCCTGCTCAGTCCCCTGTCACTCCCCCTGTACTTCAGCTGGAAGGCTGGGTCAACAGAGGAATGGTAAAGCACTTCTGCTTATTACCCTCAAAGGAATGCTGTAAAAGTTAAGAGAAAAGCCACATCATCCTAACTGTGTAAGATTGGAAAAAATGGAAGTCCTTCCTAAGGGAGAAGGAAGGGGGAAAAAGGAGAAATTAATTGCTTTTGGGTCCAAGTCAAGTGGACCCTTCTAGAAAGCAGAGAAAATTACTTAGTGTGACCCCCCCCCATAGATTTTTGTTCTCTTCTTCGTCGTAGGTTTTTTGTTTTCTTCCCCCAGAAGTCCGTGGTAACTCTAAATACTGCCTATGAAGAAGTCTTTTTAAAATTTTTTAACTTTCCCGCTTTTATTTTTTAAGAATTATTGATTTAATTTTTATTATTTTTTAATTTGACCAGAGAGAAAGAGAGAGAGAGACAGAGAGGGAAAGTGTGAAAGCAAGCCGCCAGGTTCAGCGCTCAAACTGTGGTCAGCCATGTGGGAGTCCAGCGCCTTAACCACCTTACCACCTGCCAGCCCCTTAACTTTCCCTCTTAAATTAGGAAAGTGGTATTTAACTAATGCATTTGGAGTTCTAATAGGTGACAGCTCTTTGGTGAGGAGTTGTCTTGCTGTCATTCTCTATTTTCTTTTCTTTGGCCATGAGAGAGAGGTTTGTTTTTTTTTTTAAAGAATTATTTTATTTAACTTTATTTATTATTATCATTATTATTTTCCAGTTTGATCAGAGAGAGAGAGAGGAAGTGAGAAAGCAAGCCATCAGGTCCGAGACTTGAACCGCTGTCAGCCATGTGGGAGTCCGGCGCCTTTAACCACCATGCCACTTGCCGGCCCCGAGAGAGGTTTTTAATAGAGTCTCATGGATTCTCCTGCCTCTGCCTCCCAGCTAGTCAGGACTTCAGGATCCCACCACAGCCACACAGCTCATGATGGGACAGGAACCGAACCCAGGCCTGCCATGTGGCCTCGGCCCAGTGGTGCCCTCCCACTTGTGTCACTATGGCTGGGCCAGTGCTATGTGTTTTTTACATGTAAAAACATTACTTTTCCGCAGCTGTTTTTTAGCATTGTTCTGCCACATCACATCACGTGAGGACCTTACTTAGGCACATCGTGTGACATGGGTCCTGTCACTATCCCCAACTTAACAGATGGAAAAAGGAAAAAAAACGGAGGCAGAGAGAGGTTAGGTAACTTGCGCCAAGCCACAACGCTGTAAGCAGTGAAAGTAGGAAAGCTGGATTCTTGCATCTCTCCACCCTCCATTCTGAGCCTGAAACTGGAGCTCTTACAGGGCAGTTTGGGATCTTTCTTGTTTTGCTTTTCCATGATCACAACGCCGGGTGTGTTTTCCTACGTCATTAGGCGTTGCAGGAAGGCATCCTGGTCCTCTCTTCGCACCGCGTTCATCCATTCGTCCCTCGCCGTTGGGCAGTAGCAGATGTGGGCGTAGGGTGACAGGTGTGACAGCAGGTGCTGGCGAGGAGGCCACCCTTAGCCAGAGATGAAATCAGCTGGGGTGGGGGAACCCCTCACTGGCAGAGTGCACAGCTACGTAGGGCAGGGCAGCGTAACTTAGAAAGCATTGTCACACGTCACCTGTTGTCATTACCCTCGGTTTGGGCCCTTCATTCCTCCAAGAGGGGGACTGAGGTTCGAGAGGCTGCTCTGCTATGCCGGGTGATTTCACATGCCTTTTCGTTTGCTTAACCCTCTTTAAAAAAAATATATTATTCATTTAATTTTATTTATTATTATTATTATTATTATTCAATTTGAGCAGCAGATAAAGAGGGAGAAAGAGGGGCTGGCAGGTGGGGAGTAGGTTAAGGGTGCTGGACTCCCACATGGCTGACC
>NW_006160137.1:2133751-2143226 GCF_000334495.1 Tupaia belangeri chinensis
AAAGGGAGAAAGAGAGATAGAGGGAAAGTAAGAAAGTAAGCCTCCAGGTCCAGGACTTGAACCATGGTTGGCCACATGGGAGCCCAGCATCTTAACCACCACACCACCTGCTGGCCCCCTTTATTTAGCCCTCTTAATGGCTCTGTGGATTATTCATTTTTCCCGTGTTTGGTTGAACAGAAACTGAGAGGTCGTGTATAAATCCATTCCATCCTGGAGCCACCATTTGAGCCCCGGGGCAGCCCGGCTTAGCCTTTTCCTCCACGAGCTTCTCTCCACACACAGCAAGCGGGGTCCCAGCCAGCCCGCAGCGGCAGGCACACCCAGGAGGGACCCTAGCGAGTCACACCCTTGCGTCACTCCATCCTCTTGCATGGGGGTGGGATCTCTGGCTTGCTTCCTAATACAGGATATGGCAGAGGTGGCCCAGGTGCAGCGGCACCTGCTGGACACTGCTGTTGGCTGAGGCCACATGGGAGGCCTAGGTTCAATTCCTGGACCACCCTTTTAGAAAGAATAAAAAACAAACAAAAACAGGCACAGTGGTGCGGGCCTGTAGTCAGAGCTACTTGGGAGTCAGAAGCAGGGGGACAGTCCCGCAGGGAGACCCTGTCTAACAGCCCCCCCACACACACACACACAGACTATGGTGAAAGGAGGTTGGTTTTGTAATTAAGGTTCCAAATCAATTGATTCTGAGGAATCAAAAGGGATTTTGACAGCTGGGTCTGACTTAATTGGTTAAGCCTATAGAAGAGGTTCTGGGTCCTTCTCAAAGGGGGAGAAATTCTGCTGCTCTGATGAGGTCAGCTGTCCTGAGGAGGGAATGGAGCTGTCCTCACCCAGGAGCCCAGAGCAGGTGTTGGCTGACAGCCAGCAAGAGAAAGGGGACTCTGCCAGCGACCGTGCGACCGACCTGACTGTGCAAGCTCAAAAGAGGCCCTGGAGGGCCGGCAGGAAGCGTGGTGGTGAAGGTGCTAGACTTCCGCATGCACAGTGGAGTCCCAGACCTGGTGGCTTGCTTTCTCACTCCTCCCCATTACCCCTTCTCTCTGGTCAAATGTAAATAAATAAACCAGTAAATAAGTACAATAAATAATTCTTAAAAAAAAAAAAAAAAAAGAGGGCTTCGAGCTTGAGGTGAGACTCTAGCCCAGCCCACTCTTGACCGCAGCTGGAGACACATTGAGCAGAGGACTCCTGCCCGGCTCTGCCCGTGGGAGCTCCAGCTGATAAATGTCCATTGTTCGATGCTCCTAAGTCCGTGACACCTCGTTACCCAGCAGTAAGTGACTCAAATACCCACCAAACCCTGTTTACCTCCCTTTTTTTTCCTTAAGAGACATTTTTACTATAGGCCATGTGCACTTGCCAGAGAGAGACAGAGAATGAGGAATTACCCCCCCTGGAGAGACGGCCACACCACAGTCCCTTCTCCTTCATTCTCCTCGTGGAATTTTGGGCACACATGCATGTGTCTGATGTGAGGTTTTTGTTTTTTTTTAAATTTTTTTAAGAATTATTTTATTTAACTTCATTCTTTATTTTAAGTTGACTAGAGAGGGACAGAGCAAGAGAGAGAGAGAGAAAGTGAAAAAGCAAACCGCCAGGTCCAGGACTCGAACTGCGGTCAGCCACGTGGGAGTCCAGCACCCTTAACCACCATGCCTGGCCCCCCCATGTGAGTTTTTAAGCTACTGTGTCTGGGACTCGAACTGTGGTTGACTACGTGGGCGTCCGCGATGTAACCATTACGCCATCTGCTGGTCCTGAAACCCCATTTATCCTAACCACACCTGGTGCTGAAGCTCTTGTAGCCATTCCTTGGCTATGGAAGTTGGGGCAGCAGCCATCGGGGGCGGAGCTGCAATGGCCACTGTTCCGTGAGGGGAGGCCACGTGTCATGGTTCCTGCAGTCAGTCCACGTCCTTACTGCTCTGGGCACGTGATGAGTGCTGACATGCGAGAGCTCATGCTTCATCACAGCAGCCCTGTGGGGTGTTACTGTTCCCATTTTGCAGATGAGGAAACTGTGGTGGAGGGTTTAAACATCTTGCAGCCACTCAGCCTGTAAGACTATTTTGGGGCCAGCCCGTGGCATAGTGGTTAAGACGCTGGACTCCCATGTGGCTGACCATGGTTCAAATTTCAATCCTGGATGCTTGAAACTCATGTTGGGCACATGTGCATGCATGCCCAAATATCAAGAGGACGATGGAAGAAAAGGGATTGCAGTATGGCCATCCTTCCGGGGTGGGGGGGGGCGTGATTTTTCACTTTCTGTCTGTCTCTGTCTGTCCGTCTCTATCTCTGTTTCTCTAGCAAGTGCACGAGGCCTATAGCAAAAATCTCTCTCCAAAAAAGAACTATTTCCCAGTTGACTGTTTTCTCGGGTCCCTTCCCAGAGCCAGTTTAAAAAAGTTAAAATCCTAATCCAAACAGTAACTCTTATTGTTGTTAAAGCCGTATGTGCTTTTAAAAAATAGATAACATTTCTATAATCAAGATACAGAAAGGACAAGTCCCCATCTCAGTTTCTCCCTGGAGGCTGCAGGCGGCTACCAGCAATACCAGCTTCTTACATCACTTCCAGGAATATATCTTTTTTTTTTTTATGTTTGTGTAATGTTTATATCTCCCCTCCTATCCCAGACAGAATAATTATACGCACTGTTATGTACTTCTTGGAGATAATTCCATATTCATTCAGAAAGACTGTCTTTATTCCCATTCTGTCTTACAACTGCCATTGTGTTCCGAAGTATCGGTCTGCTGACCCCTGTGGACCCTAATCTCAGTTATTTATCATCTTTTATCATTTAACAGTGGTGTTTGGGCTACCATCTACATATCAGAAAGAGAAACTCCTAGAAGTTTCCCTCCTGGACCAGAGGTTGCACAGTGGAAGTTTCCATCTGTCCTAAGCTCAAGTTCTCAAACATCATCTCAAACACAATCTTCCCAAGGGTTTCTGGCGTCCTCCATGCCCCTTGTTACTGAGAGAGTCTGCTTAGTGTTCAGACTGAGTCCCAGATTCTACGGTGGTCGTGTCTCACTCGGTTTCTTAAACTACTGGGAACCAGGGAAGTCTAGGGACCAAGAAGACTTATGGGGGACCAGCGGATGGTGTAACGATTACGTCACTGGACTCCCACCTATTGACTGAAGTTTGAGTCCTGGACCTGGCAGTGTAAAACTCACGCCAGGCAAGTTGCCCAAAATCCCAAAAGGAGAATGGAGGAGAAGGGATTGTGGTGTGGCCATCCCTCCTGCAGAGTGATTTCTGGCTTTCTGTCTCTCTAGTGAGCGCATGTACCCAATAGCAAAAATCTCTCCTAAAGAAGAGGAAGACTTCTAGGACTAGGATTTTTCTTAGAATTTCCCTAGGTCCCTCACAGAAAGCGTTGAAGACCACCTTCCTGGAAATAGCTAGATAGGGATTTTTGTGCAGCTGGTTGAGTGGAGAAAGCCTGCAAGTGCAGAGGGAGCTCAACAGACGTGAGTTTGAGAAGCTGAGCTTCAGCAGACTCCTACGGGAGCTCCAGATAGTGAGGTGCACCCCGAGGTTGTGCAGCTTTGAGACAAGGGAGCTGGGGTTTTGAACAACCTCCATTGGCTATAGACTGGGGAATGGGGTAGATCGTCTCCTGGTGACCTCTGAGCCAGACAGCACCAGTCGTCCAGGGGGGTTATTAGCAAAAGGGTGCAGGTGTGACCTACAGTAGCTGGAGCCGTGCTCTGAGCTGCTCAGAAGGAGCCCCGGGGATCTGAGCGGGACACCAGGGAATGTCTGCTTGTGTTCCAGGCGTTGAGTCGCCTCCTGCCTATCCGGTCTTTGCTGAACGCTCTAAGCTGATGGACTTTGGGGACGTGCAAACCTGACTGCTTCCTTCCACCTGCACGGCTGGCTTATCTGTATTCTTGTCCAGGCACCTCCCGGATCCGCCATGCCGCCTGACAGACCTCACAGGACTTTCTATGTTACTTTTGGTTTAAAGAGTTGTGCTGTGTTTTTTCAACTCCAGTTCAAGACAAGGAGTGGAAAAAATATGTTTACTGAATGGAAAATAAAATCAATATTTTATTGGGAGGAGAATGGTTTCTGCAGCCTTTCATGGGAGAATTAAAATGTCATGGTAATATAAATAACTTCTCTCTCTCTCTCTTTCTCTCTCTCTCTCTCTGTCTCTCTCTGCCACAGGGCACATGCATTTTCTGGAGAAAGAGAGAGAGGGAAAGTAAAAAATCACCCCCAACAGGGGATGGTCATGCTGCAATATTTTCATCTCCGTTCTCCTCTTGAGATTTTGGGGACACACACACACACACACACACACACACACACACACACACCCCCCTGGTGATATTTCAAGCCACTAGATCCAGAACTCGAACTGTGGAGTCGGCCATGTAGGATCCAGCACCTTAACCTCCACTCCAGCAACCATATCTTTTCTTTTTCTTTTTTTACAGGGTACATACACTTGCCAGAGAGAGAGAGACAGAGACAGTGAGAGGGGAAATGAGAAATCACCTCCCAGGGGAATGGCCACACTGCAGTCCTTTCTCCTCCATTCTCCCAGGATCTTGGGCACACATGCACACACACCCGGCATGAATTTCAAGCTACGGGTCTGGGACTCCAACCGTGGTCGGTCATACGGGAGTCCAGCGACATAACTGACCATGTGTTTTTTAACTCCTTGGAAGGACCTAAGGCCAAAACCTCAGAAAAAGTTTCCTGGAAATCAGATATTTGATTTCTAGAAAGGAGCCTTACTAACAGAGATCGTCCACTCGGGAAAGGAGAGGTGGGGCCGTCCCAGGGGCCTAGTGGCTAAGGGAAAGGGTCCCTCACGACCAACTGCAGTTTGAATCCTGGCCCCGGCAGCTTGGTAAACACACTGAGCACGTGAGCGTGTATACCCAAGGCCCCAAGGGGTTGAGGAAATGGAGGCATGCCACAGCATGGCCATGCCCCACTGGGGCATTCCCTTCTCTTCCTGTCTTTCCTGGCAGGTGTGGGTGCCCTCTGACAGTTTAAAAAAAAAAAAATAGTGAAAGAGACATGGCGCACCTTGGTGTTGATGATGTGACATTGGTTTTACGAGGGATCCTCAGTGTCCCCAGCATTGAGCAGTGTGTGCTGTTTAATGACTGTCACTTTGGGCAGAAAAAAGAACTCTGGAGTATGAAATGCATCCCAGGGACCTGATGGAGACCTGAGGGCGGCCTTCTTGCCCACAGTAAAGCGTTATGGTTTGTCCCCCAGAGTCTCACGGTTTGGAATTTGATCCTGGGAGGGGAGATGCTGAGGGACAGTGATTGGCCCCTGGCGACTGAGGCGTGGAGGCAGCACCTCCCCATACAAGTGAATGATCTCTCGCGAGACCCCGTGAGACCTAGCTCTTGCAAAGAGGTGTTCCCTCTTACAAGAGCTGGGTGTTAGAAAGATTAGTCAGGGGTGCAAGAGTCCAATGGGTGGCATGAAGGTTGTCAGCTGCCTCCCCATGGCTGAACGCACAGCTCAAGTCCCAGACCCGGCAGTTTGAAAAACATACTGGGCACAAGTACATGTGTGCCCAAAACCCCAGGAGGAGAATGAAGGAGAAGGGATTGCAGCATGGCCATCCTGCTGGTGGTGGTTTCTCTTGTTGCATCTGTCTCTCTCTGGCAAGTACATGTGCTCTATTGAGGAGAAAAAAAAAGAAAGAAAAGAAACAAAACACAGTCAGAAGCTTGTTCACTCTCCGTAATATGCCTGCTGTCCTCTGGGCTTTGTCAGCCATGCTGAAGGCCTAGGCCTTTGGACTTTCCAGCCACCAGAGTCATGAGTTTATAAGTCAACCTTTGTGTCTTTATAAATTCGCCCAGTGTCAGGTAATTCTGTTAGTAACATAATAACAGACCAAGACAGCAGACTACTGTCACGGTTTGTGATGACATCAACTCTCTATTTTGAGATGGGATCGCTGCTTTTCCTGACTGGGGGTGGAAGATTGTTTTCCCGCATCCTTGACTTGATGGTCGTGTGCTGCCTGCGTACAGGAAAACCTGCAGTGTGTACTGTAGAGGCGGACCACAGTTCAATGTCATAAACCATGAAAAAGAAGAAGAAACACACACAGTTATTTTCCAGATGCAGAGCGTTGAATACTCTCAAAAATATCTATTCACGGGACCAGTAGATGGCGTAATGATTATGTCACTGGACTCCCACCTAGTGGACCGCGATTTGAGTCCCGGATCCAGTGGTCTAAAACATGCCAGCGCGTATGCGTGCGTGCCTAAGGTCCTGAGAGGAGAATGGAGGAGAAGGGACTGTGGAGTGGCCATCCCCCCTTGGGGGGGGTGATCTCTCTCTTTCTGTCTCCCTGGCGAGTGCATCCGTCCTATAGCAAAAATCTCTAAAGGAAGGAAGGAAAAAAAGGGGGGAAAAAAAAAACCTGTCCTAAGCCACCAAATGTGTGGTGATTTCTTACATCAGCCACAGGAGGCTAACTCAACCCGAGATTCTCCATCGCAGTTAGAGTCTAAAAATCTTCAGCGTTGTTGACTGTTGCATTTAATATTCTCTCTCTTTTTTTAAGAGAGGTTTTTTGCTATAGGGTGTGTGCATTCACTAGAGAGACAGAAAGCAAGAAATTTAGAGCGACATTAATATATTTTTTAAAAATTCACCCATGGGCCTATTCCACAGGTTTTACCGATGTTCTGTTTTGGTGTTTGCTTGAGTGTTCTCATGGAGTTTACAAGGCTGTAATCTTCCATTACGGTTACGGGTTCTGCGTCAGTGCTTATTTTATTATAAAATGTAATATGTAGCAACGTGTCTCTATTGCTGCAAAGTATTCATCACTGCACATACCATGTAAAATATCTAAGTGGATATTCTTTCATTTATAGAAGCATTGCTTTTTTACCATGTAGGTTGCATTTGAGCTGTTAGCCACCGTAAATGATAAGACGTCGAACATTTTCAGGGGTTGGAAAACTAAGGCCCACAGGCCAAATCCAGTCTGCCACCTGTGGTCGTTGCTGTTGTTTTAAATAATTATTTTATTTAACTTTATTATTTCTCTTTTTTAAAAAAACATTTCTTTCTTTCTTTCTTTCTTTCTTTCTTTCTTTCTTTCTTTCTTTTTTTTTAATTTGAACAGAGAGAGACAGAGCAAAAGGGGAAGTGAGGAAGCAAGCTGTTAGGTCTGGAACTAGAACCGAGCACACAGAGAAAGAAAGTGAGAAAGCAAGCCACCAGATCCAGGACTTGAACTGTGGTCAGCCATGTGGGAGTGTCCAGTGCTTTAACCACCATGCCACCTGCTGGTCCCAACTTTATTTATTTATTTCAATTTGCCCAAAGAGGGACAGAATGAGAGAGAGAGAGGAAGGGAACATGAGAAAACCAGGTCCAGGACTCGAACCACGGTTAGCCATGTGGGAGTCCAGTGCCCTTAACCATCACGCCACCTGCTGGCTGGCCCCATGCCACCTGTTTTTGTAAATAAAGTTTGGAACACAGCCACACTCACTCATGGTTGTATTACGTACGGCTGCTTTTTTAAAATAATGATTTAACTTTATTTATTATGATTATTTAATTTGCTACAGGCGACATGTGCTCATGAGAGAGAGCGAGAGGAAGTGAGAAAGCAAGCCACCGGGTCTGGGACTCACGCCATGGCCAGTCCTTTAGGAGTCCCGTGCCTTAACCACCACACCAGCTGCTGGCCCCTTATGACTGCTCTTACGCTGCACCGGAAGCATGGAGAGGTTGTAGTAGAGGTCACGTGGCCTCCAAAGCCTAAAATACTTCCTGTCTGGTCCTTTACAAAAAAGAAATGGTTGGAGCCAGCGGGTGGCGTGGTGGTTAAAGGCGCTGGACTCCCACATGGCTGACTGTGGTTCAAGTCCCGGACCACTAGGCCACAGGGCCAGCCCAAGGCTAAGATTTTCCGATTCTTTTAGTTTGCTATAGGGTGTATAGAGAGAGAGAGAGAAAGGGACAATGAGAAAGCAGAGAAAGCATCCCCAGGGGGGATGGCCACACTGCAATCCCTTCTCCATTCTCTCAGGATTTTGGGCACACAGGCACTCATGCTTGGAGTCTTTTTCAAGCTGCCAGGTCCAAGACTCGAACCATCCAGTCGGCCATGTGGGATTCAGCCACCCTAACCACCATGCCACAGGTTGGCCTCAGATTTTTCTATTCTTTTTATAGCTACTTTTTCTGAGAGAGCTCCCCTGCCCCTTTTAATCCATGCAATGGACACGTTGATGTGTCACCAAATATCCCTTTCGCTACTGAGGGCTTCATTCACCCGGACGCCCAGAGAATGGCCTGCTGTGTCTCTCTCTAGAACACCGCCCTGGGCCCACTGGACTTCCCTCACCCCAGGGGATGCCTGTCCCCTGCCTGGAGTCAGCCTGTACCAATGGCTGGCCAGTGGAGGCTGTGACAGCCTGGCCTCCTTGTTGCAATGTGGATTACTCCCAGGAGCCTTCACAGTTCCAGGGCTGCTTCGAGGGTCAGCGAGCTGCAGCTGCAGCTGCTGCAGTCCGCCCTCTGCCCTGTCCTGCCCTGCCTGCTCACTTCCCCGTATTTTCCAGGCATTCCCTTGGGAGCTTTCTGCACACACACACACACACTTCTCTCAGGGCCTGTTTCCCGGGAACTGCCCATCTCCTGACCCAAATGACCAACCTAAGCTTTCTTGGTTCCGTTTTCATTCTTCACTTCCCATGGTTTCTTGAAGCTTCCTTGTCTCTGTTACTCTTCCTAATGACACCTGAGCACTGCTTTCATAGTTCCTATGTGGCACAATTCTCCCTTGGCTTTGACATTTCTCACCAAAGTTCCTTTATTGCCTCATTACTTTAGCAAGAGGTGGTGTACAATGGCTACGATGACAGATGTTCACCTTGCACGGGCCATCTGCCCAGAACAGATGCTCATTTTAGGTCAACGTCCCCCTCGTTCATCAGTGAGGGGAGAGGCAAGGAAACTAAAGGCCAACCACTGCAGGAAGGGCTGCCTTTTGTTTTGTTTTGTTTTTGAGAGAGATTTTTTGCTATAGGCTTGCACTCGCCAGACAGGCAGAGAAGGACAGAGAGACAGAAAGCGAGAAATCACCCCCCAGGGGGGATGGCCACACCGCAATCCCTTCTCCTCCGTTCTCCTCTTGGGATCTTGGGCACATATGCACACGTGCCTGGTGTGAATTTTAAGCCACCGGGTCCAGGACTGGAACCGTGGTCGACTACATGGG
This sequence comes from Tupaia belangeri chinensis, assembly GCF_000334495.1. NCBI lineage: Eukaryota > Metazoa > Chordata > Mammalia > Scandentia > Tupaiidae > Tupaia > Tupaia belangeri. Next base: position 2,143,021 of record NW_006160137.1, read on the forward strand.
AGTCCAGCAACGTAACCATTACACCATCTGCTGGTCCCAGGAAGGGCCTTCTTCATTGAGCATGGGGCTGGGGACTTGGTAAGGGGAGGCTGGGCAGGTGGTAGCTTCTAGTCATTTCCAGCTCACACACTGGAAGAGACTCCAGAAAATTGAGCTGAGGAAGAGGAAATGCAAACCCACGAATGTTAGGATCCAAGGCCAAGCTC
>NW_006160137.1:2143257-2153304 GCF_000334495.1 Tupaia belangeri chinensis
GCTCTCCCGCAGGAGGCGTGGTCCACGGACTGATCTAGCATTAGCTGCCCCCTCGTGTGGAGCGTGTCCCTCCCGGCTGCCACACTGCGTGCTTCTTCGGTATCACCTCACCGCAGAGGCGGTGAGCGGGTGGGGCTCTCCTTCACTCCCACTTCCCAGGTGGGAAAACTGAGGCTCTAGGCGGTTACCTAGTTTTTCCAAGTCACGCAATGGTAAGAGGCAGTGGAGGAACCAGCAGATGACGTAATGGTTGCATCGCTAGACTCCCACGTAGTTAACCACAGTTCGAGTCCTGGACCCAACAGCTTAAAATCTCACACCGGGCGCGTGTGCGTGCGTGCCCAAAATCCCGAGAGGAGAATGGAGGAGAAGGGATTGCGGCGTGGCCATCCCCCCTGGGGGGTGATTTCTCGCTTTCTGTCTCTCTAGCAAGTGCACACACCCTATAGCAAAACCTCTCTCTCTTTACAAGTAAAGAGGCCATCAACGTTCACTTGCGGGTTTTTCACGCGTGCACGAGGGAGGGCGAGAGTCCGCTTCTCTCACGGGGGAGGAACTGATGCCGTGTGGTGAGTGCGCGCTGACATGGATAAACATCTGTGAAACTGCTTTTCGGTTATAGTGGCTGTATCATTTTGCATTCCCAGCGTGGCGTGTAGGGTGCTAGTCGTTCACCGCCTCTGCCAGCACTGGCTCTTATCAGTGTTTGTTTTTGCTTAATTTTAGCCATTCAAATAGCTGTAGTGTCTCACTCTGGCTTTAGTTTCATTTCCTTAAAGGCATCTTGTCACGTGGCTGTTCGCCATCACCTAGTTTTTTTGTGAGGCCTCTATTCAAATTTGTTGTCCATGTTAAAAAATAGGTGTGGGTATTCTTTTATTGTTAGATTTCGAGGGGTTTTTTAGAGAGAGAGATTTTTGCTATAGGGCGCATGCGCTCACCGAAGAGACAGAGAGAAAGAAAGTGAGCAGTAGGGGATGGCCACGCTTCAGTCCCTTCTTCTCTGTTCTCCTCTCAGGATTTTGGGCATGCACACACGTGGCCCGGCATGAGTTTCAAGTCACCAGGTCCGGGATTCGAACTGCAGTCGACCACATGGGCATCCAGCGACGGAACCGTTTTGCCCTCTGCTGGTCCTATGAGTATTCTTTATATATTCTGGTTAAAAGCCCTTTGTCAGAAATAAGATTTGTAAAATGTTCCCACTGATATAGGGCTGTCTTTTCCCTTGCTTTTACAGGGTAAAAGAGTAATTTCGATGAAGTCTAGTTTATCTTTTTTTTTTCTTTATAGTTTGTACTTTCGGTATCTTATCTAAAAACTTTTGCCACTGCTAAGATAGAGAAATGCAGGTGCTTCTTGTACATTGGTCTTGTGTCCTGTCATATTACTAATCTCATTTAGTAGTTCCAGGAGCCTTTTTGTAGATTCTTTGCAATTTTCTACATGGGTAATCATGTTGTCTACAAATAATAACTTTTTTTTTTTCCTTAATCTACACACCTTTTATCTCTTACTGCAACTTCCAACAGAGTAGTGAACAAACACGGGGAGAAATGACATCCCCTCCTTCCTCCCTGTCGTGGGGGAAAGCATGCGTCTAGCACCGCAGTAGGGTGTCAGCCGTGGGCTGTGCAGTAGACACCCCGTGTCAGGTGAGGGAAGTTCTCTTCTCTCCTCGCCGAAAGTTTTTATTACGAATTTTGTCAAATGCGTTTTCTGCATCAGCTGGTATGAACGTGTCATCTGTCATCTGTCATATTATGTGGTTCCAACATTTGAAACTGTCCAACCAGCCGTGCCTTTCTGGAATAGATCTTAGTTGTGAGGCCTTTATACTGTTTATGTATGGTTGGATTCAACATGCTGGTATTTTGTCAAGGGTTTTTTATAGCCTGGAACAATTTTTTTTTTTAGAATTATTTAATTTTTATTTATTCATTAATTTATTTTAATTTGACCAGAGAGAGAAAGAGAGAGAGAGAGAAAGCAAGCCAGGTCCAGGACTTGAACCGTAGTCGGCCATGTGGGAATGTCCAGTGCCTTAACCACCACGCCACCTGCAGTCCCCTAAGCCTGGAACGAGTTTTTCCACAAGTTTGTTAATGACCCGATCCACTGGGTGATACATTCGTGTACTGTTATTCGGGTGTGGACTCAGAATCCTGATCTCTTTCCTGTTCTGTGGTTGATGTTTTCTTTGGCTTTACCTGTTTTCCGCTTCTGTCTGCTTGTTAGGAAAGCATTCAGTCATGCGGCTCAGCCCGGGAGTGTTTAGGAAGCCGCATTTGGGTCAGTAGCTAGATCCAGGTGACTTGCGTTGTGTTACTGAGACCCTGCAGATGCCAGGTCCCGGTTTTCACCCCAGGAGGACAGCTTTTGTGTGTCTGGCTTCTCTGTGCAGTCGGGTCTCTTCTGGCAGGTGCACAGACAAACCTGTTCCCGTCTCTTCCAGGCCTCCCAGCCGGTATCAGCCCAGGCCGGTATCAGCCCTGGCCGGTATCAGCCCAGGCCGGGGCAGGCCTGCTTCACAGCGCCTGAAAGGCCCCCTTTGTCTCTCACCGCCAGTCAGGTCAGGGGAAGTGCTAGGCGTGGCCAGGTGCTGGCCACCGAGTTAGGTTATGTTGACCGAGTGGAGCCCAGGGGGTGGGGAACTTTCTGAAGGAAGGTCTTTGTGTTCACCTGGCACTCAGATGACTCAAAAGGGAGAGAGAGGAAAGAGCAGGCATGAGAGAGGCTGACTTCTGCTGACGAGGGTGAGGAGGCTGCAGGAGGGAGGGAGAAAGGGAGAAAGGGACGGGTGTCCATGCCACATCCCCGCCTCCCTCCCCCCTTGCCTGGCTGAAGCAAGTGCAGTAGGCTTCTGCCCCCTAGGGGGCACACTGCCAGCGAGCAGGAGAGAGGGGGACAGCAGATGGCCTGCAGAGGGCTGAGGCCTCTGGCTGTTTTCCTTCTTTTTGCCAGAGGCTGTGCCCACGCAGGGCAGAAGAGCAAGCATCCCCCTGATGGGGTGCAGCCGTGACACGATCTGTCTCTCCCTCCATTGCTCCATCCAGTCAGGATCCTGGGCCCGGGCACAGGTGTCTGGTGTGTTTTTCAAGCCTTCGGGGCTGGGATTTGAACCTCAGTTGACTGTGTTGGATCTGTCTTCCGCTGCACCGTGGGGCTGGCCCGTCAGGCCTTCTTTCTTTAACCAGTGGTCAGGTTGAATTAGTAGATTGTGGAAGTGTGCAGACAGGTGGGATTCGAGCAGCCGTCAGCAGTCTGGGGGGTGTGAGACCATAAAGCCAGCTGGGGGGTTTCCTTTCTGTGCCCACCAGCTGTCTGCTCCCCGCATCACCAGGCAGCCGAGGTCCCTGGAGGCTCCTTGGGACATCTGTGCCACCTGCTGCCCTTCCCTCCCCAAACCCCCGACCAGGGCTCTGATTCTGGTCCTCATTAACATTATTTTATTTATTTTTCCACCAGAGGGCACGTGTACTTGGCTGAGAGAAAAAGAGAAGTGAGAAAGCAATCCCTCCTCTATGGGAAGTGGTCATGCTGCCATCCCTTCTCCATCTGTCCCACCTTTGCGGGACTTGGGCACGCATGCACACGTGCACGGTGCACGGACCTGCCTGACTCCCTCCCCAGGGCTTCCTCATGAGGCGTACTCTGACGGCATTTATCCCACGTCGTTGTAAGGTAGTTGGGTGTTAAGCTCCTCACCCACGGACTAGCCCAATACCCTAGTAATTAAGGGAGCGGACCCCACATGGCTGACTGCAGTTGGATCTTGGCCGTGGCGACTCTTGGAAAACATGGGGCACAGGTGCATGCATGCCGCCAATCCTAACAGGATGGAGGAGTGGAGGAGGAAGGGCTGTGGGACACCCACACCCATTGGCAGGTGCTTTTCTCCTCCCCCTGCCCCTCATGTCTCCCGTGAGTACACACACCCTATCTTTGTATCTTGTTCATCTCCTGGTGACAACACGCACTTGCAAGACTCCGTTTCTGGGCCAGTCTGTGCGAAGGGCTTCTCAAACGTTCTCCCACCCATTCCTCCCAAGAAATCTCTGAAAGAGGTTTTTTGTTTTGTTTTGTTTTGTTTTGTTTTTCTGCTGTTATTTTTATTTGTTTTTTTCTTTTAACATTAATATGCTATGCATCATTACAGCATACAAAATGAATTTTTCACCCAAAATACATTGTCTGTTGGCTCAATCAAGTACATCAACATATGTGTTATCAACAAACAATTTTCCATTTCTTATGTCTTGTATATTTTGAGTTTTTTCTCTTTTTTTGCCATCCTTGATTCCCTATCCCTAACCCTCTGCCCTGTCCAACCCTCCTCCCATTGTCTCTGTTATCCCTGTTTGCTTTCTATGCCTATCCCCCCCATTTAATTGATTTGCTAATGAACTTAATTTGTCTAAATATTTGCAATAGCAAGCACAGCTGATATTTACATACACAAGAACCCATGTCTGACTTTAGGCATAAACCTCAGTGAGTAGAATGAACATACTATAAAATGGTACCTAGCTGGGGCTATATAGCTTACTGTGGTCATCAAATACACAGTTTTTTCTTTAAATTTTGGTAACAGTTTTAGTATTTTTTTCTCTGAATTTTTTTTAATTTACATTCATTCCCTGAGCATCATCACAACATACCATAAATGTGGTTTCCCCTCTAGAGTAAACTGCATAGTGTCTTCATCATGCATGTTATCATCCATAAAATTCCATTACTACTTTCATATATATATGTTTTTTACCCCATGTCTGACCCTCTGCCCCATTTCGCTCTTATTACACTATCTCTGCTGTCTACAGTTATCTTCATGTTTGTTTGTTTTTTTGAAAGTTGTGTTGTTTTTTGTTTTGTTTGTTTGTCTGTTTTGCTGTAGAGCATGTGTGCTCACCAGAGAAAGAGAAATAGAAAGCAAGAAATCGCCCCCAGGGGATAGCCACGCTGCAGTCCCTTCTCCTCCATTCTCCTCTCAGGATTTTGGGCGTGCATGTGCACACACTCAGAGTGAGTTTTTGTTGTTGTTTTTTTTTTTTTTTTAAGTCACCAGGAACGGGACTCAAACTACAGCTGACTACATGAGTCCAGCGACATAACCATAACGCCTTGTAATGATCCCTGAAAAGAGTTTTAATACTTAACATTTGTTAAGCATGTACTAGAGCGGTGCCAGGCCGTTCTTTTTTATTATTATTTTTTAAAAGAATTATTCCATTTATATTTATTTATTTATTTTAATTTGACCAGAGAGAGACGGGGAGCAGGACAAATGAGAGAGTAGGCCACCAAGTCTGGGACTTGAACCATGTGAGAGTCCAGCGCCCTTAACCACCACGCCACTTGCCAGCCCCTGACAGACTGTTAAAAGTTTGTGTATGAATTAGTTCGTTTAATCTTTCTGCCAACTCTATGTGGTATATTTATTTTTTTTGTGGGGGAAGAGGTTTTTGCTATAGGGCACATGCGCTCGCCAGAAAGGCAGAGAGAGACAGAGGGTCTTGGGCACGCATGCACATGCGCCAGGCATGAATTTAAGGCACCGGGTCTGGGACTCAAACAGCAGTCAACTACATGGGAGTCCAGCGACATAGCCATTACACCAACTGCTGGTCCCCTATGTGGTCTATTTATTTTTACACCCATTCCAAAGAGGAGGAAACGGAAGCCCAAGGAGGATGACCGCTCCACTTGCGGTTGTGTCCGTTCAGTGACCTGTGGGCTGCTGCCACGCGTGTGGCTCCCATTCGCCTCACTTATCCTGATGGCAGGCCAGCCTTGGGCCACGCTCAGACCCCCTCCGGTCTCCCGGGCCCCACGGTGACTCCCTCTCACAGCAGCGGTTCCCGTCCCTGGAGTGTGCTTGCACTCCCCGGAAGGTTCTCGTGTGCTTGCTTTGTCCTTTTTTTGTCCCAGACTGATTTCTTCTTCCCCAGGCTGGCACGGGTCTGGCATCGTGCTGCCCGGGTTTTAATCACGGTGCCCTACGTCCGCATTGTGAAACTCAGCAGGCACTCGCTTCTGGCCCGTGCCCAGGGCTGGATGCCAGGCCTCTGCCAAGACTGGCTCCACAGCGGCTCCACGTAGTATTTCCTCAGGAGAGTGGCCAGGAGTACCCAGCAGCGTTGTCGCTGTCCCCTGTAGGTCGCCGCTTCCTCGCGATTGTCTTTGGCTGATGGAAATGGGGGTGCTCTTGTACCCTAGCGTCGAGCACAGGTCTGAGTATGTGCTTGGCACTCAGCAAATAGTCACTGAATTCCTTCCTTCCTTCCTTCCTCTCTCTCTCTTTCTCTCTCTTTCTTCCTTTCTCTTTCTTTTTTCCTTCCTTTCTTTCTCTCTTTTCTCTCTCTCTTCCTTCCTTTCTCTCTCTCTTTCTTTCTTCATAAATTTGCCAGACTATGCATGTGCCTGCTAGTGAAAGAGAGAGAGAGAGAGATGAAGAGAGAAAGCACCCCTTCCCCAGGGGGATGGCCACGCTGCAGTCCTCTTTCCTCCATTCTCCTCTCAGGACTCTGGGTATGCAGGCACAAGTGCTCAGCATGTTTTTCAAGCCACTGCATCTGGGATTTGAACCGCACAATCAACCATGTGGGATCCAGCTGCCTTAACCATTAGGCTATGGGCTAGCCCCATTTTTTTTTTTCCAAAAGTTTATTTATTTATTACATGAGTGAGCAAGACCGAGAAAAACAGGCACTCCCAAAAGGGTTTGCATGCATGATCCACACCCAGCCACAGCCAGTCCCATGTCACAGGCACCTACATCGCACCAGCATGTCCAGGGAGGGCTCTGGAAGCAAACCTCAAACCTTCCCATGTGGGTCAGCCTCATGGCGTTTTGCATTATCACCTAGCCCCTACTCTTTATCCCTTTTAAAAACTAGGGTCGCTTGAGTGAAAACCCGGGGATATTCTGGAGACAGATGCATCAGTTAGCATCTAGCAGTTTGCTGCATAACGAATAGTCCCATAAACCTTGGTGGCATGCAGCAATTAGTGTTCATCGCTCACATGACTGAGGTCAGCTGGGGCTTGACTCTGCCAATCATGAATTTGGCTTGCTTCCATGTCTGGGGGTTGGCTGCTGTCATCCGATCTAGGCCAGCTTCAGCTAGGCTAGCTGGAGTGACTTGGTACTGTCAGTTCGCCCTTCATTCTTCAGGGCCCAGAGGCCTGTGGCTTGAAGAAAGAAAAGTGGTGAAAGAATTGCATTGTCCCCAAACACGTGCTAGTTGGTGTGAGCACTCCAAACCCTGCTGTGGCACTGTGAAGACTGGCCACATCTAATTCAAGGAAGATCAGTATGTAGATCTATTTGGCAGTTGAAGCCTCTTTTTAGATAGCATTGTACAGGAAATGGCTCTTTTTTTGTTGATTCGTTTTGCCCCCACTGCCAGAGGTTGCATGCCGTAGTCTCCAGAGAGAAACAGCAAAAGGGGGAGTGGGAGAAAGCGTCCCCCAGTGGGGCATGGTCACATCATTGTCCCTTCTCTACTTCTCCATCTGGCTGGGACTTGGGGCAGTATGTGTTTCAATTTGCTGAGGCTGGGACTCGAACCATGGTTGACCATGTAAGATTCGGCTCGTTTAACTACAAAAGTGTGGGGCCAGCTCAAGAAATGGTTCTTGCAGGTTGAACTGCTCAGGGTGGGGTTGAGAGGATGTTCTGTCTTCCTCCTGCTCCCTCTGGCTCCCATGGCGATGGGAAGCCAACACCAAGAGCTCTAGGGCCAGCCCATGGCCTAGTGGTTAAGGGAGCCAGAGCCCACATGGCCAGCTACAGTCTGAGTCCTGGCCCCAGCAGCTTAGAAAGCCCTCGGGGCGTGTGTCCATGCACACCCCAGGCCCCAACAGGATGGAGAAAAGGAGAAGGGATTACAGCATGATGGCACCCTGCAGCACGTTCTTCTCCTTCCCTCTCTCTGCCTCTCTCTGGTGAGCGTACATGCCCTCTGACAATTCAAACCCAAAGCTCTCTGGAAAGCTGCCCTGCTGTCACTGTCCTCCAGCGTCCAGGTCCAGCAGTGTTCCTCCTGTCCGAGCCTCCAGTCAGCAACAGACTCTGAGCCAGCATCCACCCAGACAGACCCAAGGGAGGGTGGAGGTGGGATTCGTCACGCCGCGCCCAAGTTCCCCCACCAGGGTGGTTTCGCTGTACGAGATTCAGGGACTAGAGACCCTGCTGCCTCGGAGCGGGGCGCACCCCGAGAGGATGACAGCTGAGGAGACGATTTCAGCCGGAGTCCAGGTGCGGGTCACAGGTGTTGTGTCTCTGACCCAGGCCCATTGCCGTTCTCTGGACAGATCGCAGCGTCTCTGTGCAAAGAATCAAAACACGAAACCCAGAACAATCCACATGTCACTTTCAGAACAGGCCAAATGCTTTTTTTTTTTTTTTTAAGCTTGCTTTTTTATAAAGTGTGTGTTCCAGGGACTAGCAGGTGGCGTAGTGGTTTAGGTTCTGGGTTCCTTTGTGGCTGAGCACTGTTCAAGTCCTAGATCCAGCTGCTTGAAACTCATGCCGGACGCATGTGCGTGCATGCCCCAAATCCTGAGAGAATAGAGGAGAAGGGATTGTGGCGTGGGCATCTCCCCTGGGGGGCTTATTTGTCACTTTCTGTCTCCCTCTCTTTCTCTCTCTGGAGAGCCCACGTGCCCTAAAGCAAAAATCTCTCTTAAAAAAAAAAAAGTTTGCATTTGAGGGCCAGTCTGGTTGTCTAGTGGTTAAGGAACCTGGGTCTCACATGGCCCACTTGAGTCCCAGTTCTGGTGGCTTGAAAATCGTGTTGGGAGCAGGTGCGTGCATACTCACAGTCCCGACAGGGCGGGGAGATGGAGAAGGGATTGCAGCGCGACTGCCCCATCGTGGGTGGGACTGCTTTCCCCTCCTTCACTGTCTCTGTCCCTTTCTGGCAGGTGCACAAATCTTCTGATAATTAAAAAAAAAAAAAAAGTCTGTGTTCCAGCTAATATGGTGTTAATAGATTCCCCCACAATTTAGTTGTGCAAAATAAGTACATATTATCCTCACAGATTCCTTTGAATTGGGGCATAGCACAGTGGAAATACTATTTCTTTTTTTTTTTTTTAAGATTTATTTGTTTTTAATTTTTTATTTTATTAATTACCATTAGTCTTCCATTTTGACCAAAGAGAGATAGCCAGAGGGAGAATGAGGAAGCAAGCCACCAGGTCTGGGACTTGAACCGTGGTCGGCCCTATGGGAGTCCAGCTCCTCAACCACTGCACCACCTCCAGGCCCCGGAGATGGTTTGTTCCTGCTGCACAGGACCTGAGACCTCGGCTGGGAGGAGCGCAGGTTGGGGGCAGAACCGTCTGAGGGCTCACCTCACGTGTCGCTCATTGTCGGTGCTGGCTGGGGGCCCTGGCGGGGGCTGTTCACAAACCACCTCCCCTTGGCCTCTCCACGCGGTGTGAGCCTCCTCGTGCCCCATTGGCAGGGTCCCCAGGGCGAGCTGCTGAGGGAGACCAGAGGAACTTGTATCTTGGCCCGTGACCTAGCTTTGCAAGTCATGTCCTGCCACTTCCACCACATCCTCGGTGGCCACCAGACCTGCCCAGGTTCCGGTTCACGGGGAGAGGAAACAGATTCTGCTTTTTGTGCTTGTTTGTTTTTGGAGAGATTTTTGCTGTAGGGCATATGCGCTTGCTGGAGAGAGACAGAGATAGAGAGAAAGTGAGAACTCACCCCCCAGGGGGATGTGCACACCGCAGGCCCTTCTCTTCCATTCTCTTCTTGGGATTTTTGGCACACAGGCACAGGTAGCAGGTGTGAGGCCTGGGACTTGAAGCCCCCACATGGTCAAACTGCAGTCAACCATGTGGGAGTCGAGTGCCTTAACCTCCTTGCCACGTGCTGGCCCCAGATTCTGCTTCTTAATGCAGAGTAGCAAGGTTTTGCAAGAGCACGGGGCACTAGAAATATCCCTGTGGTCATTTCTGCAGAGCACAGTAGGTACAGCCCAGCCGCAGAGTGGTGGGTGTTTTTTTACAGTCCACCCCTGAGGGCCC
>NW_006160137.1:2153324-2159631 GCF_000334495.1 Tupaia belangeri chinensis
GAACGGAGCAGCAAGAAGCAGAGGGTAGTTAAGAAGCAGACTGTGGGGACCAGCTCATGTCCCCGGAAGCACTGTAGGCCCTGTCCCGTTCCAGTCCGTCCAGGGAGGATTCTGGACAGCCTCTCCCTTTTCCTGGTAATCACCTCCTCAGGGACACGTCAGCTCCTGATGTCAGTAAGACCCATGCTACTTAAGGGATCTCCTCTGCCAGATTTTATCCAATTTGCTAGGTCTTAAAATTTTGATTTACGGGCCAGCAGGTGGCATGGTGCTTATGGCACTGGATCCCACATGGCTGATTCTGCAGTTCGAGTCCTGGACCTGGTGGTCTGAAAAATATGCCAGTTTTGTGTGTGTGTGTGTGTGTGTGTGTGTGTGTGTGTGTGTGTGTATATGTATGTGTGTGTGTGCGTGTATATGTATGTGTGTGTGCACTTCAACTTCTGAGAGGAGACTGGCAGAGAAAGGATTGTGGCATGGGGTGTTTTTCTATTCTAGTCTTCATTCCTCCAGAATGTTCCTTTAATTCTTTGCAAAGAGTTGGACAAGTTGTATTCAGCCAACTGTGCACCTGAGAACTGTGGAAAGCCGCAGGTGACAGCCGCCCGCCTGTGCCCACCTGCAGCCCACGTGGCCCCATTCAGGTGTCAGTCAAGGTTTACTTGGCTGCGTCAGACACTCCCCCAGGGCTCTGCATGGGTGGTTGTGACAGCACCGTGTTGCCCGGCCTGGCCGTGTCAGAGTGTGAGCCATCGAACCTCCAGCCCATTCCTGAAAGGAGCAAGAGCTTTGTCTGCCCTTGATAAAGTCCCATCACACCACCCAAATTGCTTATTGAATGGGATCACCACATTATAGTTTTTAAAAATAAAAAGGATTGGGGGTCCAGCTCAGTAGCCTAGGAGTTAAGATCTCACATGCCAACCATTGTTCAAATCTCGGCCCCGGTGACTTGGAAATTATACCGGGCACTTGCGCATGTGTGCCCAGAGTTCCAGATGAGGACAAGAGATTGCAGTGTGGCCACGCCCCCTGGGGGATGCTTTCTCTCTTTGTCTCTGTGTGTGTCTCTCTCTGGTGAGTTCATGTACCTTTCGGGTATTAAATATATAGATATATGAACAGAACAACTTTTTAACCCCCTTCTGTGTGTTTATGGGGAAAGCAATGACTGCAAATGTCGACTCGTTCCCCTCTTCTCCTCTCCATATGGCTATTAGCTTTTTCACTGAGCTTATTGGGCAATATATTTTTAAGTCTTCTTTATGGAAAGTTCCAAACATAGACAAAAGTAGAGAGATGTGTCTGCCACCAGCTGCAGTCGTCACCAGCTAGCTCACGGGCATTCCTTGTTGAGCTGTGTCCCTACTGCCATGGTATTTATGGGCTGTATGGAGATAGAACTTAATATCGTAAAGAGCCTGTGTGCTCACTGGTAAGAAACAGAGAGAAGGAAAATGAGAACTCGCCTGCCAGGGGGGTGGCAACAACACAGTCCCTTCTCCATTCTCTTCCCTTCTCCTCCATTCTCTTCTCGGGATTTTAAGCAAGCATACACATGTGCCCCGTCTGGGATTTGAACCACAGTTGGTCATGTGGGAATCCAGCACCTTAGCCATCATGCCTCCTGCTGGCCCCTGAGGTTTCTTTTTCTTTCTTGATTTTTTTAGAATTATTTAATTCCATTTGCTATTATTTTTTTAATTTGACCAGAGAAAGATAGAGAGGGAGAGAGAAAAGGAAAGCAAGAAAGCAAGCCCCCAGTTCTGGGGCTCGAAACGCTGTTGGCCACGTGAGAATCCAGCACCCTTAACTACCATGCTACCTGCTGGCCCCAGGGTTTCAAAGACAGAGACAGACAGAAAGTGAGAAATCACCTCCCAGGGAGGATGGCCACGCCGCAATCCCTTCTCCTCCATTCTCTCAGGATCTTGGGCATACTCACACGTGCCCAGCATGAGTTTAAGCCATCGAGTCCAGGACTCGAACCACAGTCAACTACACAGGAGTCCAGCAACGTATTGTCACCTGCAGGTCCCAGCGAGCGTGTATTTTAAAAGTATGCACTACATGAAACTGTAGCCAGTTGTGCAGAAATCAGCAGCAGCAGTTCCTCCATTGGGGCCTGCCGGGGGACATTGGGTTTGTTTCCTGCCCTTCATCCCGGGCCGTCCTGAGCCGGTGTTTCCCCGATGTCTCTGCGTGTCTCAGGTCACACTGCTGATCGCCTTCATCTGCGTGCGGAGCAGCTCCGTGTGGACTGACTACAGCGCCTACAGCTACTTCGAAGTGGTGACCCTCTGCGACCTGATAATGATCCTCGCCTTCTACCTGGTCCACCTCTTCCGCATCCACCGCGTCCTCACCTGCATCAGCTGGCCCCTGTCGGTAAGCGTGGCCCAGCCGGAATGCAGAGGCCAGGGGATTCGCTGTGCTCTGAGACCAGGCGGGTCCTTCCTCTCTGCTCACCCCGCCTCTAACCATCCTGTGCTGCGTCAGCCCTGCATTCCAACCTGGTGGACTTCGCTGCCGTCTTGCTGGTTTCTAAAACTCACCTTCCAGCTCCAAGAAGGCCGTGGCTCCCGCCTCCATGTTTATTTTCTCAGGCGACAGAGAAGGGGCTGTGCGTGTGTGAGCTGGGAGGAGGAACAGGGAAGAAAGGAGCTGATAAGGGTGACGGTGTCGCAGCGGTGTGAGGGTGCAGCTAGCACGGGCTGGCAGGGGCTAAGGAGACGGTTCAGAAGTTGCCACAGAAAGCGAGAAATCACCCCCCAGGGGAGGATGGCCACGCTGCAATCCCTTCTCCTCCATTCTCCTCTCTTGGGATCTTGGGTACACACGCACACGCACCTGGCATGAGTTTAAGCCACCCGGTCTGAGACTCAAACCGCGGTCGACTACATGGGAGTCCAGCGACGTAGCCATTATGCCACCTGCTGGTCCCAGCTCCTTTTTCAGTTCTAATAGATTTTCTACTGGGTTCCCTAGGGTCTTCCATATGCAAGATCATGTCATCTGCGTTTTACATCTCCCTTTCTAAATGCCTTTTATGTCATTGTCTTGCCTCATTACAAGAAATTAGTTGAATAAATCAGTTGAATGTTGAATAGAAATGCAAGAGCAGACATCATTGTCTTTTTCTGATCTTAGGAGGGAAGCATCCTCTTTCATCATTACATGTGATATTAGGTATAAATTTTGTACAGAGGCCCTTTAGCAGATTGAGGAAGTTTCTTCTAATTGAGTGTCTCTTTGTTACGTATTTTTAACCATGACCTTTCACTAGATTTTGTCAAACGCTTTTTCTGTGTCTACTGAGATAATCATTCTATTAATCTGCTGTGTTACATTGCGTTAGGTTGTTTTTTGTTTTTGTTCTTGTTTTTTTTGAGAAAGAGGTTTTTGCTACAGGGTGTATGTGCTCACTGAAGAGACAGAGAGACAGAAAGTGAGAAACCACCCCCCTTAGGGAGGGGTGGCCATGCTGCAATCCCTTCTCCTCCATTCTCCTCACGGGATTTTGGGTACGCACACACACGCGCCTGGCGTGAGTTTCAAGCCTCTGGGTCTAGGACTCAAACCGCCGTCAGCCATGTGGGAGTCCAGTGACATGACCATTATACCATCTGCTGGTCCCGATTTGGGGATTTGGGAGATTTTTTTTTTTTAAAGAATTATTTATTTTATTTTATTTATTTATTCATTTATTTTGAACACAGAGAGAGAGGTCGTCTCCCTCTGGGCACTGCCTTTTGTTGTATCCAGTAATTTTGGTGTATTGTATCTTCATTTTCATTCATCTCTACCTGTTATCTAATTTTCCTTGTGATTTCTTCTTTGATCCATTAGTTACTGAGGAATATTTTGTTCCATTTGCGTGTATTCATGAGTTCCCCACTTTCCTTCTGCTGTTGGTTTCATTCCAGTCCGAGACCCGGTACCTTGTATTCTTTTTACGCTTACTGAAGTTTGTTTATGGTCTAGCATATGGTCTATCCTAGGAAACGTTCCATGTGCATTTGAGAAGAATGCATAATTCTACAGATGTTCTTTTAGGTGTATGTAGTTGGTTCATATTGTCATTCGAGTCTTTTGTTTCTTTGATCTGCGTAGTTGTTGTATATGTCATTTGAAAGTAGGGAGGGGCCAGCAGGTGCCATGGTGGTTAAGGCACTGCACTCCCACATGGCCAACCACAGTTCCAGTCCCAGACCTGGTGGCTTGAAACACACTGGGTGTTTGTGTGTATGTGCCCAAAATCCAGAGAAGAGAATGGAGGAAAAGGGACTGCAGCATGGCCACTCCCCCCTGGGTAGAGGTGATCTCTCTCTCTCTCTCTCTCTCTCCCTCCCTCCTTCCCTCCCTCCCTCCCTCTCATTGGTGAACACATGCACCCTACAGCAAAAATCTCTCTTTAAAAAAAAAGGAAGAAAGTAGGGTATTGTAGTCTCCAACTATTATTTTGAATTGTCTGTTTTTCTCTTGATTTGTCTCATTTTTTGCTTTATGTATTTGGCACTCTTATTACTCGCATACTTGTTTCTAACTGCAATGTCTTTCCTGATAAGCTCACATTTTCATTATTATAAAATGTCCCTCTTTATCTCTAGTTAACTTTTTTCTTTTTGCATTAAATGCCATTTTGTCTGGGGCTGGCATAGGTGCTCCAGCTTTCTTGTGGCTGTTTCCATGATATATCTTTGCCTTTCAATATAAATTGCACCTCCTGGAGAGAGCCCATAATTATATCTTGAGTTAGTTTGTTTTTGAAATAATTATTTTTTTATTTAACTTTATTTATTTATTTATTTATTTATGTTTGATCGGAGAGGGACAGAGAGAGAGAGAAAGTGAGAAAGCAAACTGCCAGGTCCAGGACTCGAACCACATTTGGCCATGTGGGAATCCAGCATCCTCACCCACCATGCCACCTGCCAGCCCCATATGTATCTTGTTTTTTAAATCCAACCTGACAGCCTCTGCCTTTTGATTGGGTTGTTTAATTGTTCACATTTAATGTTATTACCCATTATGTTACTTTGTGAAAAATTCCTTTTGTGTCCCTAAGTGCCGAGTCCCCTTTCCAAGTTATGGCACCTTCCTGCTACTTTTAAGAACAAGCGTCTCTAGTCTCCCTGATCCTGGTCCTGAATAAGCAAACGGTGTAGGAGCCCGGGGAGGAGGATGGGTGGACTGGGGGAGGTGCAGGCCAGGACAGGCGTGGCCTCACGTTTCTGGCTTAGTATGGTTTAGGTACCTCCTGGTGGGATTCTTTTTTCTTTTTTTAAATTTTATGCAATCGATTGCTATACATCATGTGCCTTGTAAAGAGAGTTTACCCAACATGAAAGCCACCCCAGACCAGTCCAGTTGACAACACTATGC
This sequence comes from Tupaia belangeri chinensis, assembly GCF_000334495.1. Taxonomy (NCBI): domain Eukaryota; kingdom Metazoa; phylum Chordata; class Mammalia; order Scandentia; family Tupaiidae; genus Tupaia; species Tupaia belangeri. The sequence continues at coordinate 2,158,710 of NW_006160137.1, forward strand.
CTGTTATCAACAGGTAATAACCATGACTGTGTCCCGCAAATGTCTTCTCCACTATTTCTCCCTAATCCCCTCCCCTCCCCTCTCCCCTCTTCTTCTGGTGAGATTCTCTCGTCAGTTTTCACTGTCCGATATCGTCCTCATCTGTCTTTATCTGAGAATCTTCAAGGTGGAAGCTTCCACTTTGGGATGCGCTCTTCAACCCACATCTCTGTGGTCTCCCTGTGGTGTTCCTTCCTAGTCGCTAAGGGAGAGGGCAGGGCCTGTGATTTCGTGTAGCTTTGAGAGGAGCCGTGCCTTAGAAGCAGAATGCTTATTTAGAATTGGCACCAGCAGTTAGCGTAATGGCTATGTTGGTGGACTCCCATGTAGTCCACTGCGGTTCACATCCTGGACCCAGTGGCTTAAAAATCACACCGGGCGCTTGTGTGTGCATGCCCAAGATCCTGAGAGGAGAATGGAGGAGAAGGGATTGCAGCATGGCCATCCCCCCTGGGGGGTGATTTCTCGCTTTCTGTCTCTCTGTCTCTCTCCGTCTTTCTGGCGAGGGCATCCACCCTATAACAAAAGAACCTCTCCAAAAAATAAAAAAAGCACAATGCTTATTTAGGATCTAATAGCTGCCTGCCCTGGTGGGACAGAACGTGGAAAGGACTCATTCCTAAATTCTCATTGAATACAGCAGAAAATGGGTGCGCTCTGGATTCCGAGGGCCGCTGCACACGGCCCTGGACCCGCTCTCCTCGGCGGAGCTGGTTAACGCGCACAGGAAGGCCGGGGCTCCTGGTCCAGGGCGAGAAGCAGAGTGGCAGCGCTGCGGGTCGCGGGTTGGCAGAGCTGGCCAGAGGCACACGCCGGAGAGAGGGCGGGGGGTCGGCACAGTGAAGGCAGCCAGGAGGACGGCGGCGCAGGAGGACGGGGGCGC
>NW_006160137.1:2159656-2174125 GCF_000334495.1 Tupaia belangeri chinensis
GCCGCACACCCACGGGCACAGCCGCGAGGCGCCACTGACCCGGTTCCAGGTGCTGACCCTGAACCCAAGGGATCCCCGAGAACAACGCCTCTCAGCTCCACCGAGGGGCGGTGCACGGACTGGAAGACGCCCTGGTCACCCCACGGAGCCAGCACGTGGCCGGCCCAGACGTTGGAGCAGAAGAGAAAGGCGCGCGTCTGTTTAAGGCGCTTGGCTTCTCCACCCGAGCTTCGCGAAAACGCTGCTGGACGGCGAGGAGCCCCTCGCTTTTTGCTGCTTGGTGGCCTCAGCCATAGGCACGGCACTGTCTAGACTGATCCCAGGCCCGGCCCCTTCCTTCCTGGCTGCGCTGCATCCTCTCCTGCTTGGTCCGGCGAGGGGCACCCCGCACCCTCCGGGGCGCTGCGAGGGCGAAGCGGACTCGCTCTCTCCTGGGGGATCTCACTGCATCTGATGCCCAGTTGCTCTGGAGGGACCCGAGGCGGACCCCCGCCCACTGCTGTGCTCTGTTTTGCCCCCAGGAACTCCTGCATTATTTAATCGGTACCCTGCTCCTCCTCGTCGCCTCCATCGTGGCCGCTTCCAAGAGCTACAGCCAGAGCGGACTGGTGGCCGGCGCGGTGAGACCTTCGGGAGGGCTTAGGCGGAAGTCCTGTTTCAGATGCTCGTTCTCTTGCTGGTGGGGGAGCGGAGGGGCTGTTTCTGGGGCCTTCCTTTCATAGAATGGAGACCCGCCTTAACCGAGCCGGCAACAGCGCAGGGAGGGTCAGAGGTGGCTTGTAAGGGCTCCTGGCGACTCCAGTGGCCAGGCCCAGGGCCCAGGCTTCTCCCACAGCCACTGCTTCAGCCAGGGGAGAGCAGGTTTAATTCACATGTCCACTCGGGTCTCTTGTTCTGGGCTGTCTTCACAATACAGAAAAAGATTTGGGGGCCCCTTTCACCCCAGGGATGGGCACTGTGACCAACTGGTGATAGCTGTCAGGAGTCCTAGCTTTGCCATCTGCAGTTTTTTACTTATTATTATTATTGTATTTCATTTGTTATCATCATTATTTGTTTAATTTGACCAGACAGAGAGAGAGAAAGGGAAAGGAGGAAAGCAAGCCTCCAGGTCTGGGACTCAAACCATGGTCAGCCGTGTGGGAGTCCAATGCTTCAACCACCATGCCACCTGCCAGCCACAATTTTTTTCAAGAGATGATTTTTGCAACGCTCACCGGAGAGACAAAGAGACAAAAAGCTAGAAATCACCCCCCAAGGGTATAGCCACGCCGCAATCCCTTCTTCTCCATTCTCTTCTCAGGATCTTGGGCACACACGCACACACGCCCGATGTGAGTTTAAGTCACCAGCCTGGGACTCGAACTGCGGTTGACTGTGTGGGAGTCCAGCAACGTAACTACTGTACCATCTGCTGGTCCCGTCATTCATGGTTTTTAAGAGTCTTCAGGTCAGGAAATAACAGTTCTGTACCTTTCAGAGGTGAAAACTGATCCGTCTGGTAGCCATGAGTGCCAGTGGTGGAAGTATACAGGCAGTGCCACGGGGGACGTGTATGTCTCTGTGCACGTGTAGATGGGCGTGTGTGATTTTTTGAAGATTCAGAGATTTCTGTCATCTTGTTTCTGATTTAGCTGTTGACAGTTCAGTGGCCCATGAGCCAGGACTGGTTTGCTTCAGTGATCAGCAGGCAAGACTTCAAATCTGAAATTTTATTTCATCATTTTTTTTTTAACTTGACCAGAGAGACAGAGCGAGAGGGAAAAGCGAGAAAGCAAGCCGCCAGGTCTGAGACTCAAACGGTGATCAGCCGTGTGGGAGTCGAGCACCTTAACCACGCCACCTGCTTGCCCCTTGAAACTGAATTTTTTTTTAATTAATTATTTTTAATTTTTATTTATTCATTTACTTTATTTTTATTTTGACCAGAGAGAGAGAGAGTGAGAAAGCAAGCCACCAGGTCCAGGACTTGAACCATGGTCAGCCATGTGGCAATGTCCAGCACCTTAACCACCATGCCACCTGAGGAGAGCTCTGTGTGTGATAGTTACTATCTGTCACTTACACACCTTAACAGAACTCTCCAGATTTGGACAGTACAGGCTGGTGGAAGAGGCAAAGGCAGGCCATGCCGGCTGTGCTGGGCCCACAGGGTGACTCCCGCCGGGCTTCACAGTTTCGAGTGCGCACAGCCGCGCCAGCCCAACCCCGGGAGCTCACATTGATCCCGCACCGTCATCGTGCCCAGGACCAAACCTGAGCTGTGGGGACGCTGGAGACATTAATAATACAGCCGTGCCCGTGAGATAGTGGCCATGCAGGAGACCAGGACGAGGCCGGCGCAGCGAGCACACGGGCATTGTCTCCGGCAGGGTTGTGCTGCGACGGCGTCGGTTGTTCCATTATGCAGCACAGACAGCTGGCCAGCGGTGTAGAAAGTGCTAATTGTGAGAACAGGCCATGCGGGGCTAGGGCAGCCTCTAATGGGCTAATTATGTGGTGCAGACAATCCTACAAAGAGCCCAGGAAAGGGACGGGGAGGAGTGGGTGTGGGCTGGAGAGGGGCCCCCATCTGTGTCAACAGCAGTCCTCCTTGGAAAGAAAGCCAAGCCTTCCCGAGAACCCTGCCCTTGAGCCGGCTGCTCTGGGCCACCCTGCCAACGCCAGCTGGCGTCGCAGACCGAGACCTTTTGTGGGAGTTTGAGAACACCTCAGCAATAAGAATGGCAGAGGTAGGGACCAGCAGTTGGCGTAATGGCTATGTCGCTGGACTCCCATGTAGTCTACCGCAGTTTGAATCCCAGACCGGGTGGCTTAAACTCACGCTGGGCACGTGTGCGTGCGTGCCCAAGATCCTGAGAGGAGAATGGAGGAGAAGGGATTGCAGTGTGGCCGTCCCCCCTGGGGGGTGATTTCTTGCTTTCTGTCTCTCGGGGGAGTGTAAGATTGGCAGAGGTGGACGCCACCGTCAGGCTCCTTGGGATGGACTCTGTGTCTGGCGCTGCGCACTCCGTGGCCTTAGACAAGTGGTTGGCCTGCAGCTCACTTTCTTTAGCTGTCAAGGAGGGTGAGGCGATACAGCACCCCCTCTCCGAGTTGTGCAGGTTAAAGGAGTCCGCACGCCCCGAGGGCTTGGCACCCTGGCAGCTACTCACACGTGCCTGGGAAATCGTAGCTGCTGCAGCTGCCGGTGTCGTTCAGGAAACGGCTCGGCTTCAGCGCGCCAAAGACCCAGGGTCTGTGCCTATCTCTCCCTGACTTTAGTACCCCCAAAGCCCTCTTCCTCTCCGGGAACCCCGTTCCTCCACAAAGGAGAGGTCGGGGGAAGCTAGGTCGGCCTCCCTCGCTGGGGACACCGAGTAGACACCGAGGAAAGGACAGGACAACGCCTCGTGGAGTCTCTGCCATTGCTTAGACCCGTGGGGTGCACAGCTAGGTTTCGGGCCTGCCCTCGGCTCGCCCCGGCTGGGGAGCTGGAGCGGAGTAGAGAGCCGGAGCCCGGGACCCGCACACAGCCCCCTCCCGGTAAAGTCACACGGACGTTAGAAACACGTGAACCCAAACTGAAATGTACAACTCCACCTTTTTCTCCTTTCTTAGTCCAGGGTAATCCCGTAACAGTGGCTTGGCCCAAACTCGGTACTATTATAAATAAAAACCCAGGCACCAAGTTTGCTTTGAGTGAGAGGGCCGAGGGTGGCTCTGCGGCCTACCCAGGGGCCCTGGGCCTCCCTGGCTCCATCTGGCACCCGAGCCGGGTTGGGGGTGGGGGGGTGTTTCCAGCTCCCGTCCAGCCCCAGGCAGCACCGGGGAGCAGCGATGGGGAACAGACCAGGCCGTGGTCAGCCGTGCCGTGAGCTCCCTCCCCTCCCTCCACTGCAGATCTTCGGGTTTGTGGCCACCTTCCTGTGCATGGTGAGCGTGTGGCTGTCCTACAAGATCTCATGCGTGCCGCAGGCAGCAGGTGAGTGCTGGGGTCTGGGCACGGGTCTCTGCAAGTCCCTTCAGCTCGGGAACAGGAGGTTTCTTCTGGACTTCCACTGGGGAAGGTGAGTGGCATGCCCAAGATCCGGCAAGAGGAAGAACTGGAGAAGGGATTGCGGCGCGACCACTCCCGGGAGGGGTACTTTCTTCTTCTCCCTCTCTCTTGCTCTGGTGAGCACCCCACAGCCTCTGGTAAATAATAACAATAATAATAATAATAGGAACGACTCCGCAGCTGAGGAGATGGTGGTAGAGCACGGGCCTGGCCGAAAGAAAGACCCCAGAGTCTCTGCCCTTCTCCCGTCTCCACATGCTCAGAGATGCCCCAGGAGTGCCCTCACATTTCAGCTTCTGATGAAACATCATCTCCCTTCTTCTTCTTCTTTTTTTTTTTCTTCTTTTTAAATTACCAGTGGGCACATGCGCTCACCAGAGAGCAAGGCAGGGCATCCTCAGCGGGGCAGGCCACAGCCCTTTTCCCCTCACGTCCCCATCAGGATTCGGGGCAGGCTAACGCATCCCGAGGGTTTTTCATGTGGCTGGGACTAGGAGTTGAACCACAGTCAGCCATGTGGACTCCAGCTCCCAATGCATGCTGTTTAACCACTGTGCTATGGGCCAGCCCCGTTTTATTTTTCATTTTCAAATTATTGCCAGAGGGTTTATGCACTCACCAGAGAGAGATTGGAGAGACAGAGAGAGGGAGAGAGCACCCCCAATGGGAAGTGGTCGTGCCACAGCCCCCTCCCCATTTCTCCATCCTGCAGGATTTTGGACGGGCCACACATATGCATGTGTTTCAGACTTCCAGGGCCAGGATTTGAACCGTAGTTGGCCATGTGGGATGCAAGTCCCTTAAACACTAGGCTATGAGGCCAGCACCCTGTTTTCTTTTAGTAAATTTCCTAATGACAAAAATAAGGCGCTCTTAGAAACAAAAAAAACAAAACAGGTAAGAAAGGAATCTTAAATTTGCCCTCAGATTACAGAAATTAGCACCGAGAGTGTGTGTCACTCCAGAGTTTCCTCTTTGGAAATGTATTTAAAGAAATAAATTTATTTGTATTTTGTTAGTTTTTTTTTTAAAGAATTATTTTATTTAACTTTATTTATTTACTTATTTATTTTTAATTTGACCAGAGTGGGACAGAGAGAGAGAGAGAGAAAGTGAGAAAGCAAGCCACCAAGTCCGGGACTCAAACCGTGGTCAGCCATGTGGGAGTCCAGCGCCCTTAACCACCACGCCACCTGCTGGCCCCTGTTTTTTTGTTTTTTTTTTAATATACTTTATGTGCACTTTCTTTATTTAGATTTTTGCCATAGAGAAACAGAGAGAGACAGAGAGAGAGGGAAAACATGAGAAATCGCCCCCCCAGGGCGGATGGCCACACCAGACTCCTCTCCTCCATTCTCCCCCCAGGACCTTGGGCACTCACACATCGGATGTGTCTCCCAGGCTGCTGGGTCCAGGGCTTGAACTGTGGAGTCAGCCATGAGGGATCCAGCGCCCCATACACCACACCAGCTGCTGGCCCCCATACTTCATGTGCACTTTTTAACCTGCTCTTTTCCTAATTATCTTTCAAAATGTGTTCCTAATTAAGCCATCGTTCTTAATGCATTGACTCCGTTGCATGACAGAAAGGCTGTTTATTTAACTTGTCTCCTATTCGAGAGCATTCATATTGTTGGGTTTAAAAAAGAAATGTCGTAGGGGCCGGCAGGTAGGGTGGTTGTTAGGGTGCCGGGCTCCCACATGGTTGACAGAGTGTGTGTGTGTACCCCATAATCATGACAGGGGAATGGAGGAGAAGGGATTGCAGCGTGGCCATCCCCCCGGGGGTGATTTCTTGCTTTCTGTCTCTCTGTTTCTCTCTGGCAAGTACTCATACCCTATAACAAACAAACAAAAAAATCTGAAAAAAAGAAAAGAAAAAAAAATTGGGCTAGCCAGTGGCATGGAGTAGCGGCTGGGGGGCACACTGGATCCCACAGGGCTGACTTTACTGTTCAGGTCTGGGATCTGGTGGCTTCAGAAACACACTTGGTGCGTGCGCATGTGCGTGCATGTCCAAAATCCCAAGAGGAGCCTGGAGACGGGATTGTGGTGTGGCCATCCCCTCTGGGGGTGATTTCTCACTTTCCCTCTCTCCCTCTCTCATTCTTTGTCTTGGTGAGCACGTGTGCCCTAAAGCAAAAACTAGTAAGAAAAGAAATTTTAAGAAAGAAATGCCCAGATTCTGTTGGTTAAGGGAGCCTGATCCCACATGGCTGACTGCAGTTCAAATCCCGTGAAAGACAGGAAAAACACGCCGGCCACGTATGCAGCCCGAGGTCCCGACAGGATGAAGAAATGGGGCTACTGTCTCTCTGTCTCTGTGTCTCTGTCTTTGGCATGTGCACCTGCTCACTAACAAATTAAAAAAAAAAAAAAAAAAGCCCAAATAGTCAAATCCACAGAGACAGGAAGCAGCTCAGTGGTTGCCTTGGCGGGAGAAGGAGGGGTTTGACGGTGACCCCCAATGGGTGAGGAGTTTCTCTTTGAGTGATGTAAATGTTCTACAACTGTGTTGATGGACTATACTGAAAACCAGTGGCCTGTACACTTTTAAATGGGTGAATTGCCTGGTATGTGAATTTTATCTCAGTAAAGCTATTTAAGGAAAAAAAGGAAACTACATAACAAAAACAGTGGAGAATGTGAAAACAAAACAGTTAATAGGCCATGACTAGAGGTGAGAAATCTATAAATACTGATATAAATAGACTCAAAATTATGGAGGACTCATCAAAAGAAATAGGCCAAGGTGTTAACGTCTGAGAAATTAAACTGAGGTAGGAGGAGTATGGACAGCAATCCCCTCTGCACTGGTTAATTTTTTTGTTTGTTTTTTAGAAATGTTATTTAAAGGGACCAGCAGTTAGCCTAATGGCTATGTCACTGGACTCCCATGTAGTCGACCACGGTTCGAGTCCTGGACCCTGTGGCTTAAACTCACACTGAGCTCATGTGCGTGCATGCCCAAGAGAATGGAGGAGGAGAGATCGTTGCGTGGCCATCCCCCCTGGGGGGTGATTCTCACTTTCCGTCTCTCTGTCTTTCTGGCGAGTACACATGCCCTGTAGCAAAAACCTCTCTCTCAAAAAAACTGTTATTTAGGAAGAATAAAACAATTGCAGTGAGAGTTGTGGATGGGCAGGGGGACGTGCACCATGAAGGACGTGGGGTCCAGCCCCTGGCATGTAGCTTCAGGGTGGGCGCCGTCCCCACCAACCTGTCCTGACATTGTCGTTTCCTCCCCAAGATGCAGCCGTCTGACTCCAGGCCTTGGCAGGCTCTGCAGGACATGGACCCGGACAGGAGGCTGTGGCCAGCAAGGCTCTGGACGCGTGTTCCATGCCAAAGCCCAGCTCGGGCTGGGCCCCAGACAGAGGACTGCACCTCCTCCTGTGTTTCCAGGATGCTGTTCCCTGAGCTCCTGAGCTGGCTGGAGCCACATGCCCAGGCTTTCTCTGGAGAATATTCCTCCTCCTCTGGGAAAGGACAGCAGCCTCGAAGGGACTCTGGCTTCTCTGTCCCTGCTTTTAGAGCCACCTCAGGTACCAACCCTCCTTCACCCAGTGGAGGGTTCCTGAACATTCCTGCATAAAACTGCTTCGCGTGCACAGTCTCAGGGGAGTGAAGCCGCTGTGAGTCCTCCACGGGAACAAAGCCACGCCCTATTTATTGAGCTTGTCCACGCGGTCTTGAAGATGCCCTCTTCCGTCATGGGGCGGGCCTGTAGGAACACTATGTGGTCACCCTGTCCCCGAGGAGGGGGTCACGCACCTCCTCTTCCTGTCTCTGCCTCTGCCACCAGCCTATGTGTGTGGGTGGGTTTTTTAATAAAATATTGACTTAGCCAGCTGCACAGGACTTCGTACTGGGCTAGACGTCTGTGACACCAGGCCTGAGCGCCTCCCACTCAAGGCTGTGTCTGGCAAATGCCCTCAATCTATGCTTCAAAGCCCCTTCCAAAATGAGCAAGTCGATATTACAGAAGACAGACTAAGTATACATTAAAAACTGTACAAGAGGGACCAGCGGTTGGCGCAGTGGCTGTGTCGCTGGACTCCCAAGTAGTCACAGTTCGAGTCCTGGACCTGGTGGCTTACACTCACGCCGGGCGCATGTGTGTGCGTGCCCAAGATCCCAGGAAGAGAATGGAGGAGAGGGAATTGCAGCGTGGCCATCCCCCCTGGGGGGTGATATCTCGCTTTCTGTCTCTCTGTCTCTCTCTGTCTGTCTGGCACATGCACAAGCCATATAGCAAAAACTTTGACAAAAATTTTTTAACAAAACTGTACAAGAGGTGGTGGTTACATCGCTGAACTCCCACATGGATGACCACAGCTGAATTCTGGACCTGGTGGCTTGAAAATCATGCCAGGTACGTGTGTGCGCGTGCCCAAACCCCTGAGAGGAGAATGGAGAGAAAGGATTGTGGTGTGGCCATTCCCCCGGGGGGATGATTTCTCACTTTCCCTCTTTGTCTTTAACCAGGGAGTGCACATGCTCTAAAATAAATAAATTAATTAATTAAAATTAAAAAGTACAAGGGACCAGCAGTTAGCGTAATGGCTATGTCGCTGGACTTCCACGTAGTCGACCACGGTTCGTGTCCTGGACCTCTCTGTCTCTCTCTGTCTGTCTGGCGAGCGCACGCACCCTATCGCAAAAACCTCTCCAAAAAAAGAAGAAGAAAAAAAAAAAAAACTCACACCGGGCACGTGTGCGTGCGTGCCCAAGATCCTGAGAGGAGAATGGAGGAGAAGGGATTGCGGCATGGCCATTCCCCCCCGGGTGGTGATTTCTTGCTTTCTGTCTCTCTGTCTATCTCTGTCTGTCTGGCGAGCGCACGTACCCTATAGTGAAAAACTTATCAAAAAAAAAAATTAAAAAGTACAAGATAGAGTCGGCCTTACCGCACAGTGGTTAAGCTCTGTGTGGAACCAGGTCCTACATGGCTACCCATGGTTCAAATCCCAGCCCCAGCAGCTTGAGACACCCTGGGAATCTGTGTGCCCAAATCCTGTTAGGACGGGACAATGAAAGAAGGGTTCCAGCATGACCCCAGCCCAAGAGAGGGGTGTTCTCTCCCTTCCTCTCCTCTCTCTGTCTCTGTATCTCTCTCTCTCTCTCTCTCGTGAGAACATGTATCCTCTGGCAATTAAAAAAAAAATCATAGAAACACCACCACCACCCCCCCCCACCATCTGGGCCCACGGGGTCGGTGCCCAGCCCTGGAGGGGACAGCAGACACTGGGCTCTCAGGGCGCATGTATGTGGGGCTGGCACTGGTCACCGAGGGGGACGCAGCACACTGGAGCCATCCAGGCAGCCCCGGAAAGGAAAAGTGCCCACCACATGCTCCAACACGGACGACCTTGAGGACACGCTGGTGAGACACGGGCCGTCTGTGTGGGCCCCTGTCAGGACGTACCTGGAGCACTCGAACGACCAGGAAGCAGGGTGGGGCTGCCGGGGGAGTGGGGGCTGGGTTTAACGGGCGCAGTCTGGGTGTGGGGCGGTGAACAGGGCTGGAGAGGCCCCTGCAGCTGGTGGCACACAGGCCACGTGCCCAGTGCCACTGCAAACCACACCCCAACCTGAGAGTGGCCACAGCCTTTTTTTTCTTCTAGAGAGAGAGATTTTTGGTATAAAGCGCATGCACTTGCTGGAAAGACAGAAAGCAAGAAATCACCCCCCACGGGGGATGGCCACACCACAGTCCCTTCTCCGGTCTCCCCTCGGGATTTTGGCACGCACGCACGCACGTCCAGAGTGAAGTTTAAGCCACCGGGTCCGGGACTAGAATTGCTGTCGACTTCGTGGAAGTGCAGCAACATAACTATTACGCCATCTGCTAGTCTCCAGCGTTAAGTTTTCTGCTGTGTATTTGTCAGGATTTTCACAGGACCTTCTAGCCAGGACCCTCCATAGCCCAAAGAACAAAAAGGAACCCCTCGCCAGAGTGGTGAATGGCAGCCCGACAGAGGCCAGCACCTCTGGCAGCTGAGCAGTGCAGGCCGTGGGCGGGGTAGAGTGTGGGCTTCACCTTCCCTAACCAGGTCCCTGGAGCAGCAGTGCCTGTGTGACAGCTCCCAGCCCCCACCCCAGCTCCCGGACCAGGGCTACCCCACAGGGCCTCCCAGGGGAGGTGTGGGGAGGCGGGTGGCCGGAAGGACGGGGACTTGGGCCCACCCCAAAGACTGGGAGTCAGCGCAGGCCCATGGCGGCAAGGGGTGGGCCAGTGCCGGGCTGCCCACCACCCCCAGGCAGCCATTCCCGGCCAGCAGGGCCTGGGTCTGCCTCGCCCTGGGGGAGCTGGAGTGGAAGGGGAAGGTGGGCCCGCCCCCTGGGGGGCCTCTCTCCAGACTGACAGATCACTCCTCTGCCAGGCTCCAGTGACAGTGCCCATGAGGTTCTCTGAAGCAGGGTGGCCTAATAGGGCTGCCTCCTCCAGGAGGCTCTCCAGGGAGCATTGCTCCTGAAGGCACTGGTGGTAGAGCAGGCAAGGGCTAAGGGACTGGAGCTGGGGCTGGAGCTGACCCCTGGCCTGGCTGTCTCCTGGGCCTGGGCCCTCGCTGCTCCACCCAGGCCTCTGGGGCTGCTGCTGTTGCACCCTGCGGTCTGCAGACAGGTGCAGAAGAGGAAGCCAGCGAGTCTGAGGGAGGCTCCGGGCTGGTCCTGCCTGTGCTGAGACACGAGAAGGGCCCCCTCAGCCCGGGCCTCCACCAGGCCACCAGGGAGGCCCCAGGGAGGCCCCGGGAGGGGAGACCCCTCACGGCCACTCCCTGGGCCTCCACCCCGGGCCTCTTTTCTACATGAAAAGCAAACTTCTGTTGCCATGGACACAGCGGTTGGAGGGGCCCCTCCTTAGAAACCACTTCCCCCTGGGTGGGGGTGTCTGAGCTGCATCCTCTGAACTCTGAGGCACCTCCGGGTCGCCGAGATCTGCCTCTGGGGGAACTCTACCCAAGGCCCACGCACACACTCCGGTCACTGGTCACCGGTCACCGACAGCCGGCGGGGACACGGGCCACTCCCGTCCTGCATCCTTGGGCCGAAGGGCTGTCCAGGCCCCGTGCAGAAGCACCGTGCAGGAGAAGATGAGGCAGCTGCTGGGACCCTCCGCTGCCTCGGGGAGCCCGAGGTCTCCACCCTGAAGAAGCCTGAGCAGCACCCATGTGTCTGGGGGTGAGGCGAGCTGCAGTGGTGGTGTTTTGTTTTGTTTTTGTAAGAGATTTCTGCTACGGGGCGAGTGCGCTCGCCAGATCAAGAGAGAGAGAGAGAAATCACCCTATGGGGGATGGCCACACCGCATTCCCCTGGGGATCTTAGGCAGGCACGCATACACGCTGGGCACGAGTTTTAAGCTGCCAGGACTGGGACTCGAACCACAGTCCACTACCTGGGAGTGCAGGGACGTAACCACTGAGCCACCTGCTGGTCCCTGCTGCCAGGATCTCACTGCAGGGCGCCGGCTTCTCAGATGGCTCTCAGCGGACTCCATGGTAGCAGCCCTGAGGACCCCGAGTTCCTGCAGGCCCACAGCTCCCCCGGGGAAGGGGGCTGGAGCACGCCCGGGGACCACACGGGAAAGCTGTGGGGATGAGACATGGGGGAGATGCAATGTGTGACCCCACCCCAGGGGTGCTTCCCCACCTCCGTGCCCTGGGGCAATAACAAAATAAACGCTGGCTATTCATTATTCTACCCTGTGGCTACTTTATACGATGGGGCTCTGTGTATGATTTAGATTGGAAAAGGAGAGTTCTCTGCTTTAAGTGGAAGCCAGGGAGCTGCTGGCACCAGGCGGAGCAAGGGCAGGCGCCCCAGCTGGGGCAGGCAAGACCCCCAGACCCCAGAGGACTTCACAAAGACCCCGCGAGGAATATCCAGTGCCCCTGGACCTGGTAAGGGGACTGAGACAAGGGGTGGGTTTTCGGGTTTTTCTCATTGTCAACCTACATAGAAAATGGGGAACACATGGGACCAGCAGTTGGCGTAATGACTATGTCGCTGAACTCTCATGTAGTCGACTGTGGTTCTAGTCCCCGACCAGGTGGCTTAAACTCACGCTGAGTGTGTGTGCTTGTGTGCCTGAGCTCCTGAGAGGAGAATGGAGGAGAAGGGGTTGTGATGTGGCCATCCTGGGAGGGGGGGGGGCTTTCTGGTGAGCGCATGCGCCATAGCAAAAACCTCTCCAAAAACATTTTTTTAAAAGAAAATGGGGAATAAATTTTAAAAAGACCATAATTAACTGCACGGAGTTGTGCAAAAAATTAAATGTTACCATGTGCAAAGCGGCCACTCCCTCGGTTCTCACAGTGGCCCTGGTGCCACAGGCCAGGCCGTGCAGGGGTGCGGGGGAGGGGGCGGCTGGCCAAGCCCTGGAGGCATGACACAGGCAGGGCAAGGGACATCGGCATTTTCAGGCTCAGCGTTTCCCGATTTCAGATGTTGCCAAAGAAGCTTCGGAGACAGCTTCGGGCTGCAGAACTGGCCCAGGGCGGATGCAGCCAGCAGGCCCCGGGGTGGGCCCCCGCCCCTGTCCCTGTCCGGGAGGTCTTGGACCTTCTGGGGAAGTCGAGGAAGTCGAGGCAGCTGCTTCCTCTAGAAACCCGGGGTCAGCATGTGGGCGGAGGCCCTCCCTGGGGAGCTCCCGGGGTCCCCTGCCAACAGCTGCAGCTGCGTGCCGCCTCCTCCCAGCTGGCCACAGCTGGTGCAAAAACACCTACTGCGCAGGTGGCGTGAGACCTGCCGCGCTCGAGCCTGGTAGCGGCCGCCCCCTGGTGGCCAGAGCGGGCACCGCCGCCCCGCGGAGAACAAGGTCAGAAAGCCCGAGTCTGGTCAGGTCGGGGGTTCGAGGAGAAGCATCAACGTGCACGTTCTAGTTGGGCCTCAGGTACACAGGGCAGTCACAGTCCTCGGTTCCTAACACGCTTACACGCTGGGCACCGGCCCACCCCGGCCTCCTTCCCTTCCTTCCCTGTCAGAGCTGCACAGTGTGACAGCCATGACAGGGCGTTTAAAGGTGGCTGTGCCCTCCCATCTCTTCACCGCGACCCCGGCCCTCTGGAGTCCCCCCAGCCCCGTTATCCCGAAATGGTTACTACATATTTTTATTGCGGTTCTATGCATTGCTTTAAATGGACACACCCTGGGGCTAGCAGGTGTCATGGTGGTGAAGGGACTGGACGCCCACATGGCCAACCCTAGTTTGAGTCCCGGACCTGGAGGCTTGCTTTCTCACTCTCTCTCTCAAATTAAAAAATAATAATAAATTGGGACGAGCATATGGCGTATTGGTTATGTCGTTAATCTCCCATGTAGACTACCGTGGTTCAAGTTCCGGACCCAGCGGCTTAACACACAGTGGGCGAGTGTGCGTGCGTGCCCAAGATCCTAAGAGGAGAAAGGAGAAGGGATTGCGGCGTGGCTTTCTCCCCCCGCCCCCCCGTGATTTCTTGCTTTCTGTCTCTTGTCTCTACTGTGCACACATGCGCTATACCAAAAATCTCTCTTAAAAAAAAAAATAAAAGCAAGGACCAGCAGTTAGCGTAATGGCTGTGTCGCTGGATTCCCATGTAGTCGACCGCGGTTCACGTCCCGGAGCAGGTGGCTTAAACTGACGCCGGGCACATGTGCGTGCGTGCCCAAGATCCCAAGAGGAGAATGGAGGAGAAGGGATTGTGGCGTGGCCATCGCCCCTGGGGGGTGATTTCTCGCTTTCTGTCTCTACACTAGATATGTGTGTGCATGCGTGTGTGTGTGTGTGCGTGTGTGTGTGTGTGCCCAATATCCCAAAAGGAGAATGAAGGAGAAACTGGGGCATGGCCATCTATCCTCGGGTGATTTCTTGCTGTCTCTCTGCCTGTCTAGAGTATACATGGACCCTGTAACAAAAATCTCTGAGAGAAGAAAGAGAGAGAGAGAGAGAAAGAGGGAGGGAGGGAAAGTGAGAAAGCAAGTCACCATTAAGGGACCAGCAGATGATGTAATGGCTACATTGCTGGACTCCCACACAGTCAACCACGATTCGAGTCCTGGACCCAGCGACTTAAAAAAACTGACACCAGGAGTGTGTGCGTGGTGCCTGATTCTGATCCTGAGAGGAGAATGGAGGAGAAGGAATGGCAGCGTGGCCATTCCCCCGGGGGGTGATTTCTCACTTCCTCTGTCTATGTCTGTCGCTCCAGCGAGTGCATGAGCCCTACAGAAAAAACCTCTCAACAACAAGAGATGGGAAAATGACTATCTCTGAGCGAGACTCGCAGGTGAAGTTCACTACGGGGCTTCCGTGAAGCCCATCGTAAGAGACGCTGCAGAATAAACAAGTCCTGTCTTCTTCAGACACCGGTGCAAGCAGACGCCTCCGCGAGCTGTCACCACTGCCTTGCGACACCACGGAAGGTCAACGGTGAGGACGAAACTCACAG
>NW_006160137.1:2174153-2182722 GCF_000334495.1 Tupaia belangeri chinensis
CCTGCTGAAGCGGGCTGACCGGTCTGGGCCTGCCCTGCCCAGGCTTCTGGGGACATACAGTTCCCTCCCATCTAAGATCGCTGAGTCAGGGCTCTGCCCCTCGCAGCTGGCACATACGGGCAGCGCTCACGATCGACACAAAGCACAGACCTCTCAAGAATGTCCAGATTCCAGTGAGTTCTCCACGACAAAGACCTCGTTCTGCTCACACGGGCTGGAGGCAGGAATCTCGCCGACTGCACAAATAGTGTGCGCTCCTGGGGCCGTCTGGCTCTGCCCGCTTTCCCGGTCTCGGGCCGCCGTCCCACCTGGAAATGCCATGAGGAGCCCACGTGTGCTTCTTCAAAAGTATCTAAAGCATCCTTTGTAGCTCTTCGGCATGGCTCCTTACCGGTGTCGTTGAAACGTATACCCTAGCTTTCCAACCACAGGGACAGCGCCTGGCTAGGAAATGCATCTGTTTTTTCCATTTTGTAAGTTTTTCCATTTATTATTTATTTACTTATTTATTGTTAGAGAGAGATTTCTGCTATATGCACTCGCCAGAGAGACAGCGAGATCTCCCCACCCCACCCTGGGCGGCGGGGGGATGGCCGTGCTGCAATCCATTCTCCTCTTGGGCACGCGTGCACAGCACTGGGCGTGGAACTCATGCACACGCACTGGGCGAGTGTTAAGCCGCCGGGTCCGGTACTCGCACCGCAGTCGACCACGTGGGCGTCCAGCAGTAACCACTGAGCCACCTGCATCGCTGTTCCTCTTCTAACCTCACTCGCACCAGATTCCACACAGCTCCATCTTCGCGTACCGCTCCAGGGATAAACCACTCTGAAGGCACGGGCATTTCAATTAAATAGATTTATTTAGAAAGAAGGCTTAAAAATTTGACATTAAAAGAGATAAAAAGACCCACAGGATTTAAATTGACAAATACAAAAAATGATTGGCTATAAACCATGTAAAACCATATAAAACATTCCCCAGTCCCCAAACAGAACATAATTTAAGTACAGTAATAATAAAAGTGTTGGACTATAAGCACGCTTCCCTTCGCATCCTGAAGAACCATTCTAACAATGTATAAAATACGGCACGTTAAATTTATTCTAGCTGTTCATAAAAAGTTATTTGAACTCTGAGTTTGAGTGTGCCCTTTCCTGTACCCAACGGTGGCTTCTGGTCCCGGGTTTTGTGACCTTATTTACAATTGTCTTTTCACTTCTATTTCCTTCTACAATAGAAATGAGGTTAACCAGTCATGTCCCGTTAGAAACGGCGTGAAGGAAGGGCCTAAGAGTACCGCAAATGCCAATGACCACGTTTGTCTTCCTGAAAAGGAACGGATTAAACGGCCATCGAAGGGCACACTTTTGTACCAGTAAAACAAATGGAGGTGGACCCCCAGGACAGGCTGCTTCAGCTTCACGCCCACGAGCCGTGTGCGAGGCCAAGTGAGAGCGGGTCTCCCGGGCCAGCAGGTGGTGAGGAGGTTAAGGCGGCTGGATCCCTCAAAGGTGACTGCTGGGTTTGCGTCCCGGACCCAGCTGCTTGAAAACCATGCTGGGAGCGTGCATGTGCTTGCCCCAAATCCCGAGAAGAGAACTGAGATGGGACTGCCAGGAGGCCGGCCATTGCCCCAGGGATGCTTTCTCACTTAAACCCCTTCCCCCACACCTCTCTCAGGAGAGCAGATATGCCCGATAGCAAAACTTAAAAAAAAAAAAAAAAGTCTGTCTGTCAATCTTGACCGAGCCCACACTAGGGTAGACCCTGAGGTAGCCCGAGTGGTTTGCTATGACTTCCAGCGACAGTGACATTTAATATGACGATGACACAGCTCAATACAAGCTCTAAACACTACTTATCCGTGAATCAGTCCTTATCCTCAGACCCAAGACCCAGCTGGTCCTCCTCTCTCAGATGGCCCGCCCGGTAAAAGCAGCATCCAGATGGTTTCATCGTCTCCCAAGTGGGCAGAGGCGGCATCCCCGGGGGCCTCAGTCCGGCATCCGCATCCCGATACCAACGGCAGGGCCCGCGTGCCAGAGGCCGCGCCTGGCCGTACCGACCAGTAAAAGACCCACACCAGCCACGGCCACGCAGCAGAGCCAGCTGGGACACGAATGGTACCCGAGACACTGAAAGAGGAGCGTGCCCTTACATGGTATCTCTGGAGACATTTAAGGATCCCATTGTTCGGGCCTGGGAGGCCTCGCCAAGGCGGTGGGGGACCTGACCTCTGGGCTCGTCACCTTGACTGGGGAGTCTCAGTCACAGTTCCAGCAGGAGGAAAGGAAAGGTCTAGCCTGTGAGCCCCGGGCACACATCTACACTACGGCCCCGTCTGGTTCGAAGGCTGCCCGACAGCAGCAGATCCGTCCTCCAGATGGTCAGAGCGAGGCACAGAGAACGGGAACGGTCTGACTACCCCCTTCTCCACCACCATGATGCACCTGGACGGGGTTCTCCGGGTATTCACTCTCTTAAGGTCGGCTCCTCCAAAGAAAAAATAGAACCATGTCTACGAGGGCAACAGGATGCTGAAGACCCGTCTACACACTCGTCACAAGTAAAACGGCCCGAGCAGGCTGGCCTCGTGGCCTAGTGGTTAAGGGAGCTGGATCCCACAGGGCCAGCTGCAGTTTGAATCTCAACTCCTGTGCTTATAACACATACCAGGTACATGTGCGTGCATGCCCCAAATCCTGATGGGCTGGCAAAACAAAGAGGGGGTCTCCCTTTCTCTCCTGCCTCTCTCTGGTGAGTGAATGCAACCTCAGGAATAAAAATGGGGGGAGGGGGCAAGATTCTGGAGTATCGAAAGATGAGTGACAGTAAGAAAGGGTAGGTGAATGGTGGTTAAGGCTCTGGACTCCCACACGGTCAACTGTGGTTCGAGTCCTGGACCTGGTGACTTGAAAATCATACTGGTTGTATGTGTGTGCATGCCCAAAATCCCGAGAGGAGCTCGGAGAAGGGACTGCGGTGTGGCCGTGCCCCCAGGGGGTGATTTCTCACTTTCCCTCTCACTGTCTCTCTCTGGCAAGAGCATGTGCCCTATGGCAGAAACCTAAAACAATAAAGAGTAAGAGCCAGAGGCCCACCTCTGCCAGGGGATGAAGTGGCAGAGAATCCCTCTAGTAAGGAGACAGAAAGGGAACATCTTGAGGAAGTGAAGAGTCAAAGGACAAGACTGGCTCTGAAGAAAACACGAAGAGGACCTGCAGCTTTGTACTAAGTAGAAACAATCATGTGCAGGCCCGGGCCCATGGCCCAGTGGTTAAGGAAGCCAGGTCCCACATGGCCGAGCACATATTTCAAATCCTAGCTCTGCCAGCTTGAAAAACACGCCAGGCGTCTGTGCATGTGTGCCCCAAATCCGGACAGGATGGAGAAATGGAGGAGGAAGGGCTGCGGCACGACCATGCCCCACTGGGGGGGTTTTCTCCCTCTCCCAGTCTCTCTGGCGAGTATGCGCCCTCCACTGTGTAGGTGGGTAATCGTAGCTAACAAGGGAATGGGCCGTCTTCTAACGCCTGGCACGGACTCGTCTATTAAGACACTCGGTAAGTGGTGGAAGCCGATTTTTATAATTACGTTCACTATAGTTGGAGAAAAGTCTATCTTTTTTACATCTTTGGTCCTTAGACATTTCTTCAATTTTTCTATATATAACATAATAATCTCTTCTTTTTTAAAGTTGATATCAACAATCAAAGTGCAGTAACAAACATTAGGCTGACCTTGTGGCTTTTACACACACAAAATGCCAAAATCTCCCAGACATTTTAAATTAGACGATACAAAGTTCTCAGAAAGAGTTACTAAGAGTTCTAAAATGTTACAATATAATTTTAAGGCTGAGTGAGGTACAGTAAAGCCTGATATTATAAAGAAAAAAAACAAAAACCCTAGACCAACATTTTAAATATTAATCTCCTAAATATATGTGAATTTCTCATTAACAGAATGTAAGCTAATCATCAAAACAACCTAAAAGCTAAGCAAGTTAATTTTGAAATGAAACAATTTCTACATGCTTGAATATAATCATGCTGCTCACACAGCTATAAAGCATAATTTAAAGCTGAGCCTAGTTAACAGAATGTTCTAGAATGATAGAAACATTATCAGTCGACCTCTGTAGTTTTTAAAGAAACTGTCTTCCCCTCCTGAAAAAAATGAAACAAAGTTTCACTTGAGATATGTTTTAATCATTATTCAAAAAATTAAAAAGAAACTTCTCTGGCCTAATTTGTGGGGACTGGCAAACAGACCACGGTGGATAAAACCATCTTCCGCCCTTCCCTCTGCTGTGCGAACGACATGGTGTAACCAGTTTTACACAGATCCCACGAGAGCTCCTGCCAGGGCCCAGGCGCCACAGCCCTGAGCGGCCGCTACCTTTTGGGACAGCTGCTCCCGCGTCTACGCATTCAGGGGCTCAGTCAGGGTTTCTGTCCTACTGGTATTCTCAGTCTTCCTGAGCGGAGATTCCTTTCGCTTTTCAAGGCACATAAAGACAAAGTCAAACAGGAACATAAAACTTGCTATAAATCCGAACACCTGAAGAAGACAAGGGAGGGAGGTTATGTGAGGGATTTGGGAACGTAAGCTCACACGTGCTCCTAGGTTCTGAGTTTCTGTGTTTCATACAGCACATCGGTTTTATCTTGTACACACTACTCCTAACTTCAATGGCAAATTTTTGTAAAAGTCACCAAAAAAAAGAAAAAATGGAGGGACCAGCAATTAGTGTAATGGCTATGTTGCTGGACTCTCTACGTAGTCGACTATGGGTTCAAGTCCCAGACCCGGTGCCTTAAACTCACACCGGGTGTGTGTGCGTGCGTGCCCAAGATCCCGAGAGGAGAATGGAGGAGAAGGGATTGCGGCATGGCCATCCCCCCTGGGGGGTGATTTCTCGCTTTCTGTCTCTCTGTCTCTCTCTGTCTGGCGAGCTCATGCGCCGCACTCTACAGCAGAAACCTCTCCCCCCTACCAAAAAAAAGGAAAGTTACAAAGAAAATTTTCCAGAATACTGGTTATAGTCAAAGCCCCACAGAACACAACGTCCTGCCCTGTGTGTACACGGTGCCTTGTGTGAGGTGCCGACCTCTGAAACGAAGGTCAGTGGATGAAAAACAGAACCCCGTAAGATGACGCAAAACCCTGGACTGCTTGCAATGGCAAGATTGACCCACAGCTGTGACAAGGGAAGTATGTGAGCAGGCAACTCAGCTGCGGTGAAAATGGAAAAAGGTATTAATAGCAGAACAGAAATTCCATTCCGGGGGCCGGCAGGTGGCGTGCTGGTTAAGGGCGCTGGACTCCCCCACATGGCCGACCATGGTTCGAGTCCTGGACCTGGCAGCTTGCCTTCTTGCTCCCTCCCCACACTCTGTCCCTCTCAGGTCAAATTTAAAAATAAATACAATAATTCTTTAAAAAGAAAAGAAATTCCATTCTGCAGATACATTAGGTTAAACTGCCTAAAATACCGTTTCCAGTTAACGGTCACAGTGTACTGACACCGAGGCACGACATTACTAACTACTTCCTCCGGCTTAAGTAAGTCACTTCCTCTTTGAACTAACACCACAGACCAAATACTCCGAGAGTTCTGTCGAGAGGTAGGAGGCTACGCTTCTAATGTAGCTCTTCCAGGGCAGAAAACTAAACAGCTGGGAGCCGCAGCCACGCTCTGTGGAAGAGTGGGTGATGGCTGCTGTCTCTTTCAACCCTAGCCCACCTCCGCGACCTGTGACGTTCTCAGCTGCGGTCTCCTGACCTCCCCTCCCAGCCCTCCACCCTGAGGCGTACGTAAGCATTGCCTCATGTCTGTGTGCTCCACAGAAACAGCAGGCCTCCCCCCAGCAGCAAAACAACCAAAAGCCTCCACTGGAGACAAATGTCAAATGTTATTTAAACAACCAACCAGGGACCAGCAATTAGCGTAATGGCTATGTCACTGGGTTCCCATGTAGTCGACTGTGGTTTGAGTCCCAGACCCAGGAGCTTAAACTCATGCCGGGCGCGTGTGCGTGCGTGCCCAAGATCCCAAGAGGAGAATGGAGGAGAAGGGATTGCGGCGTGGCCATCCCCCCTGGGGGGGGGATTTCTCACTTTCTGTCTCTCTGGCTCTCTCACACGCCCTATAGAAAATAACTCAAAAAGTCGACATGACTTATAGCGAAAAACCTCTCCAAAAAAAAAAAAAAACAAACAACCAACCAACCAACCTCTGGCCTAATTTGTGATGACTGCCATACAGCAAAGTTTCTTTTTCTTTTAAAAAAGAATGTTTTTTAACTTTATTTATTTATTTACTTACTTATTTTAATTTGACCAGAGAGGGACAGAGTGAGAGAGAGAGGTAAAGTGAGAAAGGAAGCTGTCGGGTCTGGGACTCGAACTGCGGTCGGCCATGTGGGAGTCCAGTGCCCTCAACCACCACGTCATCTGCCGGCCCCGTGAGTTTCAAATTCATTAATTTACCTGGTTGTCCCTAACATAGGCAACCTGAATTTAGGACCAAAATATCTCCCAAACCCTAGTCTTTCTGCCCTCTGAGGCTTTGGTTGTTTTTGGTTGTTGTTGTGTGTTTGTTTAGTTGTTGCAGCAGGGCAAGTGCCCTTACAGGAGAGAGACAGTAAGAGGAAAAGGGAGAAATCACCCCCCGGGGGAGGGCCACACCGCAATCCCTTCTCCTCCATTCTAGGCATTTTTGGCATGCATGCACATGTACCCGGCATCAGTTTCAAGCCTCTGAAGGAGACTCGAACTACGGTTGGTCATGTGGGAATCCAGCTTTGTAACCATCTCGCCATCTGCTGGTCCTACGTCCAGTATGATTTTCAAGCTACCTAGTCTGGGACTTGAACCGGAGTCCAATGTCTTAACCACCATGCACCACCTGCTGGTCCCCTGGAGTCTACTGGGTTGAGGGCACCTATCTGCTTACATGTGTGGCAAGCTCCTTTTTATTTTTTTAAAAGCTCTTGGCCTTTTAAACATTATTATTATTATTATTACTATTACTATTTTAATTTGACCAGAGAAAAAGAAAAAAAAAATGAGAAAGAAAACTGCCAGGTCCAGCACTTGAATCGTGACTGACCATGTGGAAATCCAGTGCCTGAACCACCATGCCACCTGTCAGCCCCGTGGCAAACTTCTTGATACTTCAAAGGGCCAGCTGTCACCCAGCCATGGAGCCACCATCACTGCCCACCTCCGAGCTCCATCCCAGGCCTCCACACTCTGCCAGACAAGTCATCTTCCAACTCATCTGCTCACTACTTCCCTTTTTAAAAATTAACTCCCTTAGTCATTTAAGTCTACAAAACTTTTCACAATTTAAATAGTGGCCAAAGATCATTTCCAGAATATTATAAATATTAGCTATTTAAATTACTAGTCACGGGAACCAGCAGGTGGTGTGCTAGTTAAGCCACTGGACACCCCCACATGGCTGACCACAGTTCGGGTCCCAGACCTGATGGCTTGCTTTCTCACTTTCCTTCCCTTTCTCTCCCTCTGACCCTTTCTGGTCAAATAAAATAAGATAAATAAGTAAATAAATTAAGTTAAACAAAATAATTCTAAAACAAAACAAAAAGGCTGATGAGGGGGCCAGCAGGTGTCATGGTGGTTAAAGTGCTGGAATTCCCACATGGTCAACTGTGATTTGAGTTCTAAACCTGGTGATTTGCTTTCTCTCTCTCTCTCTCTCTCTCTCTCTCTCTCTCCCTCATGCTCTCTTTCTCTGGCAAAATTCATGTGAAAAAATAATAAATAAATAAATGATTCTTAAAAAAAAAAAGAAACTTTGATCAATCCAATTCACTGATCAAATTACTTTTGGATTATGAAGTTGACAAGTCAATGAGTGATTTAAAAGTGTCAGAGAAATTGTTGTCCTGGTCCTACTTAAAATTCTGTCGTCCCAGTGAAAATCACACAACTACCAGGACAAAATTTGTTTTTTTATTCTCTGTCAGTCTTCATCCTCTATAAACCAGCCTCAGGTCTGTGCCACTGACAGAAGTTATTCTGTTTCCTTGGGCTGAACAACTTTTTATTTTAAATGATTTTATCACGTGTATCTTTTTTAATTTTTTTTTTTTTTTGAGAGCTCTTTGCTGTAGGGCACGTGCGCTCACCAGAAAGACAGAGAGAGACAGAGAGACAGAAAGCAAGAAATCACCCCCCAGGGAGGGATGGCCATGCCACAAGTAAATAATTATTTAAAAAATAAGTATATAAACTAAAATTAGTCATAAGACCCTATTAAAACTTTAATTTTTTCCTTGAATTGGGTCTTGTATCTATGAATAAATACTAGTTATGACTAGAATGAGTCAAGGTTCAACGATAACTTATTTCTAAGCTTGCATTTATCCATGTAAATGCTAAGAAACTCTGGTCACTTGAACGAGTAGACATATTGTATGAAATTCTCTAACTCAGGACCAGCAGTTGATGTAATGGCTATGTTGCTGGACTCAACCATGGTTCAAGTCCCAGACCCGATGGCTTAAACTCACACCTGGTGTGTGTGCATGTG
>NW_006160137.1:2182811-2185059 GCF_000334495.1 Tupaia belangeri chinensis
CTAGCGAGCGCAGGCATCCTATAGCAAAACTCTCAAAAAAAAAAAAAAAGACATTCTCTAAACTTTTTTTTTAAAATATATTTATTCATCCATTTATTTTAATTTGACCAGAGAGAGACAGAGAAAGAGACAAAGAGAGTGAGGGAAAGTAAGAAAGCAAGCCACCAGGTCCAGGACTCGAACGTGGCTAGCTATGTGGGAATGTCCAGCACCTTAACCACCACGCCACCTGTTAGTCCCCTCTTTTTAATATTTTTTACAGAATTATTTTATTTAACTTTATTTATTTTTTTTAATTTGACCAGAGAGGGACAGAGTGAGAGTGAGAGAGTGAGAGAGAGAAAGTGAGAAAGCAAGCGGCCAGGTCTGGGACTCAAACCGCAGTTGGCAATGTGGGAGTCCAGTGTCCTTAATTGCTGGCCCCCTAAACTCTTTGAGTCACAAAAAGTAGTTTTAGGCCAGCCGTGGTGACACAGGTGGCATGTGCAACAGCAGAACCATATCAGAAGGCCCTGAGTTCAGTTCCCAGCTGGACCCGAGCATGACAGGCTGGGCTGGAAGGCTAGGTGTGTGTGGGGGGTGGTGTCACAGCATGTCGAGACCCTGTCAGAAATTTCTATGTGTGTGTGTGCGTGTGTCTTCCTCTTAAGAAATATACTTTTAAAATCTGTGTTTAAGTAGCTGGAGCAGCCGCATAGCTCACTGGCTGAGGGAGCTGGATCACAGTGGCTGGCTGTGTGTTGGAACCCCTAGCGCCACTGGCTTGGAAAACACAGCGGGCGCATGAGTCTGTGTGCCCCAAATCCTCACATGAGGGAGAAATGGAGAAGAGACTGCGCTGTGACCATGTCCCATGGGAGGTGTTTTCTGTCTCCCCCCACCCCCCGTTTTCTCTGTCTCCCTGGCAAGCTCACGAGCCCTCTATAAAATGAAAAGAAAAAAATAAAGAGTAGTCCTAATGACCTAGTAGCTGACAACTCTATTAATTACAACTTTGATTTTGTCAAGAATAGCGGAAGCCAGTAGGTGGCATGGTGGTTAAAGTGTTGGACTCCCAAGTGGACAACTGCAGTTCAATTCCTGGACTCAGTGGCTTGAAACTCACACCAGGCATGTGGGCATTCATGCTCAAAATCCTAAGAGACTGGAGGAGAAGGGACTGCAGCCTGGCTATCTCTCCCAGGGGGTGGCAAGCACACACTCCCTATAGCAAAAGTCTCTCCAAACCAAAAACAGAAGAGACTGGGCCAGCCTATGGCATGGTGTTTAAAGCAGTTGGATCCCACAAGGCCGACTATGCAGTTCAAATCCCAGACCTGATGGCTTGAGAAACATGCCAGGTACATGCGTGTGCATACCTAAAGTCACGACAGAAGAAAAGGAGGAGAAGTGATTGCAACATGACCATCTCCCATGGGGGGGTGCTTTATCACTCTCTTTCTCTCTCCCCCAGAGAACACATATACTCTTTTTTTTTTGGAGAGGTTTTTACTATAGGGTGCGTGCACAAGTCAGAAAGACAGAGACAGAAAGACGTAAAGCAAGAAATCACCTCCCGGGGGGATGGCCACACGGCAATCCCTTCTCCTCCATTCTCCTCCCGGGATCTTGGGCACGCACACACATGCACCCAGCCTGAGTTTAAGCCACCAGGTCAAGGACTCAAACTGCGGTCAACTACATGGGAGTCCGGCGACATAGTCATTACGTCAACTGCTGGTCCCAAAAACACATATGCTCTCTAGCAAAAAAAAAAAAAAAAAAAATTTAATTAAAATATTAAAAGAAAAGAGTGGGACCAGCAGGTGGTACTGGATTCCCACAGGGCCAACCGCAGTCTGATAACCAGGCCCGGAGGCTTGAAAATCACACCAAGTGAATGCCAAAAATCCCAGGAGGGAAGGCAGAAGGGGCTGCAGCGGGGCCGTTTCCCATGGAAGGTGACTTCTCACTTTCCCTCTCTCTGTCTCTCTCCTGTCTGGTGAGTGCGCGTGCCCCGTAAGAAAAATACATATATACATATACTAAATAAAGGAACAGGGCCAGAACTGGAAACCAGCTAATGTGCAGGAGGGCTTGTAACCTAGTCAACAGTTAGTCACACCACAATCCCTTCTCTTCTAATCTCTTCTCAGGATTTTGAGCACACACGTGTGCACGCCCGGCATGTTTTTCAAGCTACCAGGTCCAGGATTCAAACCGTAGTCGGCCATGTGGGGAGCCAGCACCTTAACTACTGTGAAACAAA
>NW_006160137.1:2185316-2186827 GCF_000334495.1 Tupaia belangeri chinensis
CGGGACTTGAACCGTGGTTGGCCATGTGGGAATGTCCAGCGCCTTAACCACCACACCACCTGCTGGCCCAGTATGTCAAATACTTTCTAAATTCCATATTTTTTAAGAATTATTTTTATTATTTAACATATATCTATTTATTTTAATTTGACCAGAGAGGGATGAAGTAAGAGAGAGAGAGAGGGAAAGTGAGAAAGAAGTCTGCCAGGTCTAGGACTCGAACCGTGGTCGGCCATACGGGAGTCTAGCACCCTTAACCACCACGTCACCTGCCAGCCCCTAAATCCCATCTTTTAAAAAGCGAAAACAAGCGGAGTTTAAAATACAAGGCACTTACAGTTGCAGCGTATTCCGTTGAGGTCCTGTCATGCGTGGAAACAAAAATGATGGACGCCAACAAAAACACAACTCCTGTTCCCAAAGTAATATAGAAGTCCTAGGCGACACACAGGACAGAGGGGGACAGCACCGTCAGATGCGAGGCGACAAACTTTCATTTCAGAACACGTCAATGACTTGTTTTCTTGATACAACCCTAACTTACACACTGCAACTTCTAACTTTCCCACAAGCCTAGAACTCAACAAATACTCCGTAAAGAAACACTGCCCACACACTCTTTGGCCTGGGCATAATGATGGAGTATATAGCAAGACAGCTATATATATATGTATGTATGTGTGTATGTATATAGTGTATGTATATATAGTGTGTGCATAGTGTTATATAAATATATAGTGTGTGCATAGTGTTATATAAATATATAGTGTGTATATACAGTGTGTATATTGTGAATATATAGCATATGTATATATATCGTGTGTATATACAGTGTATGTATATACAGTGTGTGTATATAGTGTATATGTAGTGTGTAGAGTGTGTGTAAAGAGTGTGTGTGTAGTGTGTGTATATAGCGTGTGTGTAGTATCTGTATATATATAGTGTGTGTGTATATAGTGTGTATAGTGTGTGTACAGTGTGTGTATATGTGTGTAAATACATAGTGTGTGTATATATAGTGTGTGTGGTGTGTGCGCATATATATAGTGTGTATAGTGTGTGTGTAGTGTGTGTATGTAGTGTATGTATATATAGTGTGTGTAGTGTGTGTATACTGTGTGTGTTGTGCGTATATAGATAGTGTGTGTGTACTGTGTGTATAGTGTGTATATAGATTGTGTGTATAGTGTGTGTGTAGTGTGTGTATAGTGTATATATATAGTGTGTGTATATAGTATGTGTGTATATATAGCGTGTGTAGTGTGTGTGCATATATATAGTGTGTATATATAGTGTGTGTAGTGTGTGTATGTAGGTATGTATATAGTGTGTGTGTACTGTGTATAGTGTGTGTATATATAGTGTGTGTAGTGTGTATATAGTGTGTGTGTATATATAGTGTGTATATATATATAGTATGTGTGTGTGTGTATATATAGTGTGTGTGTGTGTGTGTGTGTATTTTTTTGACACAGGGCATGTGCTCTCGCTGGAGATAGAGAGGCAGT
>NW_006160137.1:2188668-2208768 GCF_000334495.1 Tupaia belangeri chinensis
ATCTTTTAAAAAGCGAAAACAAGCGGAGTTTAAAATACAAGGCACTTACAGTTGCAGCGTATTCCGTTGAGGTCCTGTCATGCGTGGAAACAAAAATGATGGACGCCAACAAAAACACAACTCCTGTTCCCAAAGTAATATAGAAGTCCTAGGCGACACACAGGACAGAGGGGGACAGCACCGTCAGATGCGAGGCGACAAACTTTCATTTCAGAACACGTCAATGACTTGTTTTCTTGATACAACCCTAACTTACACACTGCAACTTCTAACTTTCCCACAAGCCTAGAACTCAACAAATACTCCGTAAAGAAACACTGCCCACACACTCTTTGGCCTGGGCATAATGATGGAGTATATAGCAAGACAGCTATATATATATATGTATGTATGTGTGTATGTGTGTGTATGTATATAGTGTATGTGTATATAGTGTGTGCATAGTGTTATATAAATATATAGTGTGTATATACAGTGTGTGTATTGTGAATATATAGCATATGTATATATATCGTGTGTATATACAGTGTATGTATATACAGTGTGTGTATATAGTGTATATGTAGTGTGTAGAGTGTGTGTAAAGAGTGTGTGTGTAGTGTGTGTATATAGCGTGTGTGTAGTATCTGTATATATATAGTGTGTGTGTATATAGTGTGTATAGTGTGTGTACAGTGTGTGTATATGTGTGTAAATACATAGTGTGTGTATATATAGTGTGTGTGGTGTGTGCGCATATATATAGTGTGTATAGTGTGTGTGTAGTGTGTGTATGTAGTGTATGTATATATAGTGTGTGTAGTGTGTGTATACTGTGTGTGTTGTGCGTATATAGATAGTGTGTGTGTACTGTGTGTATAGTGTGTATATAGATTGTGTGTATAGTGTGTGTGTAGTGTGTGTATAGTGTATATATATAGTGTGTGTATATAGTATGTGTGTATATATAGCGTGTGTAGTGTGTGTGCATATATATAGTGTGTATATATAGTGTGTGTAGTGTGTGTATGTAGGTATGTATATAGTGTGTGTGTACTGTGTATAGTGTGTGTATATATAGTGTGTGTAGTGTGTATATAGTGTGTGTGTATATATAGTGTGTATATATATATAGTATGTGTGTGTGTGTATATATAGTGTGTGTGTGTGTGTGTGTGTATTTTTTTGACACAGGGCATGTGCTCTCGCTGGAGATAGAGAGGCAGTGAGCGGGGAAGTGAGAAATCACCCCCCAGTGGGGACAGTCACATAGCATTCTCCTCGTGAGATTCTGGGCAAAGATAACTGTAATAAAAACTGTCCTCGTGTGTGTTCTCTTCCTCTAGGACATGCTCACTTATCAAAGCTGAAGGGCTTACTACAATCCTCTCTTCCTTCCAGTAAAGAGCACTTCGTCCCCTTTCCAAGTACGCTGCGCCAGGACGGCACTGCTGAGAGTACTTGTGCTCTGAAAGCATCGTTACCTAAAGAAAAGGCTGCCCGTAGCGGGTTTCGGACATTTAAGCTTTCTAGAATAACACACTGCCTTCAAGGGCTCCGAGTGGGTAATCCAAACTGAGCCTGTCTGCTAAGCTTCTCTCCACGTGGAAGCTTGCACTTCTCATCAGAAGCGGCTTACGACAATGTGGTGCTTCCCGGGTTCCCAGCGCAGTCTCGGGCCTCACCTCACTGGGCTCTCAGATGTCAAATGAAAACAGTGCTCGACAGACACGCTCCATTCAGACGGGGAAATCGGCAAAATGATCGCCACTCCAAAGGCTTTTAAGCCTCATACTGTCTGAATTTCTGAAATGCAACGTCTACTGAACTCAGTTACCAATCAAACTACCCAACATAGACACCTCCAGTGTCAATCATCTGCTTAACATTTTTTATTTTAAAAATGAAGAGGTTTTCTCTTTGCTTCTAAAAGAGGAAACTTCCTGTGGTATCTTCTCCATTTTTTTATCCCTTTGAGTGTTTTATTCCTTTGAATATTATTTCAAGTCTGTTACATACAAATGTTATTTATATAAATATCCTATCTATTAATATTCAGAGCATATTCAATGAGATAGTTATAAAAGACAATCATTTTGGGACCAACAGGTGGCATGGTGGTTAAGGCGCTGGACACTCACTCCCACATGGCCGACCAGGGTTCGAGTCCTGAATCTGGTGGCTTACTTTTTCACTTCCTCTCTCACTCTCACCCTCTGTCTCTCTCTGGTCAAATTTAAATAAAAAAAAAAAAAGGAATAAAATAAAACAAATAATTATTTTTAAAAAAAGAAATTGTCATCTTAAAAAATAATAATAAAAAAAAAGACAATCATTTTAAAATAGAAGAATATAGTGCCCAAAAAACATGGGTTCAGGGAGGCAGGTGGTGCAGTGGTTACAGTGCTGGACTCGTGCATGGCTGACCACAGTTCGAGTCTTGAACCTGGCAGCTTGCTTTCTCACTTTCCCCCTTTCTCTCTCTAGGGTCACATTTTTAAAAATAATAATAAATACAAATAAATAAAGTAATTTTTTAAAATAGGTTCCACAGCCAGACTACTAGCGTTCAAACTCCAACTACAGCACTTCCTAAATATGTCAGTTTTACCCAGCCAGTTAAAGTCTCTGTCTCCACTTCGTTCTGTGCAACATGAGAATAACAGCAGTATCTTCCTCATGAAGTCATTCTAAACGTTACGGTTAATCCATGCAAGGTACTTAGATCAGTGCCAGGCACCGTAAATGTCTCATAAACGTTGGCTTTTGTTACTCTTAACAGAATCTGACCCACGACAGCATGGGACAGAAAAGATTCTCTCCTCAAAGAGGTTATTGTTCCTTCCCCACACCACCACTACCACATACTTAAAATATTCTCTCTAAAACAAAAAACCTCTCCTACAGGAAAAAATATTTAATTTATTGAGTTGTCAGAAAAATCATGATGTATTTTTTCTATGTAAAAATGTACCATGACTTTTCTGACAACCCAATAAATCCACTAATATGCAGACAGTAAAAAGTGATTTTTAGGGGCTGACAGATAACGTGATGGTTAAGGTAACTGGACTCCCACATGGCTGTCTATGGTTTGAATCCCGGACCTGGTGACTTGCTTTCTCACTGTCTCTCTCTCTCTGGTCAAATTAAAATAAATAAATAAATAAATAATAATTCTTTAAAAAAAAAGTAATTTTTAAACCATTTCATGATGTGAAAAACTGAACATATACTTTATAATTATAGATTTTTCAAACTTAAAAATCATGCCTAGAAACAAAGGGCCCAAAAGAAATAAAGCAAAATAATGAAAAAAGTTGTTTTAGAATAAAATTATTTATTTTTCTTTGAGTATTTTTAAATTAATATTTACTCTAAAATAACTTTTTAGAGGTTTGAGTCTAACATAATAAATGTTTTACATTATACATTAGACCATATTGCTGAATTGAACAATATCATATTACTTCTCATCAAACAGATCAACGCGGGGCCAGTAGGTGGTGTGGACAGGGGGCTAGACTCCACACGGCCGAGTTTACAGTCAGAGTCCCCGTCCCGGCAGCTTGAAAGCTTCACTGGGCCCATGTGCGTGCATGTCCAAAATCCCAAGAGAGTGGAGGGGAAGGGACTGTGGCATGGCCATCTACCCTGGGGAGTGACTTCTCTCTTTCTGTCTCTCTCTTTCGCTCTTCCACTGTCTCTGTCTCTCTGTCTCTGTCTCTCTCTCTCTCTCTCTGGGGAGCACATGCACCTTATGACCAAAAAAAATCTTCAACAACAATACAAACAATAGGCTCTTACAGCACAAAGTTCAAGAAGTATCACTGGTCAGCAAGTGGCAGCAGTGGTTAAGGCCCTGGACTCCCAGTGGTTCGACTGCAGTCCAAGTCCCGGACTAAAACGCACACATGTACGTGGGTGCCCCAGATCCCCAGAGGAATGGAGGAGAAGGGACTGTGGTGTGGCCATGCCCCCTTAGGGAGTGCTTTCACACTCTCTCTCCCTTTCAAGCCCATGCACTCTGTACCACACACACACAAAATCTAACCGATCTAAACACCATAAATTGCCAACTCTTAGCAACACGTCACTCTCTAACCTCACTTTTCACCTCTACTAGCCCCTGGATAGGGAGAACCTGAGTTGTTTAGAGAGAGCCGGAGCGATCGATGGTGTCTTTTCATGCTGCTGCCTTTCGCACCGCTCTGACCAACCACACACGAGATTACACAACAGCTGTGCTCAGAACACGGGCGATGTCTCCAGGCTTACCGAGGACTTGACTTTCACGGCGTCAACTTTGTCATAAACGGGAGTGCAGTACACGATGAGAATGAGGAGGCTCAGGAGGGAGGCGCTGCAGCTCACGAATTCAAAAAAGTACAGCCCCCCGCACAGAGTGCACTGTGACACCACCTCCTCGCAGATGAAGGCCAGCAGGGACAGCAGCTGTGGAAGACGCACGACAGCTCGGTTAGTGCTTGGCCGGGACCAGGGTGCCAGCAAACACCCCCGAGAATGCGAGTATTTAGAAAGTGGACTACAGTGAATACAATCGCAGAATGAACCCCATCTACACAGAACTTAGTCTAATCCCCGAATGCAATCAACTAATTGATTTAGTTATTTACTAATTAACGTAATGAATTAATCATCGTAAACAAATAATTCATAATGACTGCATGCTAAATGCTAGAACAGGGGGCATATAGGGCGTGGTTACAAAAGCACATGGGAGAGAACCAGCAGTTAGCGTAATGGCTATGTCGCTGGACTCCCACGCAGTCGACCACGGTTTGAGTCCCGGACCTGGTGGCTTAAAACTCACACCAGGCGCGTGTGCGTATGTGCCCAAGATCCCGAGAGGAGAATGGAGAAGGGATTGAGGCATGGCCATCCTCCCTGGGGGGTGATTTCTCACTTTCTGTCTCTATGTCTCTCTCTGTCTGGCAAGCACACAAGGCCTATAGTAAAAATCTCTCAAAAAAAAAAAAAAGCACATGGGAGGGGCCTGCAGGTGGCGTAGTGGTTGGGGTGATGGACTCTCACATGATCAACCGTGGTTCGAGTCCCAAACCCGGCAGCTTGAAAATCACTCTGATGCATGTGTGTGCACGCTTAAAATCCCAAGAGAAGAATGAAGGAAAAGGGACCATGGTGTGGCCATCTCCCTAGGGGGTGATTTCTCACTTTCCCTCTGTCTGTGTCTCTCACTCTCTCTCTACAGCACATGCACTTGCGCAATGACAAAAAGCTAAAAGAAAGTAAAGTAAATGCACCCAGGGGAGGCATTCAATCTGCGGATCAGGGCGGGCTTCCTGAAGGACGTTAGGGAGGCTTTCAGGGAAAAGCAGGAAGGGAGGCTCCCAGCAGATAAAGGCCTGGAAATGAGAGAGCATGGCACCCTACAACCCCACCACACACACGCACACACACGCACAACTCAACAGTCAAAGCCAGTCAAGACAAGGCTAAAGCGCAGCGTGGCAGGGCAGGGCAACACAGACAGGATTCTGAGACTGGAGAGGGAAGCAGAGGCCAAACCTAACTGTCCTCACTAACTAGCTGACAAGTCCGTATTCTGGGGGTTTTCAAGTAAAGGGGGGATGCGCCCACATTTATCCCTAGTGCTCACTGGCTTCGTGAAGAGACCGGAGGCAGGGACACTGGGGCGGACAGCCCGCTGGGACGCTGATGTGGGATGGGGCCAGGGGAAAGGCAGGGCCTGTCAGGGGTGAGGGAGAAGGGCGCACACGGACAGGCGTGGGGGGCCCTCCGCAGACGGCACGCTGGCACAGTGGGACGCATGAGCCGCAAACGCGTCATCCTAACCTAGAACCGAAGGGCACTCTGGCGCACCCATTTTGGACGTAGGTATTTTCTTTGGGTATGGTTCTACTGATTGGAATTCAATATTAGGGTTTCTCCCCCTGATTTTTTTCAACTATTTAAAAATTAATACAATCATTGTCCATATTTACGGAGAACGGGGTGTCTTGGTTTGGTTTTGTTTTATAATTTGCTAAAGGACACATGCACTCATCAGAGAGAAAGAGGGATAGCACCCCCACCGGGGCATGGCCACAGCACAGTCCCTCCCTCCCATCTCCACCCTGTAGGGATTTAAGGCTCGCACACGCACCTGGCATAGTCTTCAAGCCACAGGGACTGGGATTCAACCCATGTAGTCACCCACATGGGATCGGCTGCCTTAACCACCAGGCCGCAGAGTTGGCCCAGGGTACAGGGTGTTTTTTTGGTGCATGAAAACGTGTTATGACAGGGCTGGCAGGTGGCGTGGTGGTTAAGAGTGCTGGACTCCCACATGGCCAACCCTGGTTCAAGTCCCGGACCCAGAGGTTTGGTTTCCCGCTTTCTCAATTTCTCTCTTTCTCTCTCTCTCAGGTCAAATTAAAATAAATAAATACATAAAGTTAAATAATTCTTTAAAAAAACAACATGTTATGATCACATTGGAGCAACTTGCCTACCTACCGCCTCCAATATCTGTCATTACTTCCCTGCCATGTTTTCTGCATTGATCACCTCCCCCACTATGGACTGCCCCTTCCACACGGATGTTCCCTGAAGCGGAAAGAAGTCTTGGACACCCAAGAATCAGACCGCAGAGTCTTTCGCAAGCCAGCCGACTTCACTGGGCTTTCACGGTCACCCTGCTCTTCCTCAGTTCCACAGCAGTCACTCAGTAACTCAGTTTAGTCTTTCTAGAGCACTCGACTTACGTTTTCACAGAAGCAACTCCTTTTAACACTCAATTTGAGTTTGCGTAATATTTCATTGTGTGACCATGCTAAGTATAATTAGCATAAACCGGTATGGGAACAACGCAGCCCTGAAGACGCCAGACGTGAGCACGCAGCAGTGCTCAGAGACACCAGCTGGCCAGGACGGGCTGTCGGGCCAGGGGTGGGGACGGGGTGGTCAGCACCGTGCATGGAGAAGGGCTGACTCCATCTCCTCACTCTGGGAACTCAGTGCAGGCAGGTTTTCAGAGCACTCTGCTGCGGATGCAGTGCTAACATACCGAACCTCACTGCAGAGCTGCGTTTTTCTTTCTTTTTTTTCTTTTTTTTTTTTTTTAAGAGACAGTTTTGCTATCGGGCGGGTGCACTCGCTGGAGAGTCAGAGACAGAGAAAGCGAGAAATCACCCCTCAGGGGATGGCCATGCCACAGTCCCTTCTCCTCCATTCTCCTCTCAGGATCTGGGGCACACACGCACACGCGCCCATCCCCAGTGTGGGTTCTAGGCCGCCTCGACTACGTGGGAGTCCAGCACTGCAACCATCACGTCGTCTGCTGGTGTGTTTTTTGTTTTGTTTTGTTTTTTGGGTTTTCACGTCGTCTGTTGGTCCTGTTTTTTTGTTTTTTTTTTTTTTTTTCCTTTAACAGACAAGGCCGAGGCCAGCAGGGGGCATGAAGGTTAGGGTGCGAGACCCCACACGGCTGGCTGCACAGTTAGCGTCTCAGACCCAGCAACTTGAAGATGATGCCGGTGTGTGCTGCCTGCCCAGACTCCCAAGGAGAGCAGAGGAGAGGCTGCAGCGTGGCCACCCCAGGGCGTAATTTCTCACTTTCTCTGTCTCTCTCTCGGGGGAACACGTGCACCCTATCACAAAAACGGAAGAAGAAAAAAAGAGAGAGAGAGAGACTGCTGGAGAAAAGATAAGTTCCATTTAACAATGCCGAGACTGAGGGGCCTGGGGACAAGGGAGTGGAGACGCTGGGGGCGAAGAGACCAATGGCCTGGAGCCTGCCGGGGAAGCAGGTGTGGGCGGCCGCCCCCCACGAGGAGGCTGGCCTTCCCCAGAGCTCTGAGGAACCCCAGATGGAAGGTGCGAAGGCCAGCTAGGAGCAGCAGTTTCAGGGGTGGTAAGGCAGAAAGAGGGCGACCCAGAGTGCTCCGTGGGACTCGGAGTCCAAGTGCGAGCAGCACAGACGCCCACGTTAGGCTGCGCTGGGAGGTTGTGGGTGACAGCAGCACATTCCAGTGTGGTTAGGGCAGCCAGATCCTTGTCCTGTACACCAGGAAGTGAGGGCGACGGGCCGACAGGCAGGGCGACAGACACAGCACGGGCAGGAGGCGCTGGGGCCACCCATGGCCTGGCCTTACGGGATCCAGAGCCCACACGGCCAGCTACGGTTTGAGTCTTGGCTCCAAGGGCTTAAAAAATATGTTCGTGGGGGCTGGCAGGCGGCGTGGTGGTTAAGGGTGCTAGACTCCCCCATGGCCAACTGCAGTTCTAGTCCCAGACCTGGCAGCTTGCTTTCTTGCTCACTCGCCCTCCCTCTCTTTCTCTCTCTGGTCAAATTAAAATAAATAAGTAAAGTTAAATAAAATAATTCTTAAAAAAATAAATAAATAAAAAGCAATGCTGGGTACACATGTGTGTGTGCCCAAAAATCCCAACAGGACAGAGAAATGGAGAAGGGATTGTGGCATGACCATGTCCCATGGAGGGGAGTCTTTCTGCATGTCTCTGTCTCTCTGGCAAGCACACACACTCTCTGGCATTTAAACAGACAGAGCCCAGGAAAATGAGTGGGGCTAAAGACAGGTAGGAAAAGGGCTCTCTAATCTTAGGGTTCAGGGTTCAGGGTTCAGGGTTCAGTGTTCGGGTCTGGGGCTCATTCCACCCTGGAAATAGGAAAGAAGAGAGGAAAGAGAGGGGTTCACTTGGGCAGTTTCTGTGGGTTGCAGAGAAAATGAGGGAGTTTCCTCCCGAGTGGCTAAACCATCACATGATGGGTGGCCCAAGGCCAAGGCTAAGGGAAATGCACCTCCCCCGTCCTGCCCACAGGCAACCACACGAATGGCAGCGGGATTCCTGCCGGAAGCAGCAGGTGCAGCTCACGATGGAATAACCACTTCATCCTGGAAGGCATTTTCATCAAATGTTCAGCAGTATTTTTTTAATTTAAACCAACCGTTCACCTACCCTAAGACCCACGAACCGCACTCTTCGGCATTTACCCCACAGAAATGAACCTCCCATTTACGTGAACGCTGCTACGTGAAACACCGTAAGGACATATTCAAGGCCGGCAACAACCCAGATGGCCTCCAATGGTTAAATGGGCGGCGGCAATAGCAAAGGGACACACTTGATGTACGAAATGACCTGGATGAATTACGAAACTGAATATACGAAACAACAGGATGAATTTCCCAAGAATTATGCAAAGTAGGAAAAAAAAAAGGAAACTATTCCCCAAAAGTTACATACTGTATAATTCCTTTTACACAGCATTCTTTGAATAATAAAAATCAGAGAGAGAGGGCCCAGCAGGTGGAGTGGTGGCTGAGGGTTGGACTCCCACATGGTGGACTTCGGTTCAAATCCTGGACCTGGCAGGTCGCTTTCTCCCTTCCCCAGCCTCTGTCCTTGTCTGATGAGCGCATGTGCCCTGTAGCAAATTTTAAATAATAATAATGATAAATAAAATAAATAATTATTTTTAAAAGTTATAGACATAGAGAACACATCAGTTGTGGGGGAAGGGCAGGCGCTGCAGTCAAGGGGAGCTCAAGGGAGCGCTGCAGTGCTGGAACCCCGATTTTGCTGCTGATTACAGGAAGCTGCCCGTGGATAAAACCGCACTGAACCTCACACACACACTCACACGAGTGTGCGCCCCCCCAGATTCTTTTTACTTCAACTTCCTATGAATGTGTAATTATTTTAAAATAGAAAGCTAAA
Source organism: Tupaia belangeri chinensis (assembly GCF_000334495.1). NCBI lineage: Eukaryota > Metazoa > Chordata > Mammalia > Scandentia > Tupaiidae > Tupaia > Tupaia belangeri. The sequence continues at coordinate 2,198,374 of NW_006160137.1, forward strand.
AAAGAAGACAGAAATGGTTACCTAGGTTTCTAAGAGAGTCCTCCTCCTACTGGCAATGCGAAATTGACGTATCCTCACAACTGAAGAGGATTCATATAAGGACAAAAACAGATCGTACGCCACTCTGATTTCTTGTAAATTAGCAAGACACGAAATCACCCAGTACATCCCAAACAACTCCCCTCGGACAGAAGTCGGGTGAGGTATTCACAATCACCATATCACAGGATGTAAAGCGACACACCAAAGCCAACCCGAGACGGTCATTATGTAAAGGGACTTCCTTAATCTCCTAGGATCATAAGTATGAGTTTTTATATGACTTGAACAATAAATTCTAAATATTTCATGGTCTACTTGCTTTATCCATGCCTCTGTTAGATCTTGTCCAAGTTTTAAGGATTTCTCTCTCTAAAAAAAAAAAAAACTAGTAAAATATGCCTCAATTGTACCGAAGTAAATGAACTTTAAGAAGATACCAGCCTAGGGACCAGCAGATGGCATAATGGTTACGTTGCTGGACTCCCATGTAGTTGACCACAGTTCGAGTCCCAGACCTGGCACCTTAAAACTTTCACTGGGCATATGTGTGTGCATGCCCAAAATCCTGAGAGGAGGAGGGACTGTGGCATGGCCATTCCCCCTGGGGAGGTGATTTCTCGCTGTCTCTCCCTGTCTCTCTAGAGAGCGCATGTGCCCCCATGGTAAAAATCTCTCTCTCTCTCTCTCTCTCTCAAAAAAAAAAAAGATTTAAAAAGATACCAACCTAAAATTTAAATCTGGATTTGACATGAATTGATTTTGAACTATTCTTATTACAATAAATGGATTATCAGGAGCACTCATCTATGAAAGTTGCACAATCAAATCTGATCCAGAGTAGAGACTGCTTGTCTGTTCTCAGTCAGACCCAGTTCATCCAGAAAGTCTCAAGTCACTGCAAGTCCTGTTCTAAGCACATGAACGTATCACTGTCATCAGCCTCAAGCAGTATTAGGAGGGGACTTCTGCCTGGGAATACTAAGGGGAGGGGTGTTAAGAGTGGATATTTATTGGGACCAGCAGTTAGTGTAATGGTTATGTCCCTGGACTCCTATGTAGTCAACTGTGGTTCAAGTCCCAGACCCGGTGGCTTAAACTCCCGCCAGGTGCATGTGTGTGTGTGTGTGTGTGTGTGTGCGTGCCCAAGATCCTGAGAGGAGAATGGAGGAGAAGGGATTGTGGCATGGCCATCCCTCCTTGGGGGTGATTTCTCACTTTCTGTCTTTATGTCTGTCTTTCTGGTAAGCACATGAGCCCTATAGCAAAAACCTCTCCAAAAAAAAAAGAGTGGAGATTTATTAATTCCAACCGTTAATTAAAGGCCAAGAAATGAGTACCCCAAACCACATTCAGTATGCCATTCTCCCCACCTCTGCAGCCACCAACTGTATAAAATCTCTGACACTGCGCGATCTCTAGCACAAAGCCTCTGTCCCCAACACTGCAACATGGAATTGCTCAAGGAGATCAACGTAGGAGGAACAAGGAAACAATGTAATTTACACCACACCACTAACAGCCATTGTCTGTCAATTCAGAACATCTCAGGGAAATGTCCAGAGTAGCTAAAAGAAAGATAAATGGAAAAACAGGACTCAAACGAGGGTCAAAGACACACGGCATCTGGACTGGCAGAGGACATTCTGAGTGGGGGACGAAATCACAGCAGCGTGAAGGCAAGACCTTGCATGGCAAGCCCAAAAGGAGCAGTGAAAGGACTGACCCAACTGGATGGGGGTGGTGAGGAAAACGGCTAAGGAGGGGGTGTGGCAGTAGGACGCTCAGGAAAAGGATGCGGGCTTGGGCCTGAAGGCCCCGGGATACCTGCCTGTTTTAGTAGGTCGCAGGTTAGAGACCCGAGGAGCAGAGGGCCTGGGAGGGTGGAGCGCTGCCCCGAAGTAGCTCCAGAGTAGGAAAGGCAAGAGCAACCCACACAGGACAAGCAAGTGGCAGGAGGCATTAAAAAAAAAAAAAAGAAAAAAGAAATCTTACTAAAACAGTTGTGCCTGGGAGTGGGATGTGGGAGTGAGGCGACTTTTTTTTTTAAGTGTCAGAGGGCACGGGCAAGGGTGGGGGGAGGAGAGAGGAGGGAGGGAGGACTCCCCAGTGAGATTCAGGTACACCTCAATTCCTTCCCTTCACTTCTCCATCCTGTAGGACCTGGGCATGTGTGCACACTGATCCAGTGTATTTTTCAAGCTGCCAGGGCTGGGGATTTGAACTAGTCAGCCACATGGGCCCCAGTCCCCTTAACCATTAGGCCACAGGGCCAGTCCACGGCTTGTTTTACTTTCATTGTATTCCTTAGTTGGTATTTTTGTAACAGGTCTTTTCGTATTATATAAAAGTATGAGATGTGAGGAAGAACTGGAGAAGTGGGTGGTCGCCTGCAATGAACACTACCGCCATCAGAGGCAGGAAGAGAGGAAACACCAGGGGTTAGGTGAGGAGTGAGTGGTGGCCTAACCCTGAAGTACCAAGCTCAGGGATCGTTTTCCCGGTAAACAGTCTTGCTCTCGAGAGGATGAAGTCATCCTGTTAAACACTCTCGCTGATGTTAAGCTAAGTACTTAACCACAGTGAGGCCAACGCAGCTTCCTCCTAAGGACGTCAAATTTTACTCACGTAATTAAGGGACTTACCAGGCTGTCAGAGCTGGGCAGGCCCCGAGCACTTCTCCAGCCTCATATTTGCAAATGGAATTAAGCTTCTGATCAGTGAAGCCCCAAGCCTGCCAGGAAGCAGGCAGAAACCCAGGCCTCCTGACCTACTCTAAGCTTGTTCCCCCGTAAAACACTGTTTATTAAGCTCGGCTCACCACTCTGTAGGTTTCCCCCGAAACACTGGGCTTTGGAGGCGGCATCCACAGTTTTGCATACTTCCTTTTCTCCGACGAAGTTGCACATTAGACGCCACGGCCACGTGCTGGGGTTGATGCGTCCAGGGAGTCTCCATGACTAAACACGGTCTCATTCACATTCAGGGAATGACTACTTGGTATGGCTCTCCATCTCAGTCTCTCTGCCTTTTCTGAAACTGCAAGTCTTCCTGGAAATTGAGTCACTGGTTCAGTTCTGATGCTGCACACTGCTAAGATGCTGCTCCTCACAGGGAGAGGCCGTGTGGGACACCAGGGTTAGGTTCGGGGCCTAACCTACGGCACCTATAGTCCTGGCTATGGTCCTAGCTAGCTGGGAACCAGGGGCAGGAAGATCCTGACATGGTACGACCCTGCTAAAAGCAATCAATCTCGGGCCCAGCAAGTGGCATGGCGGTTAGCGGCACTGGACTCCCACATGGCTGAGCGTGGTTCGAGTCCCAGACCTGGAAGCTTGCTTTCTCACTTCTCCCTGCCCCCTCTCTCTCTCACTCTGTCCCTCTCTGGTCAAATTAAAAATATAAACCAATAAATAAAGTTAAATAAAATAATTCATTAAAAAAGAGAAAAACTTCAGTAAATACAACCTTTCTCAATTTTTCTTAAAAAAGCAATCTCTTTTTTTTAAGGAATTATTTATTTAACTTTATTTATTCATTCCTTTATTTTAATTTGACCAGAGAGAGACAGACAGAGAGAGAGAAAGTGAGAAAGCAAGCCACCAGGTCCGGGATTTGAACCATGATCGGCCATGCGGGAGTGTCCAGCGCCTTAACCACCACACCGTCTCCTGGTCCATAAAAAAGGCAATCTCTTGTGCTAGCCCATGGCTGGGTGGTTAAGGGAGCTGGACCTCACATGGCTGACTGTGCTGTTCAAGTCCCAGAACCAGCAGTTTGAGGGGAGGAAAAAAAAAAAAATCGGTCTCTCCTTAATTTTCTTATTTATTTATTTTTTTTAGAGAGAGGTTTTTGCTATAGGGTGCATGCACCCACTAGAGAGACAGAACGTGTGAAATCACCCCCCCCCACCCGCCCAAGGAGGATGGCCACACCACAATCCCTTCTCCTCCATTCTCCTCCCAGGATGTTGGGCGCACACACACACATACACCGAGCATGAGTTTCAAGCTGTCAGGTATGGGACTTGAACTGCAGTCGACCACATGGGAGTCCAGTGCCTCAACCACTACACCACCTGCTGGTCCCAATCTCTTTTTCTATCTCTCATGGCAAGACCCTATTAAAAGACAATTTCTTTCTCACTCATAAATAAGCTTTTAAAAATGATGATTATATTGAATTCTAATTCTCCATCATTTATCCTTTTTTTTGGAGGGGGGAGTTTTTGCTATAGGGCACATGCGCTCGCCAGACAGACAGACAGAGAGAGAAAGAGAGACAGAAAGCGAGAAATCACCCCCCAGGGGGGATGGCCACGCCGTAATCCCTTCTCCTCCATTCTCCTCTCGGGATCTTGGGCATGCACACACACGCACCCGGCGTGAGTTTTAAGCCACCGGGTCTGAGACTCGAACTGCGGTCGACTACGTGGGAGTCCAGCGACATAGCCATTACGCTAACTGCTGGTCCCTCCATCATTTATCTTTAACAGTCTACTAATTTTTTTAAGTAAAATAACTTTTCCATGTTTGCCATTGATTATAAGGCTCCATCTACAAAATTATATAAATATGAATTAATGAACTTGCTATTAAAAGCCCTGTTCTTGAGGGCCGGCAGGTGGCGTGGTGGTTAAGAGTGCTGGACTCCCAAGTGGCCAACTGTGGTCTGAGTCTCCTACCTGGTGGCTTGCTCTCTCTCTCTCACTCTGTCCCTCTCCAGTCCAATTAAAATAAATAAATAAATAAAGTTAAATAAAATCATTCTTTAAAAAAAAAAAAAACACACCTTTCGTTTTAAATAAGGTTTAAATGAACACTTTGCCAATCTGAGTAAGCTAGGCCTCCCTTAACTTAGGAAAATATTTACTCTTACAAAGGTTAAAAGATGTAACTTGCTGACATTATGGATCTTCCTCAAGTTTTTTTTTTAAAAAAAAAGAACATTTAAATTTAGTACATATCAATTTTTACTTTAATTACCAGAGGGCATGTGTGCTCACCAGAGAGAGACAAAGAGACAGAGAGGGAGAAAGCAATCCCCACTGGGGCGGGGCTCTGAAACCCCCTCGTCCTTCCTCCTTGTTGGGATACAGGCCACCACTCACATGTGCCCGGTGTTTTTCAAGTCACTGGGGGCTGTGATTCCAACTGGGATCTGGCTTCCTTGACCACTAGCTCAATTTTCATGCTTTAAAACAATTAATTATTTAATTTTATTTATGTTTCATTTGACCAGCGAGACAAAGGGAAAGTGAGAAAGCAAGTCGCCGTAGGGGACTTGAACTGCAGTCGGCCACGTAGGAGTGCAGCGCCTCAACCATCACACCAATTTTCAATTTTCATGAAAGGATGATAAGAGCAGCAATTAAAAAAAAAATGCCTCTACGTGATTTCCTTCTTGGTACTTACAGAAAAAAAACATTACTTATAATTCAATAAAGTTAATTCACTGGTGAACCCGCGAATAAGCTGCTTGCCTGAAGAGTGCTGTGGTTCCAAGACCACGGAGCGCCAGGACAGTCAGCTCGCACCACGAACATGAGCTGGAGCTCCTTGCAGAGAGGGAAGTACACACACTGAGGTCACTGCACCAGCGGAGATGCAACCAGACTGCCAAATGTCAATTCTCCCCTTTAGACAAAAACAACTCCCTTTAAAAATTAAATAAAGGGACTAGCAGTTAGCGTGATGGCTATGTCACTGGACTCCATGTAGTCGACTGCAGTTTGAGTCCTGGACCCGGTGGCTTAAACTCACCCAGGCCCGTGTGCATGCGTGCCCAAGATCCTGAGAGGAGTATGGAGGAGAAGGGATTGCAGTGTGGCCTTTGCCCTGGGGGGGTGATTTCTCACTTTCTGTCTCTGTCTCCCTCTGTCTTTCTGGCCACTGCACACACCCTATAGCAAAAACCTCTCCCCCCCAAAAAAAAAAAAAATTAAAAATGAAGTAAAAATGGGGCCAACAGAGGAGTAATGGTTACATTGATGTACTCCTAAACAGTCGACCACAGTTTGAGTTCTGGAACTGGTGGCTTCAAAATCACGCTGGGCACAGGTGCGTGCATGTCCAAGATTCCTGGAGGAGAATGGAGGAGAAGGGATTGCAGCACACCATCCCCCAGGGCAGTGATTTCTCACTTTTTCTCTCACTGTGTCTGTCTCGCCCTCAGGCAAGTGCATGCATCTAAGGCAAAAACCTCTTAAAAAAACTCACAAAATAAAATAGGAGCAGGACCAACAGATGGCATAATGGTTACACTGCAAACTCCCATAATGGTGACATGGCCAACCCTGGTTCAAGTCCCAGTCCCAGCAGCGTGAAATTCGTGCTGGGCACATGCGTGTGCATGCACACGTGCCCAAAATCCCAGGAAGAGAATAGAGGAGAAGGGACTGTGGTTTGGCCATCCCCACTGGGGAGTGATTTCTCGCTTTCTGTCTCTCTAGTGAGTACATGCACCCTATAGCAAAAATCTAAAACAAATAAATAAAATAAAAATTAAAAACATGAGCATAAGGACAAATTTAAAGATAAACTGGAAAGCGGTATTAAGGTTAGGACTTCAGTAACTCCTTACACTGACAAGTGTTTCTTCTGCTTCTGATAGTAGTTAGGAGATGTTTATTTTGGACAAATCTTCCGCAAAACTCAGGTTACATACAACAGTAGATATAGCTCTAAGAGTTAGACAGTCAGGCTTTCTGTCTCTAATCTTCCTCTGGGTGAGGTTCCACTCAGGTAGAAGGTTCCACTCTTCTACCCTTTCAGTTTTACCTCCGTAACAGTAAACCCAACGGAGTTGCAGAGATTCATGGGCATCTTAACAGTGGAAAGAACCTCAGAGGTCATTGAATTCAGCCTCCTAGGACTCTGATGGAAGAATCTCCTAAGTAGGAAAAAAAAGAAAGAAAGGAAGAAACCAGCAGGTGGCGTGGTAGTGGTTAAGGTGCTAGACACTCCCACATGGCCAACCACAGTTCAAGTCCCAGACCTGGTGGCTTGCTTTCTCACTTTCATTCCTTTTCTTTTTATTCCTTTTTTTAAAAAGAATTATTTTATTTAACTTTATTTATTTAATTTGACCAGAGAGGGACAGACTGAGAGCAAGAGAAAGGGAAAGTGAGAAAGCAAGCTGCCAGGTCCAGGACTCAAACCACAGTCAGCCATGTGGGAGTCCAGCGTCCTTCACCACCACACCACCTGCTGGCCCTCTTTCTTACTTTCTCTCTCTCTCTCTGTGTGTGTCTCTCTCTCTGGTCAAATTTAAATAAATCTTTCTCACTTTTCAATTTTAAAAAATATATATCTCCTAAGTAGGGCTGGCCAGTGGCAGTGGTGTGGTTAAACAGCCGGACCCGCAGGGCAGATGGTGCAGTTTCAACCCCAGAGACCTGAAAAACACGCCTGGAGAATGTGTGGGCATGCCCAAAGTCCCAAAGGAGGGTGGAGGAGAAGGAGCTGTGGCAGACCATCTCCTGTGGGGGGCTGCTTTCTCACTTTCTCTTAGTCTTTCCAGTTAAGTGCATGTGCCCTCTTGCAAAAGTAAATAACAATAATAATAACAATAAATAAATAACAATAATAAATAGGCACTGCCCAGCTTTTAAGTTTTAGAGTAGGCTGCCCTTCTCTCTTGAAGTCTTGAGAATCTGGCAAGACTTATGAGTTCAGAATAACGAACACATATTCATAAACAAACAACATGTTGCATAAAATTGTTCACGGTGTGCAGGTCCCTTTAAAACGCCTCCTTTTCTGATTATGGGTTTCTCTATTACAGTTATTTCTTTATTGGACTCTGTAATTGTACACAGTTGTTAAAAATGAACCATCTAAAATAAAACAACCTAAAGGTAGAGCATGGGGTTGGTGCCTCAGGCTGGGTTATTTTTCATTGGCTTTATATATAACTTCCTTGGGACTTTCCGGGTAACTCCTATAATATATGGTTGTTGTGAAGAGATAAGACATTATGAAAACAGATAAAGCAGGAATTAAAAGACAACCATCAAAGTGAAAGTAATAGGGGACCAGCAAGTGGCGAGCTGGTAAAGGCGCTGGACACGCCCACAATTCAAGTCCCGGACCTGGTGGCTTGCTTTCTCACTTTTCCTCTCTCTCTGATCAAATTTAAATAAATGAATAAAGAAAATCAAATAAATAGTTATCTAAAAAAAAAATGGAAAGCACTAATAGAAAAAAATGTTAAGCATCATATTAAAGAAAACATTTCTGGGACCAGAAGTTAGCCTAATGGCTATGTCACTGGACTCCCATGTAGTCAACTGCGGTTCGAGTCCTGGACCTGGTGGCTTAAACTCACGCCAGGCGCATGTGCGTCTGTGTTCAAGATCCGGAGAGGAGGGATCAGCAGATAGTGTATGGCTATGTCGCTGGACTCCCATGTAGTGGACCGTGGTTCGAGTCCTGGAGCCGGTGGCTTAAACTCACATTGGACACGTGTGCGTGCATGCCCAAGATCTGGAGAGGAGAATGGAGGAGAAGGGATTGCAGCATGGCCATCCCTCTGGGGGGTGATTTCTCGCTTTCTGTCTCTCTATCTCTCTCTGTCTGTCTGGCAAGTGCACACGCCCTATAGCAAAAACCTCTCCAAAAAAAAAAAGATCCCGAGAGGAGAATGGAGGAGAAGGAAATGCAGCATCGCCATCCCTCTGGGGGGTGATTTCTCGCTTTTTGTCTCTCTGTCTCCCTGGCAAGTGCATGCGCCCTATAGCAAAAACCTCTCCAAAAAAAAAAAAAAAAGAAGGCAATGAGAAATCTTACTTTAGCTCTGTCTCTTGACCAGAAAAGGAGAATAAAGGCAAATGAAAATAGCTTTAACGGGCAGCAGACCAACACAGATGATGTCTTTAGGGCAGCCAGAATACTTCAGATGAGCGGTAATTCTGGGCTAGAGAGTTGACCACTCACTCATGTTGAAACATTCTAGCTGAGACATTCTAGCTTTACTGTAAAGAAACACAGCTGTAATCTAAAAGTCACAAGGGAGCTGACAGAGAGCAGAAGGAAGCATTTCTGGGGAAGGAAGAGCTTGCAGAAAGTGGCTGGTGCAAAACTAGGGCAGCCGGTGGGACTACCTAGAGGGAGGCTGAGCCCTAACAAGGCCAGACCCTCTCTGGTTTCAGAGGCCACAGGAACCCCTGCCTCCAAGAGATCTCCCCATCCTCTCCTGATGGGATCACTTTGGCAGCTAGATCGTCCTGCCAGTTTTCTCACTTGTTTTCTATTCCACAAAAGTAGGTCATCTGAGTTCTAAGAATTTAAGTTCTAGTCAGCTGAATTAGAAGAATTTAAGTTCCTTCCAGGAAAACCAATGAGTTCTATTACCTGGGATGGTAACAAAAGGAAACCAACGCAAACCAATGCTATTTGGACCATACTGGTGCTCCTGCAGAAAACGCTGCTCATGGGCGACTCGAACAGCTCACAGCAGCTCAACCTGAGCGTGAACTGAGTGTGACATCTCCGCAAGGCCGCGATCTATTCGCCAGTAGGTTTACGGTGCTTGGCTGCAAACAAACTGAAACTCAATGGAATGGAAAGCGGAAACGCGCCAGGCCTGGGTCCTGCCACCCTACGATGCACACGAGGCTGTCCTTTCGGTTTTCTACCTTGGACGCACGTCCTGCTCATTCCGAAAAGCGGGGAATTCTTTTCCAGCTAATAAACGACTCCTGGGAGGCCATGCATTGGACACACACCGTCTCGGGGCCTGCGTAGTATCGGAAGGCTCTGTCCAACAAGCGACGCTGCGCCCCCGGGCTCGCGCCAGGAAAACCGCAGGAGCCGGAGCAGATAACAGCCCAGCACCCGCCGTCTCCACACGGGCGCTCCGGGCGATAACCACAGTGACCACGGGGAGAAGACCCCAGGCGCGAAAGGAGGCTAAGGGGTGACTCGGTCTCCGAGGAATTTCCTGGGCCCGCCTAACGTGCTCGGTGGCACCAGGTGGCCTTCGGGGACCCGGTGGGGAGAGACCCGGGAATGAGGAACTGCCCGGAGGAAAGCGGAGTAGGCGCTCCGGGGAACGCCCCCTTCCCCCCGCCGAGAGGGAAGGAACTGGGGGTGTGGAAACGGCCGCTTCCTGCACCGCCAGGCTGAGAAGCAGCTCGGCAGCCTCCCCGGCCCAAGGCCCACGGTGTCCCGGCGGGACGCGGCTCCGGCTCGGTTCGCCCCCCTCCCCGGCCGCGCACTCACCAGCTGGCCTCACCAGGTGGAACCCTTGGAGACCCAGCCGGTTCCCCGGCAGCCGGCCCCGGAAGATGAAGGCGGCGATGCGGCTCTGGACGCCCCGGGAGCCGGGGGTCGCCTCCGTAGTGGACCTGTACAC
>NW_006160137.1:2209152-2213638 GCF_000334495.1 Tupaia belangeri chinensis
CCGTCTTCCAGCCTGTCATTCCTTCCTTCCTTCAATCCAGAAATTCTGAGTGTCTACAGGGTTCTAGATGCTGGAACCAGACACCAGACCTCTGTTCCCCCTGTACTCCCTTCAAGGAGGAGAGACGGACCTTAAAGCAAGCAGATCAGAAACCATTTCAGATAGTGATAAAGGACATGAAAATGGTGCGACAGGGTGGAGAGGTGGGTGTGAGCAGACCCCAACTTCAATGCAAGTCAGAAAAGGCAGCTTGAGGGCCGTCCCTACCCTAGTGGTTATAAGGGAGCTGGGTCCCACGTGGCCAACAGCAGTGTGAATCCTGGGTCCAGGGAAAAACAAGCCGGGGACTTGTGCGTGTGCACCTGTGCCTCAAATCCTGGCAAGGTGGAGAAACGGGGTCAGGATGGTGGCATGACCACGCCCCACTGGGGAGGGTTTTCTCTCTCTGTTTCAGTTCCTGTCTGTTTCTCTGCCTTTCTCACTGAAAAGCACACTGCCTTGGGTCAAAAACAAAGCAAAACAAAACAAAACAGAAGAAGAAAAAAGGCAGCTCCAAGTCATATTTGAATTGAAGAACCCAAAGGATGAAAAGGAGCCAGACTTGGAAGGATCTGGAGAGAAACTTTTCCTGCAAAAGAAAGCGCAGTGCCAATATCCTGATGACCAAGTGAGCTTGGGTGGATCCGCAGCTGCAGCTAAGGAAGGAAGGAACAGAGAGGTCACAGAGGCAGGCAGAGGCAGATAATGCAGGGCCTTGCAGGCCAAAAGAAGAGGTTGGGTTTCATTGTAAGGATCAGCACAATGAAATGGGTTGTCTGGAAGGACTTTCAAGACTCGGCTCCTCCTGCACCTCATTCCTTCCTTTTAGGCTCCCTTGTGAGAATTATTCAGTTTCTTTGTATCATTCTTTTTCACCAGCTGCTACTTGTGTTCATTTTGCAAACTTAAGCAAACTGGTCAAGGAATGTAATTATATTTTAGCAACTAAAGTTACTGAGTTCCATGTCAGGCACAAATACTTTCCCAACAATGTAAGGTAGGTATTGTATCATCATTTACCTTCATTTTACAGAGATGAGAAAACAGAGACCGGGAAGCAGACTATCAGATTCAAGGCTGGCCATGCGAGTGTTAAAGGGCTGAACCTATAGAAGAAAAGAGGGCCGGGCCAGCAGGTGTTGTGATGGTGAAAGCAGCTGGAGCCCACATGGCAGACTGCAGTTCGAATCCTGGACCTAGAGGCTTGGGAAACACGCTGGGCACAAGTGCCTGTGTGCTCAAAATCCCCAAAGGAGGGAGAAGTGGAGGTGGGATTGTGGTGTGAGCACCGCCCCCTCCGTGGGGAGAGTTTTCTCCGTCTCTCCCCGTCTCTGAGAGCACGCACGCCCTCTGACAAATTTAAACAAGGAAAAAAAAGTAAAAAAGAACGAACATGGGCCCAGCTTGACGCTGCACGCTGTAAAGACACAGTGCACTATGCGCTGGGAACACACAGGGGCCTGGGTTCAAGTCCTGGTCTAACTATAGGCTGCGGGCCGTGACTTGTGCCTGTCACCCCGGCTGAGGCAGGAGCCTTGCAAGTTTGAGGCTGGCCTGAGCGACACCTTGTCTAAAACACACACACGAAAGAGAGGAGAGGGTTTGGGCTAGAACTCCAGAGAGAGTGAGAGAGATGGGGAGGGACCGGGGAGATAAAGGGGTGCTAGAAAGAGGAGGAGGAGACACAGCAAACACTGTCGCAAAAGGCAAGGAACAGGTCTTGGACTGTAACAGAATTTCCGAACTCCACGGAGTTGAGCAGCAAAGGGAAGTTTAGATCGGATCTCTGCCGGGGATGATCGCTTATCGAACCTCCCGTCCCAACAAAACTGTAGACTAGATGGGTCGGCAGGAGGCGTGGTGGTTAAGGGTGCTGGACTCCCACATGGTCCACCATGGTTCGAGTCCTGGACCTGGCAGCTTTTCTCACTTTCTCTCTCTCTCTCTCTTTCTGTGTCTCTCTGTTCAACACACTTGCTCTAGAGCAAATTTTTAAAATAATAATCAGTAAAATTAAATAATTAATTATTTTTAAAAAAAGGTTTATAGTTTTTTGAGTTTATTTTTAGAATGATTTGATTTAACTATTTATTTACTGACTTTAATTTGACCAGTGAGGAGCACAGCGACAGAGAGAGAGAGAAAGTGAGAAATCGAGCCGCCGCCAGGTCCGGGACTCGAGCCACAGTCAGCCATGTGGGAGTCTAGCACCCTTAACCACCACGCCCCCTGCTGGCCCCCAAATAAAATACTTCTTTTAAAAACAAAACAAAACCGTAGACTAGAGGCGGTCACTGTCACCAGCTGCCATGCTCCGTTTCTACCAGCAGAGGGCCGCAAAGGCACGGGAACGCCAGCGAAGCCCTCCCTCGCCGGCTTCTGCTCCGCTAGGGCAGGAGAGTTTCTGGGGTGCGTGGCGGGGAGGGGGGACCGTAGGCCGCTTGGTCTATCGCTCCCGTGTCAGCTAGGTATGTCATCCAGGACAGTTGGATCACCTGAGTGAGAAGTATGGAAAGGCGGAACTTCTGAACGCCTGGGAAGGGGAGAGGGGTACTTGGGATTTGGATTACAGTTCCCGCCACCTTCAGGCGACCCTTAACACAAAGCCAAGCCTCCTACTCGGCGCAGGACAGGTCACAGAGGGATCTTACAGCTTCTCATTACTGATTACGTTGTATTTTCTGGAAAATTTTAAAAAAAGACAGAAGTTCCAGAAATAATAAAAAAAACAAAGGTTACGCTTAGAGAGGTGTCACTCAGTCTCCATCCCTGCCACCTGATTTCTGCCCACCCAGCCTTTGCAGATGACCAGTTGTTACCAATCGGTGGTTACTGATCAGTTGTCCACCCCGTTTCTTGAGTGGAAAAAGACACATCCAGGCATGTGTGTGTCTTTCATTTCTGGCACAAAAGATAGTATACTACACACACACACGTATGCATTTGTTCTAGTACTATATAGATTATACATGTATACTAGTACTTTACACAAATTTATCAATTATGGGGCAGCAGGTGCTGTCGTCGTTAAGGTGCTGGACTCCCACATGGCCGACCACAGTTCAAGTCCCAGACTTGGCGACTTGAAAATCACGCCAGGCGGGGACTAGCAGTTGGCGTAATGGCTATGTTGCTAGACTCCCATGTAGTGGACCGTGGTTCATGTCCCAGACCCGGTGGCTTAAACTCACGCTGGGCGCGTGTGCGTGCGTGCCCAAGGTCCCGAGAGGAGAATGGAGGAGAAGGGATTCCGGCGTGGCCATCCCCCCTGGGGGGTGATTTCTCGCTTTCTGTCTCTGTCTTTCCGGTGAGCGCACGTGCCCTATAGCAAAAACCTCTCCAAAAAAAAAAAAAAAAAAGGCTGTGTCCTACTCCACTGTGTGGCTGTATGAGTTTCCTGGGTGAATTCTGTATGTGTGACACTTAGGTGGCTCCCATTATCTTGCCATTACAAATCACGCCGCAATGAAGAACGGTGTGCACGTTAAGCGGTCAGATGTGTGCCCCAGGGCTAAGTCCTCGGCGTGTGATCACGAGCCTGAACACGCAGTGTGGTTACCTATCGCAAACCTCCCTCTCGAGGTGGCACTCTTCTGCACTCCCAGGAGCAGCTCACGCGCTTCTTGACAGTGGTGTCGAGCTCTTGGAGTGTTTTCATGCTGATACGGAGGATATTTTATCATTAAAAAAAAAAATTCAGAGGGCATGTGAGCTTGCAGGGCAGATAAAGAGAATGTAAGAAGGAGAAAGAGGGCCAGCAGGTGGCATGGTAGTTGGGGCACTGGATGCTCTCGCATGGTCAACTACGGTTTGAATCCTGGACCTGGTGGTTTGCTTTTTCACTTTCCTTTTCTGTCTGTCTGTCTCTGGTCAAATGAAAATGAATTAATAGATACAATAAATACCTCCTTCTTTGAAAAAAATGAATGAAAGAAATAAAGAGAAAGAAAACACACCCATGGGAGATGGTCATACCACAATCTCTTCACCATTTCTCCCTCCTTTCGAGATTTTGGGCATGCACACACACACGCCTGGATGCCTGGTCTGGACTCAAACCGAAAAGTCAATCACGTGGGATCCTGCTGACTTCACCACCACACCACTAACTCGCCCATGGCCTAATTTTAACTTGTATTTCTCCCATGAGGAAAGCTGAATATATTTTCATATACTTGAGGGCCATTTTTACAATTCTTTTTACTTGTCTGTTCATGTCTTTTGGCCCACTTATCTATATTCTTTTTAAAAAATTTTTTATAATTATTTAATTTTATTTAGTCATTCGTTTTTGTTTGTTTGTTTAATTTGATGAGAGAGACAGAGAGGGAAAGTGAGAAAGTGAGCCCCAGTCCTGGGACTCAAACTACGGTTGGCCACATGGGAGTGTCCAGCACCTTAACCACAACACCACCTGCTGGTCCTCTTATCTATATTCTTTTTTTTT
>NW_006160137.1:2213696-2228771 GCF_000334495.1 Tupaia belangeri chinensis
GTGAAGAACGGTGTGCACGTTACGCGGTCAGATGTGTGCCCCAGGGCTAAGTCCTCGGCGTGTGATCACGAGCCTGAACACGCAGTGTGGTTACCTATCGCAAACCTCCCTCTCGAGGTGGCACTCTTCTGCACTCCCAGGAGCAGCTCACGCGCTTCTTGACAGTGGTGTCGAGCTCTTGGAGTGTTTTCATGCTGATACGGAGGATATTTTATCATTAAAAAAAAAAATTCAGAGGGCATGTGAGCTTGCAGGGCAGATAAAGAGAATGTAAGAAGGAGAAAGAGGGCCAGCAGGTGGCATGGTAGTTGGGGCACTGGATGCTCTCGCATGGTCAACTACGGTTTGAATCCTGGACCTGGTGGTTTGCTTTTTCACTTTCCTTTTCTGTCTGTCTGTCTCTGGTCAAATGAAAATAAATGAATTAATAGATACAATAAATACCTCCTTCTTTGAAAAAATGAATGAAAGAAATAAAGAGAAAGAAAACACACCCATGGGAGATGGTCATACCACAATCTCTTCACCATTTCTCCCTCCTTTCGAGATTTTGGGCATGCACACACACACGCCTGGATGCCTGGTCTGGACTCAAACCGAAAAGTCAATCACGTGGGATCCTGCTGACTTCACCACCACACCACTAACTCGCCCATGGCCTAATTTTAACTTGTATTTCTCCCATGAGGAAAGCTGAATATATTTTCATATACTTGAGGGCCATTTTTACAATTCTTTTTACTTGTCTGTTCATGTCTTTTGGCCCACTTATCTATATTCTTTTTAAAAAATTTTTTATAATTATTTAATTTTATTTAGTCATTCGTTTTTGTTTGTTTGTTTAATTTGATGAGAGAGACAGAGAGGGAAAGTGAGAAAGTGAGCCCCAGTCCTGGGACTCAAACTACGGTTGGCCACATGGGAGTGTCCAGCACCTTAACCACAACGCCACCTGCTGGTCCTCTTATCTATATTCTTTTTTTTTCCCAGAGGTTTTTGCTATAGGGCGCGTGCACTCGCCAGAAAGACAGAGAGAGACAAAGAGACAGAAAGCGAGAAATCACCCCCCAGGGGGGATGGTCACGCTGCAATCCCTTCTCCTCCATTCTCCTCTCGGGATCTTGGGCACGCACGCACACGCACCCGGCGTGAGTTTAAGCCACCAGGTCCGGGACTCGAACCGCAATCGATTACATGGGAGTCCAGCGACATAGCCATTACAGTAACAGCTGGTCCCCAAATACTTCAAATTACTAACCAATCTTCTTCATTCATGATAGTTGAAATATAATAAAATGCAACAAGTTATTTCAACCTGAATGCAGAGAATAAATACTTTATTAACTGATTACAGTTGAAAGTCACAAACAAAAAGGGGGAATATTAAGGCAGAGCCATATATATATATATGTGGAGACAAATCCGAAGACCGCTACCTCTGGACATGTTAGTGACCTCTGCGTTTTTCTCTTACATATTTAGGCAGTGTGCTTCCTTTCTTCTCGGTTAAACGCCGTGGCCAGTATTCCTAAGTCGTTTTGATGACAATGCACAGGATCACTGATTGAGACGGTGACTGGTGTATCAGATGCGATGTGACAGTCCGCTCAGCACATTCCGTGTGTGGTGGGACACTTGTGTTTGTGTGCAAAATCTGACAATTGATTGTTTTTCTCTTTTTCAGTAAAACTAACCATTTCTTTTCCTAATGATTTTCCTAGTCTTAACTAAAATAAGGTTGGTCTTCCAAGTCAGTCAAATGCCCAAACTGCATATTTCCTGCCCTTCCCTAACCCCCCCCTGTATGTTTTAAGCAGCCTTTAGAGTATGATCTATGGTTGTATTTTGAATTTATTAATTTTGAGATTTTCACAACTCAAAATTACTTCCTTATGCAAAATGGCAATGCAGTAACAATCCTACGTAAAGTAGAATAATTTTTCTTCTGTGTAGCTCCTTTTATAAAAATGGGTAACCAAAAAAAAAAAAAAGAGAGAGAGAAAGAGAGACATCAATTTAGTCCGCCTGAAAAAGCACTGCAGCTTCCTAACTCCATTTCTGAAGGAAAAGGCAGAGGCAAGTGCACATTATCCCAGAAAACTGAATAAATGGCTTTATTTGGTATCTTCAAGAAGCTTCTCCTTCCGCAGGAGATGCAGGTGTGGCAGGAGAGACTGTCACTGGCTTGCGTGTGATTCTGTCCAGTTCCGCGTGAACGTCTGATATGACAGGCTTCTGGCCTAGAAAGAAGGAAAAGCAAAGAAGACTCAGATACAACTTCTCACCCGTCTCTTCATTTAAAAAGTGTCAGTGCGCTCATTAACCTTGTCTCGCATACTAAGGGTTACTAACATCCTTCATGTAAAAACAAGCTCATTTTAAATGGCAGAGACTGTCATCAAAAGGAGGGAAAACTTCTACCTAATGTTTCATTTCATAAAGGTATTTTCTTTTAAAGGCACAGGACAGGACAATAATAAGAACAATAGAAAACAGCAACAAAATTGTGGAATCTGGAAAGAGGAATGAGCGGGAAGGCAAGGCGGAAAATCAATGTTGGGGAGGACATGGAGAAACTGGAACCCTCACACCTGCTGCTGGGACGCAGAATGGTGCGGTGCTTTAGAGAACACGTGGGCGGTTCTTCAAAGGCTCAAACACAGAGTCAACACAGGACGCTGCAATGCGTCTCCTAGGATTTACCCCAGAGAATGAAAAACTTATGTCCACATAAAAATGAATGTTCACAGCAGCCACTGAGTCATAAAAGCTAAAAAGCAGAAACAACCGGAACGTCTGGCAACCCACGAATGAGCAGGTCAATGTGGTATGTCCGCAGCATGGAACACACTCAGCAATAAAGGGAAAGAAAGTCCCGGTACATGTTACTGTACCATGTACGTGGGTGCACCTTGAACACATCATGTTAAAGAAGACACGTATCGCAGGAGTCCACATGAAATGTCCTGACAGGCAAACCCAGAGACAGAAAACACAGCCGTGGTTGCCCAGGACCAGGGAGCTAGGAATGGGATGTGTCAAGGTTTCTTTCCGGGGAGATGAAAATGTTCTAGAATTAGAACAAGGTGATGGTTTGTTTGCACAACTCTGTAAAGATACTAAAACCACTGAACTGGACACTTCAAGTAAGTTCCCTGCATGCTTAATTCTATGCCAATAACGCTCTTGTCTTAAGTGACTTGCCCCAGGGGACTCTACCTGGCTTTTTGGCGCAGGGTGGCAAACCACTGCTTGCACCGCCAGCCCCGCCTCCAGGGCTCCCAGCACCAACACCTGGGCCTCCTGGAGAGCCTGTCTTTTTACTCAACAAACTATTGAAGAAATTTGCCAGGACGCCTTCGCTTGTAGCTCCAGCTATAAAAAAACAACAGATACAGCTTTTTACTCAAAACGTTCATTTTTCCATTAGTTATCATCTCATGAATCAATCATAGAAATCAAATGACAGACTTCAAATGGAAGTCCAAACTCAAGTTCAATTTGCCGTTTGGAGGTCGAGTCACTGCCACGACCTACTCAGGTATAAAACAGAACAAGTGAACTTTAGTAAGTGTAATGTAAGATAACCACTGAAAGATGAGAACGCTATTTTTAAAAGGCCAAGAGCATTTTAAACAAACAGATGTCAGATGCTAATACACAGCTCCCTTTTGAAAGAGCTTCTTCAAAAATAAAACTATTGAGACATATTTGCCTCAAGTATTACAAAAAGTTACTTCATTCTATTCGGAAATCAACAGAAGTTCCAAGGGATAAAGTTCTCATTAGTATTTAGGGAATGCTAATTAAGTTGTGGAAAAGTGTACTATTCAATGCTGATGACAAGTAAAGGTGAAAGATCGACTGGAAAGACATTATTAAAAAACGTAAAAATGGAAACCAGCAGATGGCGTAATGGTTACATCACTGGACGGCCACACAGTCAACTGCAGTTCAAGTACTGGACCGGGAGGTTTTAAACTCAGGCCGGGAGTGCGTGCATGTGCGCCCAAAATCCTGAGAGGAGAATGGAGGAGAAGGGATTGCACCATCGCTTCCTGTCCCTCTCTCTCTCCAGTAAGCGCACACACCATAGCAAAACCCTCTTAAAAATAAGGAAATAAAAATGGGGGCCAGCAGGTAGCTTAGTGGTTAAGGTGCTGGACTCACATGACCTGATCACGTGTCGAGTCCCGGACCTGGAGGCTTGAAAATCATGCTAGGCACATGAGCATGCATGCCTACAATCCTGAGAGGAGAATGGAGAAGGGACTGTGGTGTGACCATCCCTACCCCTCCTGGAGCTGATTCCTCACTTTCCCTCTCTTTCTGGCTCTCTCAGGCAAGTGGCCATGCCCTATGGCAAACAGCTAACAAATTCATTCATTCATTCATTAAAAAGTACAAACTCTTTGACCTCTACTCATCCTATTTAAGGCAATAATTCCTACAGTAATAACTATTGCACAGTTTTTGTTAACTGAAGATGACCTATAGTACAGAGCTATAGGTTATAGTATAAATAAGAATTTGTGCAATGATCTACCATAGGGAATGACTAAATGTAGTAAAATTTCATCATGGAAATGATACATTAAGAATACACTATAAAACGTGTATTCTAAACGTGAAAAACTGTAATATGATTAACTATATCTACAGAGACAAAGCTTAGAAGGTACTGCGTAAAAGAAAATAAGAATTATGGTGAAAGGTGGGATAAGGTAGATTTCTTTCCACTGTAAAATGCATCGTGCTGTTTTCTCCGAGAGAGAGACATGCCTTTCATGTTTGGATCAATTTTTTTTGAGCCAGCAGGGATGGGTGACACACTGGCGACATTGGACGACACAGATCTGTTTGGTGTTCGAGGAGAGCCTCCTGGTACTCTTGGTGAGGCATCCTACGGAAGGACAGGAAAACGACAATGAGAAAAACCGTCAGCTCTGCAAAAGTTGTTCATATAAAATGAAATCACCTTGCCACTAACCCAGTTTTACTGATACTTTAAAAATTCAACCCACTGACAAAAACTTTTAGTGATCCTGTCCTCATTAGAACACCAGAGGCCCCTCGCATTTTAGAGGACGAATTTTTCCTTCATTGGAAAAGAAAGACTGTTCTGAGAATGTGGGTGTGAGCTTTGGAGTGAGACGTGGATCCCAGTCCCACCTGCTGCATCATCTTAGGCAGACCCCGATGCCCTCTAAGGCCCCTGCCTCCCCGTCTGCAACGGGGCTCAGACAGACCTGCGTCCTCGGGCTGCCGAGGGTCTGTAAATCACACACGTGTGCCTCGGTACGGTAACGGACACATGTAACAGATGCTGCAAATGGCAGTACAGCGTCATGACTTAGAGAGCCGGACAAAGGGTGAAGCGTGTTTTAAAATCTCCTAATTCCAGGAGAATCTGAATGCAAGTTTAGCAAAACACACCCACAAGATATGGGCAGGACTAAGAAACACAAACAATATATACCACATTTTAGTGATTTCGTTAAAATCTGTAATACTGACCACAGGCCTTCCAGCTGCAGTTGGCGGCTGCTTTGCTAAGAGAGACTGAAAAACAACAACAACAAAAAGCATCCCTGATTAGACATTTACAGAACGCATTGCTGTATTTTTAAAACTACGTATGTAAGTCCAGTTACCATGAACCACCCGGTCTGCGTCTGATCTAACTGCGTACCTGCAGCTTCATGAGAAACACCTGGTCGTCTTCGGCCATGATCTCCTTTTCGTGTACAAACTGAAATACGCAACACACACCGAGTGAGATTAAGATACTACGCCAACATCATCGTGCTAACACCCTCCAGGACTGACTAATGAAAAAGCAGTTAGGGGAACCAGCAGGTAGTATGGTGGTTAAGGGCGCTGGACTCCCACATGGCCGACCATGGTTTAAGTCCCAGACTGGTAGCTCGCTTCTCACTTTCTCTTTCTCTCTGTCCCTCTCTGGTCAAATTAAAATAAAGTTAAATAAAATAATTCTTTTTTTAAAAAAAGCAGTTTGGGAATTCACACATCACCACGCTCCATTTGTATGTACCTGAATGCGCTGCCTGCCCCAGCGCCCCCCGCAGAGTCGCCTGGTCATGTCACACATGCGAACGTGTCCGAGTGCTGCTCCATACGGCTGTCACTGGCCATCAGTGTTACCGAGCCCTTGCCACGAGGCCAGGGTGACGAGGAACGGGCTTTTTAGTCACATTTCACTTTACAAGACATTTAAAAGCCGTGTAGGACTAGTGGGTGGTGTACTGGACAGTGTAACCTGAGACCCCCAAGCTCATCATTCACAACTGCCAGGCTTGCTCAGCAGCTGGGTGTCTGAAAGAGGCCAGCGGGAGCAGCAGGTGGCGTGGTGGTTACGGTGCTGGACTCCCACAGGGCCGGCTGCGATTCAAATCCCAGACCTGGTGGCTGGTTTCTCACTTTCTCTCCCTCTCCCTCTGTCCGCCTCTGGTGAATACACGTGCCCTATGGCAAATTTAAATAATAATAATTAAATAATTCTTAATAAATAAAAAGGCCAGTAATATCCCAGTTGAGTGAAATGCAATTTGTCCTTGGTTTCCCTGAGATAAAACATAATGCTTCTCTCAGAATAATAATTAGGAAAGGGAGCTGCAAAAGAATCCTGCTTAGGGGCCAGCAGATGGCATGGTGGCTAGGGCACTGGACTCCCACATGGTCAACCACAGTTCAAGCCTTAGACCCGGCAGCTTGAAAATTATGTCAGGTGTGTGTGTGTGTGTGTGTGTGTGTGTGTGTGTGTGTGTGTATGCCCAAAATCCCGGGGACAAAATGAGAAGGGATTACTGCATGGCCATCCCACCCGGGGAATTAATTTCTCACTTTCCCTCTTCGTCTCTTTCTAGCTGGTGAACATGCCCTATGGCAAAAGCCTTAAAAAAAAAAAAAATCCAGGACCAGCAGTTGGCATGACTATGTCACTGGACTCCCATGTAGTCGGCCGCGGTTCAAGTCCCGGATCCGGTGGCTTAATGTCATGCCACATGCATGTGCATGCATGCCCAAGATCCTGAGAGGAGAATGGTGGAGAAGTGATTGCAGCATGGCCATCCCCTCTGGGGGGGGGGGTGATTTCTTGCTTTCTGTCTCTTTGTCTCTCTCTCTCTCTTTCTGGTGAGCACATGCGACCTATAGCAAAAGCCTCTCAAAAAAAAAAAAAAAAAATCCCTGCTTCTACTCTCACTACACACACTGACCCAGCCTTTCTTTTCCAGACCAGAGTGACCCTTTTAAAAGCTTAAGTCAGATGACGTCACTCCTTTGCCTTAAATGCCGATTTACACAGGATGAAATCCAAAGTCCTACCGCAGCCTGATCGTAAGGCCCACAGGATCTTAACCCACTCTGCCTCTCCTCTCCTGCCCCTGGTCTTCCTCGCAGCTCCGCCTTCCTGTCAGTCCTCCCCTGCACTCCTGCCTCAGGGCGTGTGCGTGTGCGTGTGTGTGTGTGTGTGTGTGTGTGTGTGTGTGCGGGCTTTCAGCTCCTCCAGCTGTCAGCCTTGTCAGCCTCGCCTGGCTTTACGGAGACCTTCTCTGACATTCCCAAACCAGCACCTCTGCCCACTCCCTGCCCCCCAGAGCACTTGCCGCACTCGGCAGACACGGTCTAAGCTATGCACGGCCCTCGCGCCCCTCCCTCCCAGTCAGCACGAATGCCTGAGTGTTTGCTTGGTGCTCAGTAACTATCTGTGGAGAAAAAGACACCTTATCGGATACTCTGTCCTTTTTTTTTTTCCTATTTTGTCTTTTGATCAGTACATTTCTTTTGATAGACATCCAAACCAAATGGCATGCCAACTGATTTGTTTTTGACCTTACTTCCCTTTTATTTAAAATAATTCTTTTAGGTGGCATGGTGATTAAGGCGCTGGACTCCCACACGGTAGCATGGCTGATCATGGTTTGAGTCCCAGACCTGGCAGCTTGCCTTCTCACTCTCCCTCTCTTTCTGTCTCTCTCTGATCAAATTGAAAAACACTAATAAATAAATAAATAAATTTTTATTTAGTATTATTTTAATTTGACCAGAGACAGAGAAAAGGTGAGGAAGCAAGCTGCCAGGTCCAAGACTTGAACTGTGGTCAGCCACACACGAGTCCAGCATCTTTAACCACCATGCCACCTGCTGGCCCTGATCTTAACTTCTCTATTTTTAATAACCCACAAAGATGCTCTATATTGTGAATGTCTGGACTCTTAAGCATCATAATATATGTGAAATAAATTTTTTTTTTACTAAAATATGTATCTAAATTAAAAGTAAGAAGTATTACATGCGAACATTACTTTTTTTTATTTGCCAGAGGATACCTGTGCTTGGCAGCCAGACAGAGGAGAGGAGAGGAAGAAGGCAACCAATGGTGTGGTTTCAGCACATCCTTTTCCACGCCTCTATCCCGTCAGGACCTTGGCCAGACGTCTACACGTGCCTGGCTTATCTTCCAAGCTGCTGGGGCTGGGACTCAAACCTTGGTTGGCCACGTGGGATCCACTTCTCTTAACCACTAGACTACAGGGCCAGCTCTGCAGTCTAAAATAGCTGTGGGCAATGTGGTAATGACTGTGGAGACGATCTGAGCTCTGCCCAAACCCACACATGGGAGACAATTTCCTAGCAGTCTGCCTGGTTTTTGGCTGGGCTCTAAGCTGGAACGTTCACAGCATCTACCTATCTAATGAAGATATTCACACCCGCTCCTGTTGAGCCATGGTTTCCTAAGCACTCTCCTTAGAATATGGATTCTGCACTAATCCTGCTAATATAACCAGGCCAAGGGTTAATATTTATTTTTTAATTATTTATTGAACTTTATTTATTCATTCGTTCATTCTTAATTTGACACTTGAACCATGGTCAGCCATGTGAGAGCATCCAGCGCCTTAACCACCACGCCACCCGCTGGTCCCTGGGGTTAATATTTATTAACTGAAGAGTTGATTTAAATTTTGCCAAGGCCCAGCAGGTAGTGTGGTAATTAAGGCACAGGATCCCTCATGGCTGACTCTGTGGTTGAAATTCTGTACTCTGTAGCTTGAAAAGCATGCCGGGCATATATGTGTGCATACGTACATGCCCAAAATCCCAAAAGGAAAATGGAGGAGAAGGGACTGTGGCATGGCCACCCCCCAACCAGGGGGGTGATTTCTGACATTCCCTCTCTGTCTCTCTCAGGTGAGCACATGCACCCTATTGCAAAAATCCAAAAACAAAAAAATTTTTGCTACAACAAATCCTCATGTGAACTGTATATTAAAAATACCCAGGGCCAGCCAGTGGCATGCAAGTTAAGGCAGCTGGATCCCACACAGCTGAGTGAATGGCTCAGGTCCTAGACCCAGTGGCTTGAAAACACACTGGGTGGGTGTGTGTCCATGCCCAGAGCCCTGAGGGAAGAATGGAAGAGAAGGGACTGACACAGCCATATTCCCTGGAGGGTGCTTTCTCACTTTCTCTGTCTTTGTGGCGAGGACACATGCCCTACAGCAAACTAAACACAACACAAGAAATATCGAATGTGTGCTCAGAAACCCCACCGACAGAAAAAAGGACAATCTTGGACCAGTACATGGCGTGGTGGTTAGGGTACCAGACACCCACATGGCCAAACATGGTTCGAGTCCTGGACCTGGCACCTTGAAAATCACACCAGGTGTGTGTGCACGTGTGTCCAAAATCCCAGGGGGAATTCTGGTTCAAATTCCTGGCTCAGGAGGAAAATGGAGGAGAAGGGATAGTGGCATGGCTATCCCCTCTAGGGATGATTTCTCATTT
Organism: Tupaia belangeri chinensis; assembly: GCF_000334495.1. NCBI lineage: Eukaryota > Metazoa > Chordata > Mammalia > Scandentia > Tupaiidae > Tupaia > Tupaia belangeri. Next base: position 2,223,510 of record NW_006160137.1, read on the forward strand.
CTCTCTCTGTCAAGCGCACATGCCATATAGCAAAAACTTAGAAAAAAGAAAGGAAAGAGTAGGACGGCCTTGCCTTTCTAACTACGATATAAGCAGGGACTCCCCTCAATTTAAAAGCCTCAGTAAGGGGAGCTGGAGGCACGGTGGTCATGAGATGTTCTGAGGTGGGGCCAGCAAGTGGTGTGGTGGTTAAAGGTGCTGGATTCCCACATGGCCAACCATGTGGCCTTAAACGGCCAACCGTGTAAGTCCTGGACCTGGTGGCTTACTTTCTTGCTTTCCCTTTCTCTCTCTCTGTCCGGTTAGATTAAAAAAATAATAATAACAAATGGAATTAAATAATTCTTTTAAAAGAAAGAAAGAAAGAAAGAAAGAAAGAAAGAAAGAAAGAAAGAAAGAAAGAAAGAAAGGAAGAAAGAAAGAAAAAGAAAGGTTCCAAGATACTGAACCCACAGGGAGGCCCTAGGTCTGTGCTCCAAGGTCTCCCTGTGTACATGCGTGCAGGACCTTGATCCAGGCTGGCTGGTGTGGGGCGGGTCATGGCAGGAAGGCCTTTCGGGAAGCTATGTCTCTTTCTCGCTGAAGACAACATATACATATAAATAAATAACTTCCAAAGCCTGAACATTGAGAGTATTTATTAAAACTATTACCTTTCGAACAGGTGGTTTAGTTATGATGTCTTCAAAATTATCTTCTGCTTTCAATGTTTGAAAATTTTCATGTAATATTCCTATTTTCTTATCATTATCCCATCCTGCTGGACTGGAAAGAAATTAATGTAAGTCTCAAGTATACATGGTCCTTATTCTTTCAGTCAACATGTACAGGGAATATTTTTATGAAGTCCATTTGCCCAATTTTGGACAACTAATTAGCTTTTGATTATAATATCCAAGTTATACTTAATTTCTATTTAAAATGATTATCAGTATTCCTGATCTTAAAATGTCATTAATTTTTTCTTGGTGGGGGAGATACAATAATTATTACTTCCCAACTTGATTCAGGTAACTTTTTAACAGCATTGTCTAGCTTATATATTGGGTCATTTTTGTATCATAACCAATTAAAGAATATCAAGAACAATATACTGATACCTGCACCTAACAGACATGTAGTTATAGCAGCAAAGGCCTTTCAAACAGGGCCCGGGCCAGCAGGAAATCTAAAGAGCAATGAGAAGTAGGGGACCAGCAGGTAGCATGGTGGTTTAAGGATGCTGGACTCCCACATGGTCAACTATGGTTCAAGTCCTGGACCTGGTGGTTTGCTTTCTCACTTTCTCTCTTGCTCCGTCCCTCTTCGGTCAAATTAAAATAAATAAATAAAGTTAAATAATTATTTTAAAAAAGAGCAAGGAGAAGAGGATGACGGTCTGACACAAACAGACCAACCCAAGAGCAATCTGGACTAATCCCAGAAGGCCTACTGATTTCCCTCAAAACTGAAAACGACTGGCCATTAGAGGGTAGCAACCACACAAGATAAAACACTGTATAAGAGTATACTTACATAAATACTGCATCCTTTTCCACAACGACAGCAGGGATCTTATAGGGGAATCCATATAATTTCTGTACGATGTATTTATATACTAAATCTATATTTTTGTTTTCTTTTACTGAAGTGTAAATAAGGGCTGCACCATCTGAATAATATATTGTTAAAGAAAAGGTATAAAATTCTGTGCTTCCAGCTTAGTATTTGCATCTATTTGCATATTAGTTTCCAAAATAATTTCCAAAGGTATCTTAAATGATAATGAAGAATTCTGAAAGTATGAAATACCCGTACATGAGTTCAAAGTGCAAATAAAATCATGTAACCCAATCTATTTAACTCGAAGGTGGAAGACTCACTAAGCCAGGAAAAAGGTCAAAGTTAGTAATACTAGCACCATTACTATCTCGATTTTTTTTTTTTTTTTGAGAGGTTTTCGCTTTAGGGCACGTACGGCGCAAGAAAGACAGAGACAGAAAGACAAGAAGCGAGAAATCACCCCTCAGGGGGGATGGCCACGCCGCAATCCCTTCTCCTCCACTCCATTCTCTCAGGGTCTTGGGCACGCATGCACTTGTGCCTGACATGAGTTTAAGCCACCGGGTCCAGGACTTGAACCATGGTCGACTACATGGGAATCCAGTGATATAGCCATTACCCTAACTGCTGGTCAAGAGATTTCTTTTTTTAAAAAAATGTTTTATTTTATTTCACTTTATTTATTTATTTTAATTTGATCAGAGAGTGATGGAGTCAAAGAAGAGAGAGAGGGAAAGTGAGAAAGCAAGTTGCCAGGTCCAGGACTCAAACCGCGGCTGGGCATGTGGAGTCCAGCACCCTTAACCACCATGCCACTTGCCAGATACTGACAACTTGAGATTTCTGTAACTGATACATTTGTATTATAATTTAAATTTTAAAATCTTTAAATAAATACTATTTTGAACTGTCACATTCACTCACTAATGCATACACTTCACCATCCCAAAGAGACTTCTTATATTTTATATTCTTTTTTTTTTTTTAATTTGACTGTATTTATTTATTTATTTTTCATTTGACCAGTGAGGGACAGAATGAGAAAGAGAGAGAGAGAGAGAGGGAAAGTGAGAAAGTAAGCCACCAGGTCCAGGACTTGAACTGCAGTTGGCCACATGGGTGTCCAGCGCTCTTAACCACCAGCCACCCACTGGCCCTATATTTTGTATTTTTTTGAAATCAATTGGGTCTAATTATTTTAGTGAACAACTTCCTTCCTGATTGATTTCTGTACTTACACCTTTAATTATAGCATTAAATGTTTAGACTTCTCAAATTTTCTAATTTCAAAGACAACATAAAAATGCTGCAGACATTTAACTTCAATTACTCTAACTTTTTGTGTTCTGTTTAAAGATACTACATACATGGGGCTGGCAGGTGGCATGGTGGGTGGTTAATGCGCTGGACTCCCACATGGCTGACCATGGTTCAAGTCTTGGACCTGGTGGCTTATTTTCTCACTTTCCCTCTTTCTCTCTCTCTGGTCAAATTAAAATAATAATAATAAATAAATAAAGTTGAACGGATAATTCTTAAAAAAAAAAAAAAAAAAAAAAACTACATACACAAGTGCCTTTTAACTCAACACACATTGACCGTTAGGCGACAAGAGAGGAGAAAGGGCTAGGAAGAAGGGGAAGGACTGAAGGCAAGGGAGAACGAGAAAGCACCAGTATTGAGTGGTTTTACTCAGCCAGTCTTCCTATACGTGACCTTAAACGCCCATTAATAAGAACGATGTGTAAGTGTAAGTCGCAGACACTGTAAACATGGACGTGTTACTCACTACTACCCACTCAGCATCATTTCATCACTCTTCATTACCCAGAAGCTTTGGGTGGGGAACGAAATCATAAAACATCTAAGAGAGAAGCTCTCTTCATTGTACTCAAGCTGTGATGACGTTTTCGATGGTAAATTCTCTTAAAAGCATTTCCGGGCCAGCAGGTAGCATCGAGGATAAGATGTGCAGTTCGAGTCTTGGATCTGGCTTAAAAATCATGCCAGGTGCATGTGCATCCAAAATCCCAAGAGGAGAATGGAGGTAAAGGGATTGTGGTGTGGCCATCCCTCCTGGGGAGTGATTTCTCACTTTCCCTCTCTCTCTCAATCTCTCCAGGAAGTTTACTATCCTTATAACCAAAAAAAAAAACGATCCACTTACATTTTCTCCTTCTCTCAGCTGTAAATATCAATCACTGGCTGGCCTAATCCTTGCAACCTAGATTAGACAGGAGTCTCAATAGGTTTTCCAACCTTGGGGTCATCAAGGTCGCCCAGGAAGCTTTTTTTTTTTTTTTTTGAGAGGTTTTTGCTATAGGGCGTGTGCACTCGCCAGACAGACAGACAGAGACAGAGAGATAGAAAGCGAGAAATCCCCCCCGCCCCTGGAGGATGGCCATGCTGCAATCCCTTCTCCTCCATTCTCCTCTCGGGACCTTGGGCACGCACGCACACACGCCCCGCGTGAGTTTTAAGCCACTGGGTCTGGGATGTGAACTGTGGTCGACTACGTGGGAGTCCAGTGACATAGCCATTACGCTAACTGCTGGTCCCAGCCAGGAAGCTTTTTAAGTATTTTTTCTCAGTCTCACTGCAATTCCCAAGCCAATGGTCTTATCAGTACAGCCAGATTTTGAAGCCATGGGTTATGCTATAAGTGGAGGAAATAATAACACACTAAACAAATAAAAAACACATAAACCTGAACTGATCTTATCACACCCATCCCCAATTAATAACTAAACAATTGTTTTTAAATCAAGTATGTTCACGACACCAACTCATTGACATTTTCAACATACAATTGATATTATTTAAGTATAGTACTTTAAACACAGCAAAGAAAAAAAATTACATCTCTCTTCCTTTTTTATTGCCAGAGGGCACATGCACTCACTGGAGACAGAGAGAGAGAAAGAGAGAGAGAGAGAGAGGAAGAGAGAGAGAGAGAGAAAGCACCCTCCAACGGGGCAGGGTCACACAGTCCCTTCTCCATTCTCCACCCTTGATGGATTTAGGGCTCATGTGCCAGGTATGTTTTCCAAGCTGCTGGAGCCAGGATCTGAACAGCAGTCACCATGTGGAATCAGGCTCCCTTAACCACCAGACTGCAAGACTAGTCCCAAAGTCATGTATTTCGTTACTTGTTTTTATGTTTCAAAATATCCAGCTATAAATGACTTGAGAAATAAAATTTCCCAGTAGAAAAACATTTATGTAACTTCTTAAGTCCATCAATTTATTTATTTTACTTTAAAAAAACAATAAAAACCAGGACCAGCAGGTGGCATGGTGGTTAAGGCACTGGACTCCCACATGGCCGATTCGGGTTAGAGTCCCAGATCTGGTAGCTTTCTTTCCACTTTCCCTCTTATCTCTCTCTCTCTCTCTGATCAAATTAAAATAAAAGAATGAATAAATAAAATTGAATAAATAATTACAAAAAAAAAAAAAAACAATGAAAAACCAGGACATTGCATTAGTCAGCATATTAAAAGGATACATTGTAAACAAAATTTCCGGATATGTGACTGAATAAAATCAAAATGTTCATCTCTATAGTCATGTTCTTTCTCCAATACGCTAATGGCATCACACTGCGAATTAAAATAATTAAAATATTAACTTAAAGTCATCAAAAGTAATTGTGTAATTTAAATGTCGACCGTTTGATTTTGGCCAGGGAAACATCATAAAGCCACCACTCCTGTGTAG
>NW_006160137.1:2228804-2236928 GCF_000334495.1 Tupaia belangeri chinensis
GTAGGGAATGAACGCGAGGACCCAGACTACCACCTAGTCTAAAGGTTTTCAGTTAGAGTGTTAAGACTAACTAATAATAACTCTTAGTTCCTTAAAAAGCACTGACTTCTATGTTATAGCGAATCTGGTGAAAACCCATAGAGAAAGTTTTAATGAAGAATACCAAGGGACCAGCAGTTAGCGTAATGGCTATGTCACTGGACTCCCATGTAGTCGACAGCAGTTCGAGTCCTGTCTGTCTTTCGGGTGAGCGCACACGCCCTATAGCGAAAAACCTCTCCAAAAAAATAAAAAAGAATACCAAGTTAAGCTTATACTAAGTGGTCATACTATTAGCGACACACCAGAACAAAGTTGTTTTTTTTTTTTTTTTGAGAGGGTTTTGCTATAGGGCATGTGCACTTGCTAGAAAGACAGAGAGAGACAGACAGAAAGCGAGAAATCACCCCCCGGGGGGATGGCCACACTGCAATCCTTTTCTCCTAGTTTTAACTTTAAACCATTAGTTTAACCAAAACTGAAATCGGCATCCTGACCTAAGGAAGAAACTTAGTCTTCCTGAGCCCCCACCACCCGTCTCCAACGGACGGTGCTGAGCCCCCACAATTCTCCCCTGGGGAGAGGCCCACGCCCCGCACACGGAAAAGCTCGTGCACCAAGTCCAGCTGATGTGGCTCAGAGTTATGAAATACAAAGATGATCTTTCTTCCAACTTGGAAATGGTATTAATCTATGACTCATTTGATTCTGAAAGTAACACTGCTTTTTCACGAGGCAAGTTGTGGTATAAAACATGGAGGCTTCTGCCAATGAACAGCTCTTTGCCAATCAAAACCAAACAAAAACAAACCACACGGGGATCAAAACGCAAACCTTTAAAAATATGTTTTATAACAATTAACTACACATTTGAAAAGCAGACAGGAGATTTCCACTTACATTTTAGTTAACTAAGTAATGAATTTTAAAGTTTTGCTATAGGGTGAATGCACGCGGCAGGATGGGGCAGAGGAGAAAAGGTGAGAAAGCACCCTCCAGGTGGATGGCCACACAGCAATCCTTTCTCCTCCATTCTCCTGTTGGGAGCTGGGGCATGCATGCATACGCACCTGGTGTAATTTTCAAGCCACTGGGTGTGGGACTCGAACTGTGTAGTTGGCTATGTGAGATCCAGCTGCCTTAACCACCATGCAACTTGGCTGGCCCTCAAATTTTTTAAAAACACTTTTTGTCAAAGGGTGCATGCACTTGCCAGAGACAGACAGAGAGATGGAGAGGGAGAGTCCACTCTGATGAGGGTGCTCACATAACAATTCCTTCTCCTCTATTTCTCTATCCTGTCAAGACCCTGAATGCGTCTGTACACACGCCCAGTGTTTCTCAAGCTGCAGGGGCTGGGATTCACACCGGAGGATCAGCTAGGTGGATGCTGGCTCCTCTACTCACTAAGCCACATGGCTAGCCGTCACTTCATTATCTTAAATGCTGCGCTACTGGGACCAGCAGATGGCGTCATGGTTACATCGTTGGACTCCCACATGGTGACTGCAGTCCTAGTCCCAGATCAGTGGCTCACATTGAGCACGTACATCCATGCGTGCCCAAACTCCCCGGGAATGGAGGAGAAGGGAAGGCAGAGTGGCCATCTCCCTGGGGGGTGATTTTTCGCTTTTGTCTCTCTGTCTTTCAGGTGACCATAGGCACCCTATAGCAAAAATCTCTCAAAACAAACCAAATAAACAAAAAAACTCACTTAAAAAAAAAAAAAGAAGCTGCACTGTCAAATTTAAATAAATAATGTTAAAATAATTCTTTAAAAAAAATCACAAAAGTAACATGTGAATATCCATCAATATTTTAAACTATTATTTCTACTTGTTAACAAAAATTACCTACAAACACTGATGTGTTTAACTCCAAACATGTCTGGAAAACAAGACTTGTTCACCGTCAGTAATACCAGCAGCGGGACTCTAGGAAGCACACTAACCTTTGTGCAAACTACTAGTACCGGAATGCCCAAGTTGTGGGTGAGGGTGTCTGCACCCAGAGGTAAAACTACACTGTCGTCTCTGTCTTCCTGCGACGTGGTACTCCTTCTCTGAGGCGAGGCTGGGAAGTCGTCTCCTGGCTCCACATACTCTTGGAAGTCTCTAATCACTGAAAGTCAAAGTAAGCACCATTTAGAAGTTGCTTTATCTCAACAGGCAGCTTTTATTTATTTTTTTTTTTAAGATTTTTTTTTTTTTGACATAGGGCATGTGCACTTGCTGGAGAGAGACAGAAAATGAGAGGGGCAGTGAGAAATTACCCGAAGTGGGGATGGCCACACCACAATCCTGTCTCCATTCTCTTCTTGGGATTATGGGCACACACACACTTGGGCACGCACACACACGCACCCGGTGTGAGTTTAAGTCACTGAGTCCAGGACTCAAACCACGGTCGACTACATGGGAGTCCAGTGACATAGCCACTACACCAACTGCTGGTCCCTAAGAATTATTTTTTATTTAACTTTATTCATTATAATTTTTTTTTTTTAATTTGAGAGAGAGAGAGAGAAAGAGAGAGGGAGGAAAGCAAGAAAGCAGGCCACCAGATCTGGGACTCAAACCATGGTCGGCCGTGTGGGAGTCCAGTGCCCTCAGGCCCTCAACTACCACGCCACCTGCCAGCCCCAAAAGATAGCTTTGTCTTTTTGTTTTTTTAGGTTTTGCCATGGGGCACATGCACTAGCAGAAAGAGAGACAGAAAGATGGACAGTGAGAAATCACCCCCTGAGGGGAAGGCCACGCCACAGTCCTTTCTCTATCCTCTTCTTGAGATTTTGGGTGTGTACACACACTCCCAGAATGTTTTTCAAGCCACTGGGTCCGGGGCACAAACCGCAGCGTTGGCCATGTAGGATCCAGTGCCTTACCCATCATGCTGCCTGGCGGCCCCGCAGGTAGCTTTTTCTGCCGTATTCTGAGTGCGTATTTTACTAGTTTATACTTCTTCTTGTGGCACCCCCCCACACACACAGTAACAACCACACACAGAACAGAATACTGCACTGGACGGCTCCCAAGAGTGAGCCCTATCTGGGTCTGGTTCAGTGTGAGCAAAACACTCTGGACGAGTCACACTCTAGCTCTGCCCACGTGCCTTCTCTAATCCATGAAGGCACTGAAAGGATAAAAAATAAATACATTTGAGGACCAGTAATTGTCATAATGGCTATGTCACTGGAATCCCATGTAGTCGACCGTGGTTCTAGTCCCGGACCTGGTGGCTTATATTCACACCAGGCGTATGCGCATGTGTGCCCGAGATCCCAAGAGAAGAATGGAGGAGAAGGGATTGTGGCGTGGCCATCCCCCCTGGGGGGGTGATTTCTCGCTTTCTGTCTCTCTGTCTCTGTCTTTCTGGCGAGCACATGCACCCTATAGCAAAGACCTCTCCAAAAAAAAAAAAAATTGAGGAAAAAAATTCCACAGTTACAGATGACTTTTTAGTATTAATGCTAATATTAAATGCCTTTCTCTAAACCCTTTACTCAGGACCTCTCCTTTCCACCTAGGCTCAATGTTGGGCCACATTCATTTGTAACCCTGGCAAAAACTAATGTCATATTAGCAAAACAGATACATTATTAGAAGTCATCACTTAAAAAGAAGGTCAGTATGAACATATGAAGTAGTGTGAGGTGAGTAGTGGGAGGCGAGTGAGGTTCCTGCTGCTAAGCCTTAGTAGTGGGAGGCGAGTGAGGTTCCTGCTGCTGAACTTTGGGGCAAATACCCGAGGCCTGCTGGGAACAGGGCTTCAACAAGGCGACTGTGTCTGGAAGGCTGTGGTCTGGGGTCATTTTTCTGGCTATAAACAGGGTCTCAGGAACCAAAGAGAGGACGCAGCTCTTCTTAGAACTGAAGGTGTTCCTGCACCTAAATCTGTTTAGGCAGGAGGTGTGCTTATGTGTACAGAGCAAAGCACAACACAGGGACTCCTGCTGGCAAACCACGTAAAACCGAGTCATCTGGAGAAAGGTGACCCGTGCCCATGGCAACATTGGCACGGTCTGAGCCAAATTCCGAAGCAACCTTCCTGCTAAGGCCATTGGACATAGAAGCCCTGTGATACTGTACCCCTCATGAATTTAAAACAATGAAAAGTAGGGACCAAATTATGTCGCTGGACTCCCACGTGGTCAACCATGGTCTGAATTCCAGACCCAGAGGCTTAAAACTCACACCAGGCACGTGTGCATGAGTACCCAAGATCCTAAGAGAAGAATGGAGGAGAAGGGACTGTGGCATGGCCATTCTCCAGGAGGGGATTTCTCACTTCCTGACGCTGTCTCTCTGGTGAGTGCATGTGCCCTACATCAAAATCTCTCTCTCCAGCACAAAAAAAAGTAAATGAATGAAAAAAAAGCCTTCATTGTATATACTTTGACTCAGTGATTATTTTCTAGGAACTCTCAAAGGTACAATCAGTGATGTAACTGTTTTTCATATTTAAAAACAAAACAACAAATCTGGAAACAGAGTATCCACAGCATAGGATTAAAATGGTATGGGACCAGCAGTAAGCATAATGGCTGTGTCCCTGGACTCCCATGTAGCCGACCGCAGTTCGAGTCCCGGACCTGGTGGCTTAAACTCACGCCAGGCACATCTGTGCATGCCCAAGATCCCGAGAGGAGAATAGAGAAGAAGGCACTGCGGCATGGCTATCTCCCTGGGGGGTGATTTCTCGCTTTCTGTCTCTCTGTCTCTCTCTCTGACAAGCGCACGTACCCTATAGCAAAAACCTCTCAAAAAAATAAAAAACAACTAATCAAAAATTTCAATGGTTAGAGTCAGCTAGGACATTTTGCATTTGGAACCTATGCTAATATTTCTAGACGACTCACGCTTTTGTTCCATTTCTTTCATTTCTTCGGGAGGAATTTTCAGTTTGTCGATGTGTTCTCGAACAACACTTGCCCACTTCTGTAGAGAATCCAGAGCAGTCCAAGGCTTCGACATGTCGACCACCAGCGTGATGAGGGTGTCCTTCAGAGAAACGCCATCCAGTGAGAACTTCAGGAGGCCTTTGTGGTACAAGTCCCCGTCTAAGATCCACACGTTACATCTCGTTTGATCTACGGACAAAACAAAGTCGTGCCATCACCCAGCTAACAACACTACTTGGTATTTGGGGGCATCTCTGGGCTCTGATCAAGTTCAACTGTTTAGGTAACATCTCCTAAACTTAGTAAAGGCCTACCGTGACGTAACTGCCAACCAGAGCACCAGCATCCTGTACTTTGCATGCTTAATCTGTAACCAGAGATTGTGTAACACCATGGTATTTTTACCGTCAGCAGACACAGCCACGTATACTCAAGATATATTCACAAATGCAACGGCTAGTTATCTATAGAAGAAAAACTGGCTGATTAGCTGGAAAGGCTGGGGAGTATGTGAAATTTTTATCCGAAAATGAGAAGTGAAAAGGGAGCCAGTAAAGTAATTACTATGTGTGGGAGGATGAATTGACAAATTGAGATTCTTCAAGGGTGGCAGAAGCCTAACGTCTACAAACCAGAATACCCTCAAACACTTCAAAATACCACTACATGAATCCCAATCCCCAGTCCAAAAAAGTATGCCCAGGCATAACTACCTGATGGCCAGCATGACCTCACAGGATTTCTAGTAGGAAATGACACACCACAAAAGGGCAAAGACTAACGTGAGCGACAGGACACCTGGGAGGAGAGTTCAGAAACTTACGCTACAAGCCAATGACTCACCATCCCTGTCTTCATCATGCACGTTTAGGTACAAATATTCCAATCCTCTTCCTTTCTTGTACTCTTCTATTCCCTGAATTTTTCTTATTAAGCTTGTTTTTCCAGCTCCGTCTTCACCTAGATATATATAAAAAGGAATAATCTTTTTAATGTAGATTATTTAAGGACATATTCTTGTGCCAAGTGAAAAACCCAACTGGAACCAGCTCCAAACAAAAAGATAGCTCACAGATGATAAGTGGCTGTCTACAGACCCAAAGATGCGGACTCCATTACCACCAGGACTCTCTCCTGGTACGGCTGCCAGTCCTCTCATTGCAAGTTTTGTTGGGAACGGCAGGTGGCGTGGTGGTTAAGGTGCTGGGTGCTCCCACATGGCCGATCACTGTTCAAGTCCCGGACCTGGTGGCTTGCTTTCTCATGTCCTGCCTCTCTTTCTCTGGTCAAAATTAATATACATGAATGAATAAATAAAATTAAATTAAATGAATAATTCTTTAAAAAAAAAAAAAAGGAAAGAAAATTTTGTTCTAGCCTATTACAAATTGCTTTCTCTGTGGGTAATTTTCAGGGACAGGAGGTAAACTGGGACACCCCAGGTTCAGGACGCTCCACTTTTACACATCCAGTTTCACCTTTGAAGAACAGAAGACTCTCCCACTTAGCTTCCCGTGCGAAGACTCTCGAGTAAAGACTCTAAGAGGACCCAGTCTGAAAGGCCTACCAATGGGCAAGCCCATCACGCAGAACGGATGGTACTTCGTGACCCTGGCCAGAACGAAGCCATAAGAAGCACGTACCAGGAGAAGGGGAGAAGGGGATATCAACTTGGGCAAGAAGGCCGGAGCCATGATGACTAAAGGAGGGAGAAAGGGAGGTCACAAAGGCCAGGCAAGGCAGGACATGAGCCCTGCAGAGTCGACGCACAGCTCCAGGTCGAAGAGCAGAAAGCCAGGAAGAAGAGGAACAAGAAGGTGGAGATGGGGCTGCAGGTGACCCCCCAAAAAAGAAATCTCTAGACTCTGAGGAGAGTGAGGGTGAAGAAGATGACTACCAGCAAAAGCGCAAAGGCTGGAAGGGGGCATCGACATCGACAACCCCAACCGGGTGGCACAGACAGCCAGAACTGTACACAACTGGACTTGGATGGGCCAAAGGAGCTTTCAAGAAGAGAACGAGAAAGAACCAAGAAGCAGAAAGCGAAAGAGCATTCCACGGAAATGCATTTAGCTGGGAAAACAGAGCAAGCCAAGGCCAACCTTGCCTGGCTGGCAATCATCCGGGAACAGCGGGAGAGGCAAGGAAAAGGGGAGAGAGTGGGAAGCGAAGGATGACGCGGCTTTGTCAGGAAAACCGATGCAGCCGCTCTCCCTGAATAAGTAAGTGCAGCCGTGGAGGAGATGCCAGGGACCTGGCCACACTGCCGGAATCTCTGCCATGTCTCACATGCCTTTTGCCCTGGCACCGCTGCAGCAGCTCCTCATGGCCAGGAGCCCCCCGCAGCCTGGGGCCTCCTCTTCATCTTGGCACAGCAATCGTTTAGGGAGTGTGGGGGGTAGGGGAAAGGACAGCTGCTACCTTTGAGACAGAAAGATGCAGGACAGCGTTTCACGCGTAACCACTCGCATGTTCTGGCTGTTTCTAGAACTCAGAACCTTTGTTGGGGGTGCCTGGGAGGTGGGGAAGGAGGAACTCCCGTGTGTCCAGTAGAGATGCACGTTAGTGGGCAGTTGTGCCAGACAGCTGCTGACCATTTGTGACAACCAGCCCATCTGTGACACCTGGTGCTCGCTCGGAGGGGATGTCATCAGTGTGCCTGTGGCCGTGGGTCCCTGAGCATCATGGCTCAACCCTGGTCAGTCCCTTCCCTCTGAGGTCTCTCCTTTCTGCCCCCCCCCCTCCATTCCCACCTTCCTGGCCAGGGCCAGGGCCCATTTTTAACCCTATCCATCAACTGTTTCAAGAAACCTTTGTTTTCTGTGCAGGCCACAGGGGCTGGGACTTGAACTGTGGTTGGCCATGTGGGATCTGCCTCCCAATGGACAGCATTTAACAGTTGCACCCCAGGCAAGCCCTGGCAGAAAAAACATGCTAAGATACAAGACTTGGGACCAGAAGTTGGCGTAATGGCTATGTTGCTGGACTCCCATGTAGCCGACCGCGGTTCAAGTTCCAGCTCCGTGGCTTGAACTCATCTCATCACTCTATAAACACATCACAAAAGCGAGCACTCACTGCGTACCACACTCAAATCCGTTCCCCAATCTGCAGCTTGCAGATCTCCCTGCATCGGGCCACTCGCCTTATTTTCCTAAACATGTTTTGTTTTGTAGTTGCCAGAG
>NW_006160137.1:2236962-2252611 GCF_000334495.1 Tupaia belangeri chinensis
TCACCCAAAAGAACAGGGTCATGCCTTTCTCCTCCATTCTGTTTTCCCCCATCAGACCTGATGTGTTTTTCAAGCTGCCAGCATCAGGATTCGAACCAGGAGTTGGCCATTTGGGATCTAGCTCCCTTAACTGCCGAGCAACAGGCTGAAGCCACTCTTCTTCTTAAGATGCTTCAGGGGAATCTCATTAATGATAGGAATGCTTCAGCACTTAGAGGGAAGTATACTGATACCGGCAACTTGCTTTGAAAAGCATTAAAAAAAAAAGGTCCTAGAGTAGGACACACGTGAAAAAGCAGTAGTTCAATGGCAATGGAAGGACCTAGGTTAAGATTTATGAGCACTAACTGTAAACTTCCTCCAACTTTTCTGTATGCTGAGAACTTCCTTAACTGTGATGAAGAACCGTTCAGTCTTCCTGCCGCCCCTGCAGGTAAAGGGGGAATGTACAGGTGGCATTTCTTACACAGTCCCCTACCTTCCTGGCCGTCTCTCACAGTGTCTGACCCATGCGCTAGGTTCTAGACAGTCACAGTTTCTTCTAGGAATTGCTTCCATTGCAAGAAAGAGGCCTCATTCTTTCTCAACTCGCAATCTGCACATGGACAGCAGTCACTCCTCTCTGGAATGCCCTCTTCCTCTCACCTACGAGAGCTGTAGCTTATCCTTCTGGTCTCTAAGACACTGTCTTGGAGCCCACGAGTCTGGTTACGCGTCCTCCTCTGTACTTCCAATTGCACACTGCACGCTTCGGGCACCGCGTTATAGTCGGTCATCTTATCTGTGTGTTTCCCCAGCAGATTGCAAGTGTGCCAAGTCTGTTCCCTTCACTCAACAAAAACTCTAGGCAATTTCTCTTAACGGTAGACAGAATATAAAATCCCTGCTTTAAAAAAAAAAAAAAGACTTTGCCAGAGGGTGTGTGCACGCTTCAGAGACAGAGACAGACAGACAGAGGGCAAGTGAGAAAGAACCCCCTATGGGGAATGGTCGCGCTGCAATCCCTTCTCCAATTCACCCCTGTGGGGACTGTGGGCACTCACGTATACTCAAGCACATGGGCTTGGTGTGTTTTTCAAGCTACAGGGTTCAGGACTTGAATAAACCACAGGTGCTCTCCCCCCCTTATTTTTTTTTTTTTTTTTTTAACATATGCCAGTCATCTCTTACTAGGTGTGAATTGTCAACGGGGATGGGAAAGGACTCAACGCACTCCTTGGAGGGGCACTCAGCTGAGGAGATGTCAGTCTGGCTCAGTGTGTGCCTCCACGCAGGCCCTCCTCAGTGATGTCTGTGTCACCGCTCCTGTGCGAGTCCCTTGTAAGAAAGGCAGTAGTGGGACCAGCAGGTGGTGTGGTGGCTAAGGCGCTGGATACTCCCACATGGCCAACCATAGTTCGAGTCCTGGACCTGGTGGCTTGCTTTCTCACTTTCCCTCTCTATCTCTCTCTCTCTGTCTCTCTGGTCAAATTAAAAATAAATGAATGAATAAATAAAATTAAATAAATAATTCTTTAAAATAATACTCATCACAAATTAAAAAAAAAATGAATGTGAAAGTACACCCGATGTCCAGATCTCTTATCAATATTCACGTCTATTCACGTCTCTTAGTCACAACCACAGTCTCTATTTTCACTATACTTCATCTGTGTCTGTCCTGCATCTACCACAGTCTTTCAAAATCACTCACTACTTTATCTATACAACTCACATGGTCACCTCTCATCAATAACAGATCAATTAACGGTGTAAGCTTATACTTTCTTCCCACACTGAACTTGGGACAACTTTTCCAGACACTGAGCTAAGCTGTTGGTCATAACTATTCTACCACAGCCGAGCCAGACTGAGATATTATAAAGTCTATTTATGCAGTTGGGGTAGCTTAAACTCATGCTGGGCACGTGTGTGTGCATGTCCAAGATCCGGAGAGGAGAATGGAGGAGAAGGGATTGCAGCATGGCCATCCCCCCTGGGGGGTGATTTCTCGCTTTCTGTTTCTCTGTCTCTCTCTTTCTCTCTGGCGAGCACACCGTTCCAAAAAAAAAAAAAAGAAAAGGTTCAAATTCTGGATGCATGTCCTTTGGCACTGGTAGACTTTAGAAAGTAATCTTTAGTAGCAACCATTTAAGAAACAAGTCACTAGGGACCAGTAGTTAGCGTAAATGGCTATGTCGCTGGACTCCCACGTAGTTGACCACGGTTCGAGTCCCGGACCCGGTGGCTTAAAACTCACGCCAGGTGCGTGTGCGTGCGTGCCCAAGATCCCGAGAGGAGAAGGGATTGCGGCATGGCCATCCCCCTGGGCGGTGATTTCTCGCTTTCTATCTCTCTGTCTCTGTCTGTCTGGCGAGCGCACAAGCCCTATAGCAAAAACCTCTCCAAAAAAAAAAAAACAAGTCACTAAATTACAAGTTATGTTTGGAAACCAAAACACAGAGCCTAATAGTGTGAGAAGTAAAATGAAACAAAATAAATAGTTACGTATTACTTTATCCTGCACAGTTAGTATACTATAAAGAAGTATAGCACTGGGCCGTGTGGCTTCAATGCTGAAAGAACTCACTGGCCTATCCAGTTCCTCGGCCTTCAGCTGGCAGCGAGACACAAACCCCGGCTTTACGCCAGCCAGCCAAACAGTTAATGATCTGTAAACACACACTTACACAAGTACAGGGTTCCTGTTCAAGTGGACTACGAGGAAAACCCTTCTGTAAAGTAAAGAGCCCTTTTAGGGGATGATGTTAAAATTATTCTTTAAATATTTCATCAAAATCTGTTTCTTTTTTCCAATAAATCTCAGTGCCTTAAGGCAGGAAAAAATTTTATAGTTCTTTTTCTTTACTTTTCTGTCTTGCTATGGGGCATGTACACTTGCTAGAGAGAGAGAGAGAGAGAGAGAGAGAGAGAGAGAGAAAGTAAGAAATCACCCCACCAGGAGAATGGACAAACCACAATCCCCTTTGGGCACAAACACACATAAGCCTGGCAGATTTTTAAACAGCAGGTTTGGGATTCGAACCATGGCCATGTGGGATCCAACTAGCTTAACTTTCAAGTCACTTGCTGGCCCTGAAATTTGTATTTTTAAACACTGTATGCCACTGTTTGAAGCGTTTTATAAACATTATCTCACATAATCCTCCCAATAATCCTAACAGGTAAGCGGTATTATCCGAAAGATTAAGCAACTTACTGAACTGTCAGGATCCTGAATACTGTACACTGGGTGGGAGAACTGGTCCAGCACCCCCCAGACTCCCAATCTGGGGGTGCTCAAGTCCCTCTATCAAACGGTGCAATGTTTACATATAACCAAATACATCTTCCTCCAGGTCGAGGACTCAACTGTGCTCAGCCATGTGAGAGTCCAGCACCGTAACCACCATGCCACATGCTGGCCCCTTTTATTACTGATTTAGTTTTAAAAGACTTTCAGTCCGCAGTTGTTTGATCTGCGATGCAGAGCCCACAGAGAGAGTCAAGCGTAGGCCATCGCCGCCATCTTGTTCCTGGAATAGCTGCTTGTCATTCCTCACCCAATTCAAACTAAATAGGCGTGACAACATATCAAATTAAGCAGTACCGTGCCTCTTCTCTGAGCTTCCCTTTCTGTTTGGGGCTAAAACCCCGTGCTCCTTCTGCTTTGCACAGGTCTGTGTGCCTGACACCTGCTTCCCATGCAGGGTTTGACTCGCATTTCCACACCCTGCTGGATACAATGCAGTCCACAGCGCTGTGATAATCAGGACACAGGGAACCCAGCCTGTCATAATCCTTCCTTCTCCAACACAGCAGCAATTGAAGTGGACATTTTATTTGGCCTTGCAGAATGTAAAATAAATCATCCTATTTTATCTGAAAGCTCCAATGGCAAGAACCAGGAGAGGCCTTCACAAAACCGCTTTTGGTTCAAATTTGCTGCATGCCTTCTATCGGTTATCTGCAGGACCAAGGTGGGTATACTGGGCCTTCTCCCAGACAGCACCTCCTTCCTCACTCGCAGAGCAGCACCGGGAGATGCTGTGATTACAGAAAAATGTTTACGCATGCCTGTTTAAGACGACATCCTCCAATATTTCAAGAAGTGCCTGTATAGTGGAAAAACAAACCCAGTTTTGAATCCTAGCTCAGCTGTGTAACCTGGGGCTTAAAACTCTTCTACAAAACAGTCCCCGTGCTACACAATGAAGCACCTAGTGGGACGTCCAACACAAAGGTAGCAGGTGCAGTACACAGCAGCTCCCATCCCGTGGTCGGCCCCAGCCCTGCCACTGGACTTCATCATTCAGCAATCCACAGTACATTAAAACAGAACCAGCCTCAATCATCTCCCTCATGTCCGCAGACAACCTAGATAGGAATTAAAAACCACTTAGTTTAGTTTGATAGGCATTTACCAAGGCTAATAAATGCTAATCCCAATGGTTATAAACAGTTCCTATGCTCCGGAGGTCAAAGTCACACTAAAACAATGGTTCTTAGTCAACGAATATGGTGTAGATCTACAATTACAGTGCCTTTACATTAAGCCGATTTTTAACCTAGCGAAGATTTTTTAAATTATTTTATTTAACATTTATTTATTTAACTTAAATTTGACCACAGTGAGAGAGAAAGAAAGTGAAAAAGCAAGTCGCCAGGTCTGGGACTCAAACCGTAGTCAGCCACGTGGGAATCCAGAATCTTTAACCACAATGCCACCTGCCAGCCCCTCAGCAAAGATTTTAACCCAGATAGGCAACAAAGATTAAAACAAATAATACTTCGTATTAGTAATGATGCTAGACAAACACAAGTACTCTCATACACTTGTGATAGGTAAAATGGTACAACTTTTTTTTTTGGAGAGGTTTTCACTATAGGGCGCATGCGCTCACCAGACACAGACAGACATAGAGACAGAAAGCGAGAAATCACCCCCCAGGGGGGATGGTCACACTGCAATCTCTTCTCCTCCATTCTCCTCTCAGGATCTTGAGCACGCATGCACACGCGCCCGGCGTGAGTTTTAAGCCACCAGGTCCGAGACGCGAACCACGGTCGACTGCGTGGGAGTCCAGCAACATAGCCATTACACCAACTGCTGGTTCCCTAAAATGGTACAACTTTTTTAGATGACTATTTGCCATGTATAGAAAGAGTTAAAGGATATATATATTTTAATTATTTTTTATTTTATTTATTCATTTACTTATTTATTTTGACCAGAGAGACAAAGAGAGAGAGAGAGCGAGAAAGTAAGCCACCAAGTCCAGGACTTGAACCATGGTTGGCTATGTGGGAATATCCAGCGCCTTAACCACCACACCACCTGCTGGTCCCCAAGGATATATATTTCTGACCTAACAGTTCCACTTCTAGGAATTTATCCCAAAGATAATACTGGGCAAGTGGAAAATAAGGTGTAACAGTAATACTCTATCAACCAATTATAATTATGGTAGAGCCATATATACTATTCGGTCAAAAAAAGAAATAAGGCCACATTAACAAGGAAAAAAATCTCGCCATTCATGTTACATGAATTATGACACATGAAGTTAAAAAAAATGAGACTTCAAAACAGTATATAAAGTGTGAGTCTATTTTGTTTACGAAACAAATCCAGGCACGGAAAGCGATGAACGCTGTCCGTAGGTGGTAGAATCATACCTAGAGATATCAGCTTATCTTCTAACTTTTTTTCCTTCTCTAGCAAGAAACATGACTCACTTTAACAATTTAAAATAGTAGTTTCCAATTTGGGGAGGAAGGTGTTTTGGACACAATCCCTTTTGGTTCTTTTCATCTCATGAAGAAGGGAAAATCGCAGTTTACGGGTCGGAGTTTGTGAGCTGCCCACATGCCACGGGGTCACAGGACAGAAGGGCTGACTCCCTGCTCATGTGCCTCTCGGTTGGGGATCCTCCGCTCGCACTGAGCTGCCTCAGCCCTCCTGACCAGGCAACAGGCCCTTTTCACACCCCCCTTCAATCCAAAGCTTTCTCTCCACTCTGAGCAAAATTTTACTCAGCTACCACCTTTTCCACCAAACCTTCCCTGGTCTATATTTACCAATGAGCTCATACTGACATGTGAATTTCACCACTTTGAGACTTCCCGCCAGGAATGCTTAAAGGCCAAGGGCAGGGCTGTGTCTTAGCCCTGTTTTCCCCGGATGACTCGGTGAAGTGTTTTATGCACAGCACACTTGTAATAATGTTAGATGAACAAACGAATAAAGAGATAACCCGTGGAATCTTTCTAACAGCCAATGCCCTGACTTTACAATGATAAAAATAAAGCCCAACACGGCTAGCCTGTCACTCACTTATCAGTGACAGTTACATGCATAATTTTTTTTCCTTTTCCTAATTCAAGGCTCCTTTCTGCATTTTTGAAGTGCATTTGCTGAATTACGGTTCTTCCAGCCCACATCCGTGACTCCTCCAACTCTGTTCTCTGTGTTGGACATCAGCACCGGAGGAAATATTTTATGAACTCTTCTTAACAATGTTTATACCTACGTTCAAACAGTAACTCTACCTGGAGTAACAACAGTACTTGGAGTAAAAGTTGTTCCCCATCCATCCAATGCATATTCTCGGCGCGCGTATCCTGTGCCCAACACCATACCCCACTAGTCAGAACCCCTATGAACTGCCACCGTGCTTACTGATGAAGCTGGTGCCCACCACGTAGGTACTGTCTAGGTGTTTTTGGGCGACAGGAGCAGAGTCAGGAAGTTGCAACAGACAGTGGGATTCACAAAGCCTAGAAACGATTTACTAACTCGCCTCGTATAGAAAAGTGTGCAAATCCTGGGACCAGCAGATGGTATAATGGCTATATCACCGGACTCCCATGTAGCCCACTGCGGTTTGAGTCCTGGACCCAGCGGCTTAAACTCATGCCCAAGATCCTGAGAGGAAAATGGAGAAGGGATTGCGGCATGGTCTTTCCCCTCCCCCAGGGGGGGAATTTCTTGCTTTCTATCTCTCCCAAGCACACGTGCCCTATAGCAAAAATCTCTCTAAAAAAATTAAGTTTGCTAATCCTGACCACTACAAACTCCCACATACCATCTGACTCTCGAAACTTATGTTTAAGGGGCCAGCAGGTGGAGTGGTGGTTAAGGGTGCTGGACTCCTACATGGCCGACCACAATTCAAGTCCCAGACCTGGCAGCTTGTTTTCTTGTTTTCCCTGTCTCTCTCTCTCTGTCTCTCTCTCTCTGGTCATTTAAAAAATAAACAAAGAAGTAAAAAAGTTAAATAATTCTTTACAAAAAATAAAAAACTTAAGTTTAGTATATTTAATAGTAGTAACACATGGGCCCAGCAGGTGACATGGTGGCTAAGGGCACTGGACTCCCACATGGCTGACCATGGTTCGAGTCCTGACCCTGGTGCTTGCTTTCTCACTTACCTTCTCTCTCACTCTGTCCCTCTCTGGTCAAATATAAAAACAAATAAGTAGGGACCAGCAGATGGCATAATGTTTACATCCCTGGACTCCCATATAGTTGACAGCAGTGTGAATCCCAGACTTGGCAGCTTAAAACTCAAGCCAGGCACATGTACACGTGTGCCCGAAATCCTGAGAAGAGAAGGAACTGCACCATGGCCATCTCCCCAGGGATGATTTATCACTTTCTGTCTGTGTCTCTCTGGTGAGTACACATGCCCTATAGCAAAAAAATCTCTCTAAAAACAATAATAAACAAAGTTCAATAAAATAATTCTTAAGAAAAAATAATAGTAACACATAATAAACATGTAATAAATAATTTTTGTTAATCCTTCAAAAATTATCAATCCAATAGCATGTAACATTCTGTTTCTTTTTTAAGAGAGATTTTTGCTACAGGAGGCATGCACTTGCCAGAGAGACAGAAAGTGAGAAACCACTGCCACCCCACCCCCCCAAAGGGGATGGCCACACCACAATCCCTTCTCCATTCTCTTCTTGAGATTTTGGGTCAGCACACATAACGCACATAGCATGAGTTTCAAGCCACTGGGTCCAGACTTGAACCATGTGGGAGTCCAGCAATGTAACCATTACGCCATCTGCTGGTCCCCACATTCTATTCCTTACATCGACTTTCCATAACCAATCATGCTAGAAAACAGCACTGACATACTTGAACTAATAAAAATGCTGTCACCCAGCTCCCACAAAATTAAGAGTTCTAGACTAAACATTCCTTACTTTTAAAGTCAGCCCTCACACAGAAAAGTGCCCTCCCTTGACAGTTACAAGTCACTTCACTGAGTAGGTCTCTTAATTCCACGGTGTATACCTTGAGGTTTCCCACCATGCTCAAGCATGACAGAAGCTAGTTTCATTCCCGAGTTTAAATAAAACAAAAGACTGTTTCAAATACTCTTCTGGATGGGAACCAGCAGTTAGCGTAATGGCTATGTTGCTGGACTCCCATGTAGTCGACAGCAGTTCGTGTCCCGGACCCGGTGGCTTAAAACTCACGCCAGGCGCGTGTGCGTGCGTGCCCAAGATCCCGGAAACCTCTCAAAAAAAAAAAAAATACTCTTCTGGATGTTGCTCAGCATTTGTGGGTCTTTTATGGTTGCATACCTCCCTGGACTAATGCCTTCAGAGAATAAACGATATAGAGCCTCTAGATTTCTTCCCTGGGTAAAATTCAACAGCCCCACAGCCAAAAGAAAATACTCCAGTTTAAACTTAATTGCGGAGCTAGCAGGTGGTGTGGTGGTTAAGGCTCTGGACTCCCACATGGCTGATGGTGATTCAAGTCCAGGACCTGGTGCCTTGCTTTCTCACTTTCCTTCTCTCTCTCTCTCTCTCTCTCTCTCTCTCTCTCTCTCGTCAACCTCAAAAAGATAAAAATAATAATAAACTCAATTGCAATATGCCTTAAAACATTTCTTTAAAAATGTCTTAATAACAGGTTGGCCCTGTAGCCACGTGGTTAAGGGAGCCAGATTCCACATGGTCTGCTGCAGTTTGAATTCCAGCCCCAGTGGCTTGGAAAAAACTGTGTTGGGTGCATCAGAGAGTGTGCCCCAAACCCTGACAGGACAGAGACGGAGGGAAAGGGACTGTGGTGTAACCACGCCCCACTGGAAGGTGCTTCCCTTCCCCAATCTGGCAAGAGTACACGCCTCCTGGCAATTAAAAAATATCAGTATTATTCAGAATTTAAACTATAGAATTGGGGACCAGCAGGGACCAGCAGGTGGTGCGGTGGTTAAGGGGTTAAGGCGCTGGACACTCTTACATGGGTGACCACAACTCGAGTCCCAGACCTGGTAGCTTGCTTTCTCACTTTCCCCCTCTCTGTGTGTGTGTCTCTCTCTAGTTAAATTTAAAAATAAATGAGTGGATAAATAAGTAAATAAATAAATAAATAAATGTATGTGTATGTGTGTATATAAATATATATGTGTGTGTGTGTATATGGATGTGTGTGTATGTATGTATGTGTGTGTGTATATGTATATATGTGTGTGTATATATATATATATACCAGGTAGTTGACCGCAGTTCAAGTCCTAGACCAGTGGCTTAAACTCATGTAGGGCGCATGTGCATGTGTGCCCAAGATCCCAAGAGGAGAATGGAGGAGAAGGGCTTGCAGCATGGCCATCACGTCTGGGGAGTGATTTCTTGTTTTCTGTCTCTCTCTTTCTGGAGAGCACACACATCCTATAGCAAAAACCTCTCCAAAAAAAATTGAATTGTTAGATCAGACAGAGCTTTGGAGATTCCTAAATCTTAACACAATCATTTAATTTGTAGACGTGAAAGATGAAGCTTATGACCTTCCAAAAGACCAGGTTGTTCTTGCTAATTCATTGTGACTGCAAATCAGAAAGTTGTACCGATGTCTTCTCTATAAAGTTTTAGACACTGTTAGGGACAGGGATTACACATACATCTTAGTTAATAAGTTCAATGATCTAAGTCACTGAAATTTTGTTGCACTGAGACATTGTAGGTATACTCATGAGGTAGTACGATATATAAATTGTATTACACAATGCACTGAGGTCAGACAGTAGTACAGCAGTCATGCAACTGGACCTCTATGGGAAAGGTCTTGGGTTCAGGATCCACCCCGCCAGCACAGGTAGGCATGCATTTGCATGCCCACAATCTGGGTCAGCTGAGACTGGGAGGATCATGCTTGAGGATCCTGTTAAGTATGCCTATTTCTGTGTCTCTCTACATAGATACATAAATAAATAAACCTTTCTTAAAACAAACAAACAAACAAAAAAACGGTATAGGGGCCAGCAGATGGCATAATGGTTATGTTGCTGGACTCCCTGCAGCCTTGTTCAAGTTCTGACCTGGTGGCTTAAGACTCATGCTGGGTGTGTGTATATATGCGCCCAAAATCCCGAGAGGGGAATAGAAGAGAAGTGACTGTGGCATAGCCATTTCCCTTTGGGGGTGATTTCTTGCTTTCTTTCTCCGTGTCTCTTTGGCAAGCGCACTTGCCCGAAACAGGTATTGTATTTCCGTGTCTCTCTGGCAAGCGCACTTGCCCGAAACAGGTATTGGTGGGGCCAGCAGGTGGCATAATGGTTAAGGAGCTGGATCTCACATGACTGACTGCGGTAGAGTCCTGGACTTGGTGGCTGGAAAAACACCCCAGGCACATGTGTGTGGGTGTCCCAAATCCCAAGAGAACAGAGAAGGGATTGCTATGTGGTGAAGCCCACCCGCGGTGATTTCTCACTTTCTTTTTCTCCTTCTCTCTCCTGCAAGTGCACACCCCCCCATGGGAAACAAACAGGCAGACATACCAAAAACCCTAAAACGAAAACAAAAAGTGAACACTGGCTCTGGGGTCAGCAAGCACAATTCTGAACCCTGACTTTGCCTTTCTCTGGCTGTGTATCCCCAGGGTAATTTACTTATTGGGTCTGTGCCTGTTTCCTGATCTTTAAAGGGGAAAACGAGGGTATTTAAACTACTTTTATATGACTCATACATATAAGCGCTCTATGTTAGCTATTAGTATTGTTATTTTCCATAGGGAATTTTCTTACAGTAACATGGAAAAGTAATTCAGATATAAAGAAACTATGCTATTAAAATATAATTATAGTAAAAGTTGATTAAATATAAAAGGTAAAGAGAAAAAACTGTTCTTAAAAGGACAATTATCTTTTTTTTTTTCATTAGTTTTGCTGTGAGTCACATGTGATCACCAGAGAGAGACAGACTGAGAGAAAATGAAAAAATCACGCCCTGGAGCCGGCAGGTGACATGGTGGTTAAGGGTGCTGGATTCCCACATGGCTGACCACGGTTCAAACACCGGACCTGGTGACTTGCTTTCTCACTTTCCTTTTTCTCTCTCTCTGGTCAAATTAAAAATATATTAACAAATGGAATTAAATAAATCAGTAAATCTTAAAAAAAAAAAAAGTCACTCCCAGAAGTAGATGGCCATGTCGCAATTTGAACGGCACTCAGCCATGGAGGATCCAACTGTCTTTACCTCCACGCCACCTACTGGCTCAAGAAGTCCTATTTTTCTTTTTTATTATTTTATTTAAATTTTAAATGACTTATTATTATTATTATTATTTTCTAGTTTGATCAGAGAGAGAAAAAGAGAAAGTGAGAAAGCAAGCCACTAGGTCCAGGATTTGAAACATGGTTGGCCCCAAGAAGTCTTACTTTTAATATTAAAAACAAACTTTACTAAACCAGTCTCAAAATCTTTCAGGAACAAGTGGCAAAACACTTAATGTCTTTGTGGAATTCATTAGGAGTCAGGCCTACGTACATTAAATTACTGCTTAAACACAGTACCTGCCCCTCAATAAGCTACACCCCAGTGTACTCAATACTTAGATTTTCCGGGGCTGGCAGGTGGTGTCGTTTGAGGCACTGGACTCCCCCCCCATGGCTGACCATGGTTCAAGTCTTGAACCTGGTGGCTTGCTTTCTCACTATCTCTCTCTCTGTGTCTCTGGTCAAATTAAAAATAATAATAATAATAATTAAATAATTCTTAAAAATATAAAAGGTCTTTTAAAAAAATTTAGATTTTCCTTTAAAATAATGACCTAACTTTCACTGAAAGAAGAGATAGCCTGTGAGGAGGGAGAGTTTTGTAGCTGGCATTCTCTCCCCTGCCGGAACTTTTACCAAGCTAGAAAGCCATGCCAGAGTCACAAAACACAGGGCTCCAACAGCTGTGTGACCTTGGAAAACCCACCTAACAGGTCTCTAAAATGCACTACCTTATCCACAAATCGGTGCTAACAACCACTTCCCAGTAGGGGAGGGCAGAGAGAATGAAATGAGATTTGGATGGAAGCGTTTTGAGAACAGCTGATACACACACACTCCTAGTCCTGACTCTTCTCCCATTCTGGAGAAAGAAGGTCACAGGCAGGCTGAGGGAAAAGTGCAATGCGTGTGTGTGTGTGTGTGTGTGTGTGGGGGGGGTGTGCGTGCAAGTGCGGGTGGGGCACAGGTGTGCGTCTTTGTGCCTATCCGAGGCCTCTGGAAATGTAAAACCTTATTATTGCTTCAGATTTGTTTTTTTTAATATGTGGGACCACCATCATTCATGAAAGACACAAGAGGGCCACGCATCCTTGTCCTCCTAACAAAGACAGCCGGACTCCACACCCCTGATCTGGGTATTTTTCTCCACCAACACAGGCTGACCACTGCTGCGAGAGGCGATGGTAAAATGTCTCTTGGGAATCTTTCAGGTATTTGAGAAAAGGAACTCCATTTATGTCATCAGAATGAAAACCAGTTATTAGCTTCTTCCAAGGCTGAAAAGGACTGATGAAAATCTCACTAGTACTGAAAGGAAAATATAACATTTCAAGCTCATGGAACTTGATACCATTGATAGAGCTTTGTGAACCGAGTTCATAGAAAAAGAAAAGGTAATCTATTCTAAGCATGAAAAGTGGAGGCATCTGGGACCCCAAGGACACTTGGTGTCATGCACTGACCAAGCGTGAAAAGGGGTTAAAGGCAAAACATGGCACAGCCTGGCGGGAATCAGGTGCAGTGAGAAATGAGCGGAACCACCACCTTTCCTCCACCACCAGCTACGTACTATCTAACGCACAGGAAGGAGGGAGGGAATTCAGGTCGCATTGCCATCCTGAGCCCACTGGAGCTCAGTAACAGGACAATAGTAGTAATTTGTTCAATTAGTAAATGAAGAACATTTTCTGAAACTTTTTTGCTTTGGAATCTCTGCCCTATCAACATCACTTCTGTAGGTACAAATTCTATTTTTTCAAGTTCTAAAAAAATCTATTTATTCTATGTGTGAGAGAGACAAAGAGACAGAAACAGATACAGCACCTCCTCAGGGTCCTTATGCTGTGACCCACCCTCAGCCTCAGCCTCAGCCAGCCCAGATGATGGGCGATGGGCACGAGTGCCCCGGCTGCCCAGCGAGAACTCAGGGAAGTTTCCGCAGGCCAACCAGCAACCCTCCCCTGGGGGCCTGCCTTACAGTTCATTGATGTGCCACTGCCTGGTCCCTAGTTTTTTTTAAAAAAGGAATTCTGATCAAGTATTTTCGGGTGAAGAGAAATCCATCAGGAAGTCACTGTGCTGTGATCACTCCAAACATCACGTGGGTCCGTCCTCCCCGCAACCCTGGGAGACCGGCATTTTTATTTCTATACTGTCCATTTTAAAGACGAAGAAACTGAGGATTATAAACAAGATGACAGAAGGATTGGATATGACTGTGCTGCAATCCAATGCATATATGCAGAAGGGGCTGTCACATGCATTAAAATATTGGTAAAAACAAAACGCAACAAATAATCAAGAATCATATATCCTAAACTGGTAGTTCATGAAAAATCGGTCATTTCTATCTACGAAAACCTTCCTACTAGACTATCTGCCTGTCAAATAACAGCCCACTTGTTTCCTTTCCTATTTTTAGATACATACAACTGGGACCAGCAGTTACCGTAAAGGCTACCGTCGCTGGACTCCCACGTGGTCGACCGCAGTTCGCGTCCCAGACGTGGTGGCTTAAAACTCACGCCGGGCACGTGTGCGTGCGTGCCCAAGATCCCAAGAGGAGAATGGAGGAGAAGGGATTGCGGCGTGAACATCCCTCCTGGGGGGTGATTTCTCTTTTTTGTCTCGCTCTGTCTGGCGAGCACACGCGCCCTATAGCAAAAACTTCTAAAAAAAAAAAAAAAGATATATACCACTAACATTTTGTGATAGGACATCAATGCTTAAGTTTTTTTTTTTTTTGAGAGGTTTTTTCTTTTTTCTTTGTTTTTGTTTTTTGTTTTTTTTTTGTTTTTGGGTGCGTGCCACTCACCAGACAGACAGAGAGAGAGACAAGAGAGACAGAAAGCGAGAAATCACCCCCCAGGGGGGATGGCCATGCCGCAATCCCTTCTCCTCCGTTCTCTTCTCAGGATCTTGGGCACGCATGCACACGCGCCTGGAATGAGTTTGAAGCCACCGGGTCCGACTACTTGGGAGTCCAGCGACATAGCCATTACACTAACTGCTGGTCCCTTTCAATGCTTAAGTTTTAAAATTTAACCATCATATTGGGGCCAGGGGAGGCGGGGTGATGTGAGGTGCTGGACACTCCCCCATGGCCGACCACGGATCATCCTGGACCTGGTGGCTTGCTTTCTAACTTTCTCTCTCTCTCTCTCTCTCTCTCTGATCACATTAAAATGAAATGAATGAATAAATAAGTAATTCTTTTTTTAAAATGTAACCATCATTTTATAAACCAAACGTTAATGTCTTGCATTTAAAGAATACGGAAGAAATCTCTCCTGTAAACCACTCAGGAGCTGACCCTACAAAAATGTGAACCTGCAAATTATTCTCAGTCCTCGACCCTCACTGCCAGGGTCGGTAAGGAAACAAACCACACAACTTCCAGAGAATCGAAGGTAATCAGAACAATCGGGAGAATGGACACATCAGACCATTGTTTCTTTTATCCATCTGGGACTGATGGGACTGAGCTGGAGAGGTGTCCTGCCTTGTCCAGGTTTCAGAATTGTAAGTGACAGGTGAAAACGCGGCTGCCACACAAGCGCATTGTGCCTGACAACGCTGAATCAAAGACCATTTAGCAGACTGCGAGGTCTCCGTTCTAACTTCTCTGTCAATTATACAGAGTCGGCTATTAAATATTAATGGCAAGCCATTTGCACTGGAGCTCTTACCAAGAGCCTCCTGCTACCCGTTTTTGTTATCAAAGAAAAACTAGCCTCAATTTCGAGGTGAACCCCAGACCACAGAGACGCTCAGATGGGCTATGGCCCTCTGTCCTTCCCAGAGGAGACTGACAGGGCCACCCCCGCACCCCGGGGGGAGGAGTGCCCTGAGGGAGGGCGGGTCCCCACAGGTCCCCAGGCAGGGGTCCCCGCTTCCCCATCGGACCCCAGCTGTCGGCTGCAGGTCGGCGGGGCGGGGCCGGCTGTCCGCACAAAGAGCCGGCGGGTGGCAGTCCGGCGACAGGGACCCCGTTGGGGGAGGCCGGGCGGGGCGGGGCGAGGCGGGGGACACTCACCCAGCAGCAGCACGTTCTTCCCCGCGGGGAGCTTGGAGCGCGAGCGGGTGGAGACCTCGCTGAGGATGCAGGACCTAACGGGGAGCAAGGCGCAGGCTGAGGCCGGCGGCAG
>NW_006160137.1:2253191-2268114 GCF_000334495.1 Tupaia belangeri chinensis
AGTCGGGTCCGCAAACTGCACTGTCATGGCCGGGCCACCCACGATGCAGACTGAACGCGGATCCCAGCCTACAGCAGCTTTCCATCGGTGCCCACGTGGAAACGGGCGCTGCGCTTTTAAGCAGGTGGTTCTGCAGCGGGGAGCTGGAATGTCGCTGTGGTCTAGGCGCCCTGGGCTTACTTCTTTCCATTCTCTGGTGGCGACGTGTTCCTCAAACTGACTAGACCCACACGAGGAGCAGGTTCTGCCCGCCCCTAAGCAGCTGCGTAACAAAAAAAGTGTAAACGGGGCTTGCTTTAGTGGTCTTGATGTTTTCTGGGAGATGCTCCGGGTGCGATTTGAAAAGACCCATCCATCCTGTCTCCAGAGCTTTATTCCATATTTACTACAGCAGGCACAGGCGGCTCGGGGAATGGACAGATGGAAAAGAAATAACCCAGACAAGCTCTAAAATCACTCGACTTCTATTGGAATTTTACGGGTTAAATATTTCTGAATGTCTACAGAGCTCCACATCCAGAAAGACTCGGTGGTTTTAAGTCTCTATTGATTTCTCATTTTCCCCTTCTCTCAAACTGGTCAAATTAAAATAAGTAAATAGTTAAATAATTCTTTCTTTAAAAAAAAAAAAAAAAAAAGACCAGTTTAAAATAGTCTAGCTGTGGACCAGCGGTTAGCGTAATGGCTATGTCGCTGGACTCCCACGTAATGAACTGCGGTTCGAGTCTCGGACCCCGTGGCTTTAACTCGCCGGGCGCGTGTGCGTGCGTGTGTGCGTGCCCAAAGAGGAGAATGGAGGAGAAGGGACTGCGGTGTGGCCATCCCCCCTGGGGGGTGATTTCTCACTTTCTATCTCTCTGTCTGTCTCTGTCTGTCTGGCGAGCGCACATGCCCTATAGCAAAAACCTCTCCAAAAGTCATCGTTTCATATTTGAAGATCACTTACTAATATGTGACCTGATTAAGCTACTGAGAAAATTCATAGCGGAAAGTAGTATTTGCTATATATTAACATTGTAAACACAGATGCCAGAAAGGCTTTGGAGGCTGACAGATCGTAAGTTCAAGTCCAGCTTTACCAATTTCATGACTCTGTAACCTTGGCCAATTTACTAAACCTCTGTGAGCCTCAGTTTCCTTATCTGTAAGACCAGTATAAAAGAATCCATTGTCACTATGACGATTAAATGGATGACTTAGAACATTGACTAGCAAACCTCAAGTACTCCACCCATCTTATTATTTTTTAAAGAATTATTTTCTGTAAGTTTACTTACTTGTTTATTTTTTTAAATTTGACCGGAGAGGAAGAGAGAGGGAAAGTGAGAAAGCAAGCCACCAGGTACAGGACTTGAACGCTGGTCAGCCATGTGAGAGTCCATCATGCCACCTGCTGGCCCAATAATTATTAAAAAAAAAACAAAACAGTAGTCTCTCTCTCTCTCTTTTTTAAAGAGTTGTTTTTATTTTAACTTTATTTATTTTAATTTGACCAGAGAGAGACAGAACAAGAGTGAAAAAGAGAAAATGAGCCGCCAGGTCCAGGACTTGAACTGCAGTTGGCCATGTGGGAGTCCAGTGCCCTTAACCACCATGCCACCTGCCAGCCCTGTCTTTCTGTCTCTTTTTAAGAGACAGGGTCTTACTAGGTTGCCTAGGTTAGCCTTGAACTCACAATCCTCTTGCCTCAACCTTCCAAGTAGCTGGGATTACAGTTGAGTGCCACCACATCCAGAGGCTCCTCATTTTATTCGGAGTCAATGCCAAAGTCCCTGAACCGATCCATGACTCTCTGGGCCCCATTGCCTCTCCAACCTTCTCGTTCTGTTCACCCCATCTTTATTTTTCCCTTCTACCTACATTGGCCCTGCTGCGGGTCTCCAATCATGCTGTTTCCTTTTGCCTCGGGGCCTGTGCGGTAGTTGTTCTTTCTGCCTTGAAGGAAGCAAGGAGCTGTCCAAGCTGGTATCTTCCCCGGAACAGCCAGTTGGCAAACTTCATCTCTTCCTGCGGGGTGTTTACTCAGTCTTCAGCTTCTCATCAAGGTCCACCCAGGCCTCTCCATTTAACATTGCAACCTGGCTCTTCACCCTTGGAATTCTAGATTCTTCTTTTTTTTGTTGGAAAAGTTTTTTTGCTATAGGGCACGTGCGCTCACCACAAAGACAGAGACAGACAGAAAGTGAGAAATCACCCCCCAGTGGGGATGGCCACACTGCAATCCCTTCTCCTCCATTTTCCTCTCGGGATCTTGGGCACGCACACACACGCGCCCGGTGTGAGTTTAAGCCACCAGGTCTGGGACTCAAACCGCGGTCAACTACTTGGGAGTCCAGCGACATAGCCATTACGCTAACTGCTGGTTCGAAATTCTAGATTCTTCCTACCTTGCTTGCTTTTTCATTTTCCATAGCACTAATTCCTTCTAACATAGTATAGAATTTACCTACTTACTAGAATTTATGCTCTGTGAGGGCAGAGATCTTTGTGTTCTTCAGAAATGTACCACAACCGCTTAGCACCTGCGCAGCGAGCATTCAGCAAAGATTTGCTCAAGGTCTGAAAAATGAACAAACCTACTCCTTGTCAACCAGGTTCTAAGATTTCAGGATGATGGTTTGTGCATATGCACACGTGTGTGTTTGCTGCTTTTTTTTAGAGAGATTTTTGCTATAGGGTGCATGCCTTCACTGAAGAGACAGAGACAGAAAGCAAGAAATCACCCTTCAGGAGGGATGGCCGTGCACAACCCTTCTCCTCCACTTTCCTCTTGGGATTTTGGGCACACGCGCACATGCGCCCAGCATGAGTTTCAAGTTGCCAGGTCCAAGTCTTGAACCACAGTTGACTGTGTGGGCGTTCAGCAATGTAACCATTATGTTTGTGTGTGTGTGTGTTTAAGAAGAAAAGGAAGTAGAAATTCTTTATTTCGACACCTGAAAATAGGAACTCTCACACTATTTTTTATTTCAGTTTTTTGTTTTGTTTTTGCCATAGAACGCATGCACTCACCAGAGAGAGACAGAGAAAAGGAAAATAAGAAATTACTTCCAGGGAGGAGGCCATGCCACAATCCCCTCTCTATTTTCCTCTTGAGTCTTTGGGCATGCCATTATATATGTTCAACCTGATTTCCAAACTGCCAGGTCCAGGACTCAAACTAAAGAGTCAGCCATGTGAGATCCAGTGCCTTATCCACCACATCACCTGCTAGCCCTCTTTTACAATATTACCTATCTTTAAAAAAAAAATAATAAAGAGAGAGAGAATTATTTGATTTAATTTTATTCATTGTCATTATTTTATTTATTTTTTATTTTATTGAAGTTGGCCAGAGAGAAAGAAGGAAAGTGAGAAAGCAAGCTGCCAGGTCTGGGATTCAAACCACAGTCAGCCGTGTGGGAGTTCAGCCGCCTTAACCACGATGCCACCTGCCAGCCCAATATTTAACTATCTTAAAAATATGAATCCTCCTACAACATACTAGTCATCCACCTTCTTGCTTCTTTAACAGATTATACTTTTAAATACAGTTTTACGTTGTCTTAAAGGTGCTGGATTTCCTTAGACTTATCGATAATAGTACCCTAGGGACCACAGATGGCATGGAGGTTAAGGCACCGCATACCACATGGCTAGCTTCACAGTTCGAGTCCCAGACTTGGCAGCTTGAGAATCATGCTGGGCATGTGTGTATGCGTGCCCAAAATCCTGAGAGGAGAGTGGAAGAGAAGGGAATGCAGCACGGCCACCCTCTTAGAGGGTTGGTTTCTCACTTTCCCTCTCCCGCTCTCTCCCTCTCTCTGTCTTTCTCTGGCAAATGCATGTGCCCTATAGGTTTAACTGAAAGAAAATAAAAGCAAACGACAACAACAAAAATGTGCCCTGCTGGTTTACTGGGGAAGTGCTCAGGTCCAACAGGGATATTCCAGGTGCGCCGCACAGGGCTCTGCGTTTCGGTTCGGTTTCTAATTCAGCTGGGCCTCCGTGCTCAGAAGCAGAAACGGAACTCCAGGCAGAAGAGAGCAAGCAACTCCTCTCTGCATCTCTCTGTCTCTCAGGAGCTAAATGTCTCTCAGCTCTGCTTGTCCCTCTTCTCTCTCTCTGTGTCGATCAGCCTCCCCTGCTTACTCATCAGCCTCCCCAAGGCCCCCACAGGGGACTTCTCTATTTCAAAAAAAAATGATCCTTTGACAGGCACAGAAAACCAGCTCAGCTGGAGGGAGCCTCCTGCAGGCTGAGGTGGGGGTAGGTAGGAGCCACTTCCTCTTTTTGTTGGGGATGCCTCCCTCTGCGTTTGGGAACCGAGACAAGGCAGCCACCCCCGAGCGGCTTCCTGTCTTACCAGCTCCCACAGGCTGTTTCCTGGATTTTCCAGTGACTTCCCTCACCCACTGTGCCAAAGGCTGGCAAGCCACCGTTGGCAGAAATGCTGGCCGAAAAGCCAGACCCAGAGAAAAAGGAAGCACCACGCGGGGGCCCCTAAAGATTACTCTGAACAATTCGTATCATAAGACAGCATTGAAGAGACCAGCAGTTGGCATAATGGCTATGTTGTTGGACTCCCATGTAGTCGACCATGGTTCGGGCCCCTGACCTGGTGGCTTAAACTCAAGACGCTGAGTCCAAGACTCGAGCCGTGGAGTCAGCCATGTGGGGACCCAGTGTCTTAACCACCACACCTACTGTTCCCCCTGTCCCAAATATTCTTTTCAAATTTCAGGATAAGGTATTAATTGAGATCGCCTACTGGTTAAGGAAGCCAGATCTCACAAGGCTGATTGTGGTTTGAATCCTGGCCCTGGAGGTTTGAATGCCCCAAATCTTGACAGGATGGAGAAAAGGATAAGGGAAAATGTGTGACCACATCCCATCACGGGGTGATTTCTTCCTCTTCTTCTGTCTTTCCCTCCCTTTCTGTCTCTCTGGCAAGCACACAGGCACTCTGGTGATTTAAAAACTTTTTTTTTTTTTAGAGTTTTTTTTTTTGCTATAGGGCGCGTGCACTCGCCAGACAGACAGAGAGAGACAGAGAGACAGAAAGCGAGAAATCACCCCCCAGGGGGGTGGTCACGCCGCAATCCCTTCTCCTCCATTCTCCTCTCGGGGTATTGGGCACGCACGCATACACGCCCGACACGAGTTTTAAGCCACCGTGTCCAGGACGCAAACTGTGGTCGACTACATGGGAGTCCAGCGACATAGCCATTACGCTAATTGCTGGTCCCAAAAACTTTTAATTGCTTTTCATTTCAGACTGAACCCCTCATAATTTCTGTATCTATTTTTAGAAAATGGGTGATAAGCAAAAGGGTAATAACCTATAAAATCAATTTATATTCACAGCAGCTTAAGTGGCTAATCAGTTAAAATGCAAGGGAGAAACAAGAACCTTTCTTTTAAGTTAGAAGAACGCTTATTCTTCGTCTAAGTACTTTAATTAACTCATTCTTACACATTTTTCAATAGAGAACAGACAGGATTTTTAGGACGCTTAGCTGCCAGTGTTTCATTAAGTCCTTTACCACTGGAATGGGGAAAGGAGAGACCCGTAGTTGGCTTCATGGTTAAGGCACTGGACTTTCACATGGTCTACCGCAGTTCGAGTCCAGGACTGTAGGGCTTGGAAACTGCACCGGGGAACACGTGCTTGTGTACTTAAAATCTCAGGGGGATTTCTTACATTCTCTCTCACTATTTTTCTCTGTCTCTGGGGAGTGCATGCATCCTATAGCAAAAACCTTAAAAAAAAAAAAAAAAGAGAAGAAGGAGAAGGATAAAGGGAATGAATGGTTTGCTGATTAATACACTGTTATTAGACATTTAGTATACGTATTTTTGGAGTATCTCATCTCCTTGTAATCAAATATTCTAAAGTCCAAATCCAACACCTATTCTTTTTCTTAGACAGTGGGGGAGGAGGGCGGGAAATGAGAGAGAATGAGAGGAGGGAATCAAGGGGAAGAAGAAAGAAGTTGAAAAAATAATTTTTTTTTTTTGGAGAGGTTTTTGCTATAGGACAAGTGCACTCCCCAGAAAGACAGAGAGACAGAAAGCAAGAAATCACCCCCCGGGGAGATGGTCACGCCGCAATCCCCTCTCCTCCATTCTCTTCTTGAGTTCTTGGGCACACATGCACATGTACCCGGCGTGAGTTTTAAGTCACCGGGTCCGGGACTCGAACCATGGTGAACTACGTGGCAGTCCAGCGACATAGCCATTATGCCATCTGCTGGTCCCACCATCAGCTCTTCTTTTAGTTAGTGGCTTTAATGCCAGTTTCTCCTTAGATATCCAATGTTACATTTTACCACCCTCTTGGGTGCCTCAAGGAGAAAATATCTAATAACTAACTTTACAGATCGCAGTCTGCCAGCACCAAGTCACAAAGGTAATTTAATTTTTTCTGCTTTGGGGGCCATGTGCCAGGCAAAATGAAAACAAACAAACAAAAAAAAAACCTTGAAATTCCTTGGTATTTTTAGAAATGTGCTCCTTTTTGTAGCTGTAGGTAATTCCATATTCATACCAATTTAGTCTACTTTAGTCTAGAGCTAATTGTGGTTTCTCCTCGCTCTTTCTAAAAGTAAACCAGAATTACCATCCATTATATTCTGTACCAACAAAAACACGTGTGTTTCTTTTTACCCCTCATGGAGAAGAAGATTAAAGAGTTGCTCGGTAGGGAACTTTATATAAGCAAAACGAATCACTCATGTTATGCCATCTAAGAAAAAAGAGTTGTTTATCTGAAGTATTCGAAGAGGTTTTTGTTTTATTTGTTTTTACATTAAGGTGTTTACGCTTGTTGGAGAGAGAGAGAGAGAGAGAGAGATACAGTGAAAGGGAAAGTGAGAAATCATTGTCCCCCCCCACGGATGTCCACAACATGGGGGGCAGGGGGGACGGCCACGCTGCAATCCCTTCTCGTTTTCTCCTTCTACATTCTCCTCCTGGGATCTTGGGCACACATGCACACAGGCCCAGCATGATTTTGAAGCCACCGGGTCAGGGACTCGAACTGCGGGAGTCAAACCACGATCGGCCATGTGGGAGTCCAGTGACATAATAATTGTCTTAAATAACAACAATATCACATGGAATCTGACATTTTAAATGATCCACTCCATCAAACCTAAGTCTTGAACGAAACAGTGGTAATGGTAAATCAATTAACACCATCAGCTAATTTGCATCATTTAGGTGAAACAAAATGCCTGGATTCAATATTTAGAATAAGGTGTATAGGACAATGGGTTACATACGGTCCATGCTGCAGAAGCAGACCAGTGTCAGTTCAAATCTAGACTCTGCCACATACGAGCTGTGTGACATTGGAGTTGTATTTTTGTTTTGTTTTGTTTTGTTTTGTTGGAGAGGTTTTTGCTACAGGGAGTGTACACTCACCAGAAAGACACACAGAGACAGAGAGACAGAAAGCGAGAAATCATCCCCCAGGGGGATGGCCATGCTGCAATCCCTTCTCCTCCATTCTCCTCTTGGGATCTTGGGCATGCACGCACACACGCCCAATGTGAGTTTAAGCCACCAGATCCGAGACTCAAACCGCGGTTTTATTTTTCTTTCTTCTTTTCTTTCTTCCTTTCTTTCTTTATTTGACCAGAGAAGGACAGAGTGAGAGAGAGAGAGAGAAAGTAAGAAAGGAAGCCACCAGGCCCAGGACTCAAACCACGGTTGGCCACGTGGGAGTCCAGCACCCTTAACCACCATGCCACCTGCTGGTCTCAATAGTATGTATTTCTGATCAAACCAATTTTCATTAACTAAAAGCATACTCAAACAGCACGTAGCATATCATAGGTACTTAACAAATCTAAGCAGTTTTTCTGTAAGAAATGTTTTACAAGTCCATCCTACACAGGGGCTATTACAGTTTCCATTCGTGCAAGAGCTGAAAACTATTTTCTTTGAAAACTTCTTTGAATTCGATCATGGCGAACTTGACTTTAAGATTACTAGGAACCAGCAGTTAGAATAATGGCTATGTCGCTGGACTCCCACGTAGTGGACCGCGGTTTGCGTCCCAGACCCGGTGGCTTAAAACTCACGCCAGGCGCATGTGCGTCCGTGCCCAAGATCCCGAGAGGAGAATGGAGGAGAAGGGATTGTGGCATGGCCATCCCCCCTGGGGGGGTGATTTCTCGCTTTCTGTCTCTCTGTCTCTGTCTGTCTGGCGAGCACATGCGCCCTATAGCAAAAACCTCTCCAAAAAATAACAATGGAGCATGCACTGTGATCTCAGAGGGCAGAGCAATCACTGTCTTATCAGCCTCGCTGACAGGACACCCCTCCTCTCCCTGTTCCAGCTGGCTCCCACTTGGCCTGCCAACGTGAGGTGTCGGTTACACCTCCGCCATTGTCCTTCGCAGTCTCAGCCTTCCCGGCCTCATTATCTCTAACCCACAGACAGCTTGGGCCTTTAACTTCTGCCAAGAGCAGTCTCTGCTGCCAGGCTCATCTGAGCTCCCACAAAGGGCGTGGGGCTCCAGGTCTCGCACACGTCAGAGGATGTCATAGGAAAGGGATGTCATAGTTTGGGCACTAGATGTGACCA
Source organism: Tupaia belangeri chinensis (assembly GCF_000334495.1). Lineage (NCBI taxonomy): Eukaryota > Metazoa > Chordata > Mammalia > Scandentia > Tupaiidae > Tupaia > Tupaia belangeri. Next base: position 2,261,767 of record NW_006160137.1, read on the forward strand.
CTGAGGGGGGCTAGCCCTGTGGTCTGGTGGTTAAGGAAGCTCGATCCCACGCGGGTGATCATGAGGTTTGAATCCCAGTCCCAGAGGCTTGAAACACACACTGGGAGCGTGTGTGTGCCTGTCCAGACTTCTGGCAGGGTGGAGAAATTGGAGGAGAGGGAACTGCAGAGTGACCATGCTCCATCGGAGGGTGCCTTCTCCTCCTCCCTCTCCTCTCTCTGGCAAGTTCATGTACCCTCTGGTCATTAAAAAAAAGAACAGAAGGAGAAGAAAAAGAAGAAGAAATGAACATTTCTGGGGGCTTGAGAAGGATTTCAATGAGATCACATTGAAAAAATTATCACGTTCTTTAATGATGCTTTTTGCTCGGAACGTGTAGTTTTTTTTTTAAGAAATAAATCTTTTTTTAATAATTATTTTATTCAGGGACCAGCAGTTAGTGTAATGGCTATGTCGCTGGACTCCCATGTAGTCGACTGTGGTTTGAGTCCTGGACCCGGCGGCTTAAACTCACACCGGAGGTGTGTGTGCGCGTGCCCAAGATCCCCAGAGGAGAATGGAGGAGAAGGGATTGCAGGTGGCCATCCCCTTGGGGAGTGATTTCTTGCTTTCTGTCTCTCTCTGTCTTTCTGGCGAGCGCACGCGCCCTCTAGCAAAAACCGCTCAGACCTGGTGCCTTGAAAAACATGCTGGGCACATGTGTGTGCATGTCCAAAATCCGAAGAGGAGAGTAGAGAAGGGATTGCAGCATGGCCATCCCCACCTGGGGAAGGAGGTGATTTAAATCCCTCTGATGTATCTGTCAACTACTTTATCTTGTGCTCAAATACACAACTGGCTGTTTCTTTTCTTTTCTTTTTTTTTAAGAAACATTTTTGCTAGAGGGCACGTGTGCTAGGAAAGACAGAGAGACAGAAAGTGAAAAATCACCCCCCGGGAGGGATGGCCACGTTGCAATCCCTTCTCCTCCATCCTCCTCTTGGGATTTTGGGCATGCACGCACACATGCTCAGCATAAATTTGAAGCCAACGGGTCCGGGACTCGAACCGTGGTCGACCATATGGGAGCCCAGCAATGTAACCGTTATGCTGTCTGCTGGTCCCAACACAACTGACTGCTTCTATAGCAGAAGAAAATGGCCTGTTTGGGGCTTACATAGAAAGTGAGTTTTGTGTTTTTAATTCCAAAGCATAATTCTGGCTAAAGCTACTTTGTGATTGATATTTTAAAAAATATACATTCATGGGCTAGCAGGTAGTATGGTGGTGAAGGCTCTAGATCCCATATGGCTGACTCCATGGTTCAAGTCCCAGGCCTCGTGACTTGAAAAACACACCAGATGTGTGTATGTGTGTGCATGCCCAGAAATCCTGAGAGGAGGATGGATGGCATGACCATCCCCGAACAGGGATTTCTCACTTTCCCACTCTCTCTGTCTCTGTTCGTCTCTGGCAAGTGTATGTGCCCCATGGCAAAAATCTTGGAAAAAAAAAATACATATATATCAAGATGTTTCAAAGGTAACTATTGGTTTATGACCATAGCTTCCATGCAGACTGTGGTTTCTTTCTTTTTTTTTTTCTTTTTAGAGAGAAATTTTTGCTATAGGATATGTGTGCTCGCTGGAGAAACAGAGAGACAGAAAGCGGGAAATAGCCCCACCACCACCACCACCCAGGGGATGGCCATGCCATAGTCCCTTCTCCTCTGTTTTCCCATCGGGATTTTGGGCAGGCATGCACACGCACCCAGCGTGAGTTTTAAGCCACCAGGTCCAGGACTTGAACCGCAGCTGACTACATAGGTGTCCAGCAACCTAACTGTTATGCCATTTTCTGGGCCCACAGACTGGTTTCTAAGTAGACTAGTTCCTCCATTAATACACTGGTTGCAGAACAGCCAATCAATTATTTTGGTGTTAGTCTCTGGAAATCTGGGCCAGATTTAACTAGAAACCACCGCTATATCTTGATACACTAAACTAGGGATACTTTATTTTCGTGACCATCCCCCCTGGGGTGTGATTTCTCGCTTTCTGCCTCTATGTCTCTCTCTGTCTGTCTGGCGAGCGCACACGCCCTATAGTGAAAAAAACTCTCCAAAAAATAGAGGAAAAAAAAGTAAAAGAGGGGGCCAGCAGGTGGCACAGTGGTTAAGGGTGCTGGACTCCCACATGGCCAACCACGGTTCAAGTCCTGGATCTGGTGGCTTGCTTTCTCACTCCTTCCAAGTCTGATCAATAAAGTTAATAATAATAAAATAAGAAGAATAATAATAATAATAATAATAAAGTTAAATAAAATTGTAAAAAGAAAGAAAAGATTTTGAGGTAGGCATTTCTGCTTCAGCAGCAAAATTATAAACATAAGGTGGCCGAATTAATGAACAAAGGTAGTCAGATTTGTCATTTATAGAGCTGACAGTCAAGGCTAGGTTTCTGAACTTCAATGTGCGCATGAAACAAAATCTTCATCTTATTATTTTTTTAAAGAGATTTTTGTTGTGGGGTGTGTATGCTCGCCAGCAACACAGAAAGAGACAGAGAATGAGAAATCACCCCCTGGGTAGATGGCCATGCCACGATCCCTTCTCCTCTCGGGATTTTAGGCACACATGCACATGCACCCGGTGTGGATTTCAAGCCTCCGGGTCTAGGACTCGAACCACAGTCGGCTATGTGAGAGTCCAGCAATATAACTATTATGCCATCTGCTGGTGGCCCCAGGAATCTTCTTAAAACACAGATACTAGGGGCCAGCAGGTGGCATGGTGGTAAAGGGTGCTGGAGTCCCACATGGCTGACCATAGTTTGAGTCCGTGTCAGATCACTTTCTCAGTTTCTCTCTCTTTCTCTGCTCCTCTCTGGTCAAATAAACATAAAATAAATGAATAAATAAATAAATACAGATAGATAAAATAATTTAAAAACAAACAAACAAACACAGATACTGATTGACTACCAGAGGTCAAGACAGAGATTCTGTATTTCTGATCAGCTTCCAGATAATGCTGATGGGAGGACTACAATTTGAGTGGAAGGGCCTAAAGCATTATTCCCCACGTGGTTGGTGTGTTCTCCGACAGTCAGAGGGAAACAGTGTCGCAGCCAGAGAGAGCGTGGCATGGGGATCCATGGGCTAGGGGTACTTGGAGGCCTGGATCTGGAGTGAGCAGAAACTGGCTAAAGCTCACTGCGGAGTCTGCTCTAACTAAACCTGCTAAAGCAAGCGTTCCCTTCGGGGCGTCAGCCGTGTGTGCCAGAGTGACAGGCGTAAACTGGGACCATCTGGAGTTGCCTTGTTCTTCTGGCCTTGCAGAACCCTGCTCCTTACAGATTTTCTTTTTCTTTTCTTTTCTTTTTTAAAAAGAATTATTTTATTGGGGCCAGCAGATGGCATAATGGTTACATCGCTGAACTCCCACGTAATTGACTGCAGTTCAAGTCCTGGATCTGGCGACTTATGCTCATGCTGGGCATGGGTGTGTGCATGCCCACAATCCCGAGAGGAGAATGGAGAAGGGATTGCAGCATGGTCATCCCCCCAGAGGGTGATTTCTTGCTTTCTGTCTCTCTGGCGAGCGCACATACTCTATAGCAAAAATCTCTCTCTTAAAAAATAAATAAATAAAATAATTATTTTATTTAACTTAATTTATTCACTTTCATTTGACCAGTGAGGGACAGAGTGAAAGAGAGACAGGAAAAGTGAGGAAGCAAGCTGCCAGGTCCAGGACTCAAACCTCAGTGGGCCATGTGGGAGTCCAGTGCCCTTGACCACCACGCCACCTGCCAGGCCCCCTTGTAGATTTTCTAATCCTCTCTATACCGTTCCCACTCTTCACTCCTTTCCTTCTCCCCTTGCGTAGATCCTCAGATGTCCTAGTGCGTTACCTTGGAAGCCATCACCAGAGAACAATGAGTTGCTTTGCCAAGACGAAGACAGCCCAAGTCATTGCATAATCCCCTCACATGGAGCTCCTGAGCAGCTGCTGTGGAGGTGGATGAAAATAACCCACCATTTCAGTTTTAGAACCCATTCAGGAGTGAGAATGTTATTTTTAGGGCATAATCATTTAAAAGCTCTTCCTGGCCTGGGGAGAAATGTCTTTACCCCTTTAGGGAGATGAAGCTGGTTGTGTCTTTTCTTTCCAGCCTTTGTCCAGAAAGACTTCATTCTTTAAATAACAGGAAGTGATCCACTACTTACTTGCACCAAGAGTTTTAACTGGTACTGGGACTAGCAGTTGGCATATGGCTATGTCGCTGGAACTCCCATGTAGTCGACTGTGGTTTGAGTCCCAGACCTGGTGGCTTAAACTCAAGCCGGGTGCGTGTGCGTGTGTGCCCAAGATCCCGAGAGGAGAATGGAGGAGAAGGGATTGCAGCGTGGCCATCTCCCCTGGAGGGTGATTTCTCGCTTTCTGTCTCTCTGTCTCTCTCTGTCTTTCTGGTGAGCGCACGCGCCCTATAGCGAAAACCTCTCAAAAAAAAAAAAGTTTTAACTGGTACTGAAATACCCAACTTAAAGAGTTTCAAACTCCCTCCATTAAGGCCTTTGTTTACGAAGATAAACTTAATAGCCTTAATTCCACCTTGGTTTTAATCCGAGACAAAGATTTTGGTGCAGGTGGCTTATTCTGGACCACAGTGAGGGAGTGGGTCTGGAGAGGGGGCGAGGAGTAAGCCAATAAAGAACATGTTAGTAAGCAGATTTCTGTTGTGGGCAACTGCACTTACATCTACTGAGGACCCTCTGAGGGTCAGCTGGAATGCCTCAAAACCTCCCCACTGAGGGACGGATACCCCAACTCCAGTTCCTCGTGATTGTGGAGTGCCTGGGGGCTCTCGACCATCTGACAGCTCCAGCCTTCTCTGGGGTGAACTGAACACCCCCTACTCCAAGGTCAGAGAATTTCCTGAGAAAGCAAGACATAAGAAATCCTCCAGATAATAGAAGGACAGATGGGCGGGGCACTGATGACCCCCACCACAAGGGCCGAGGTCAGGTTCCTAAATGAGCCATTTATTGATTTATTCCTCATTTACCATACCCGGTATGGCCTTTGGGAAGACCCTGCTTGCCTTGCAAGTTCCACCTGCCTTTAAGTAACGAAGCAGAAAATGTCGCTGCAGCCATCAGCGGTGCAGCAAAAGGGAATCTGGAGTCAAAGCCCTCACCACTTGCAATTCCCATCCTCCCGCTCCAACCGTGCAGAGTAAATGGGGTCACCTCTCCTTGCAGACTCAGCACAGTCTAGGCAGAAGATGACACCGTGGCCACTGGGCTGAAAACCGAGACGGCAGCCCTTGCAAGACACGGGAAAGAAGAGGCCCAGCCTCCCCACGACACCTAGACAATGCAGGCAGCCATGCCGATCGCCTGGGACCATCATGACAGTGACATCCAGCAAGTAAAAGGTGTCCAGCACAGCGCACACGGGGACACTCCTGCAGACAAGTAAGACCCGAATATGGGCTCTTTTAATTCTTCTGGGGAAAAAAAAAACTTTCATTATCTTTTGTTTGTAAAATAATAGATATTTCTTCATTTATTCAACTGTCAGAGGGCATATGTACTCTCGAGAAAGAGCGAAAGAGAGAGGGAAAGAAGAAACATCCCCCGATGGGGTGTGGTCACACTGCAATCTCTTCTCCATTACTCCGTCCTGTTGGAATTGGGGGGCATGCACGCACATGTCGTTGGTGTGTTTTTCAAGCTGTAGGGTCAGGATTTGAACCATGGTCAGCCATGTGGGACCTAGCTCCCTTAACCACTAGCCAATGGGATCAGCCCCAAAAGAAATGCATATATTTCTTTTTGTTTTTTGGAGAAGTTTTTGCTGTAGGGTGCGTGCGCTCACCAGAGAGACAGACAGAAAGTGAGAAATCACCCCCTGGGGGGGATGGCCACACCGCAATCCCTTCTCCATTCTCCTCTCGGGATCTTGGGCACACACACACACACACACACACACGCACGCACGTGCCCGGTGTCAGTTTAAGCTACCAGGTCTGGGACTTGAACCACAGTCGACTACATGGGAGTCCAGCAACACAGCTATTACACCAACTGCTGGTCCTGATTTTTATAAACATATAAACAAAGTATATAAAACTTTAAATATATAAATTAAATTAATATCTTTTGTAGTATAATCATTATTGGAACCGGTTGGGATCATTCTATGTTTATGCTTTTGTATCCTGTTTTTCATGTAGTATATCATAGGCTACCTGATTCTGTATGTTAATAAAAAACCCTTTTATTAAAAAAAAGAATTATTGGGAACCAGCAGTTAGCATAATGGCTATGTTGCTGGACTCCCACGTAGTTGACCGCAGTTCA
>NW_006160137.1:2268160-2268448 GCF_000334495.1 Tupaia belangeri chinensis
ACCTCTCAAAAAAAAAAAAAAGAATTATTTATTCATTCATTTATTTTAATTTGACCAGAGAGATACATAGAGCAGGGGAGGGGAGTGAGAAAGCAAGTTACCAGGTACGGGACTCGAACCGTAATCGGCCATATGGGAGTGTCCAGCACCTTAACCACACCACCTGCGGGCCCCATTACTGAAAAACCTTTGAGGGGCCCGCAGGTGGTGTGGTGATTTAGGGTGCTGGATTTCCACATCGCTGACCACGGTTCAAGTCCCGGATCTGGAGGCTTGCTTTCTCACTTT
>NW_006160137.1:2268700-2276359 GCF_000334495.1 Tupaia belangeri chinensis
GGAGAAGGGATTACAGTGTGACCATCCCCCCTGGGGGGTGATTTCTCGCTTTCTGCCTGTCTCTCTCTGTCTTTCTGGCAAATGCACGTGCCCTATAGCAAAAACCTCTCAAAAAAAAAAAAAAAAAAGGACTTATCTCCTCTCACCCTCTCCTTGTTTTACAGATAAAGAAACTAAATCTCAAAGTGGTTAAGTCACTTGCAATTTTTGGCAATGTCTCCCACTTCTCCTGGGTATACACATAAGCCCTTCACAAGCCTCTCTGAGCGTAGCACAGATGGGCCAGACTTGGCCGGGCCATCAGACTCCAGACTCGGGTTGTTTTTAGAAATTCAATCACATCATGCCACAGAAGATAGATTGGCCTGACTGCCAACTGCCCAGCCAGAAGTTTCTCTGGTTCATGAGCCTAAAAGGGTGCCTCCTTCCTCATCAGCTGACTATACAGGATACCATCAGCTATCTCTTCCTACGCTTGGGAGAATCAAAGGCTTGGTGGAGTGCCTAGGAGGAAAAAAGAAATCTCCGGGAGTAGCACAGTCCTCGGGGTCAGACTGAGTCTGTACCGCACTGGGAATGGCAACACGCCTCTCTAGAGAGCGGCTAGTTCTTTTCTCATCTGCTAAACGGAGGCCGAAATTCCCAGGTAGGGGATGTCTCTTGCAGACACTGTCGGAGCCTTGTGCATATTCTGTCAGCAGGCAGCATTTCCAGACCCTAGTCACTTCCTGCCGCCCGCCCGGGACATTTGTCGGAGGGCTTTCTCTGGCCGCATGAGTCTTGCTCAGGCCCAGCTAAACAGGCAGAGTGGAAGTGCAGGAAGACATGATCCCCCTGGAGGAACCCTCCACTGGTGACCAACAGGGGCTGGTGTGTCAACGTCCGTCTCCGGGTCTTCTCTGGTTCGTGGTTCTAGACCACCTCACGGAGGTCCTCAGTGGGAGTGGGCCCAGACACCCAGAGTAGGAACCTGCTCAATGGCATTCTCAGCACTGGTTTGTGTTCCTTTCCTGTCTCAGTCTGCCGTTCTTCTACCAGCTTTCATGTATGAACCCCCACATTCAAATCCTTATGACAGGGTGTTTTTCTGGGGGAACCCAACCTAAGACAAAACAACCCTTTGAAGGGTCATTATAGGAAACCCTGGTAGGAGAAAACAGTTGGTAGCCAGCCTTGTGACCTAGTGGTTAAAAGAGCCAGATCCAGGAGCCAGCAGGTGGCATGAAGGTTGGGGCACTGGACTCCCACATGGCCTACTATGGTTCAAGTCCCAGATCTGGTGGCTTGAAAATCATGCTAAGCCTGTGTGGGTGCATGCCTCATATCCCAGGAGAATGGAGGAGAAGGGATAATGGTGTGGCCATCCCCCTGGGAGGTGACTTCTCACTTCCCTTCTCGCTGTCTGTCTCTCTCTGGAGAACACATGTGTCCTATGGCAAAAACCATAAATAAATAGATGAGAGAGAGAGAGAGAGAGCTGGATCCTGGGCCAGCAGGTGGCATGGAGACTGAGGCGCTGGATCCCACATGGCCAACCACTTGGTTTGAGTCCTGGACCAGGCAGCTTGAAAATCACACCAGGCACGTGTGCGTGCATACCCCAAGTCCTGAGAGGACACTGGAGGAGAGGAATTATTATTATTATTGCTTTTAAATGCTGACCCTTTAAAAAAAAAAAAAACTTTTATTTATTTATTTTAATTTGACCAGAAAGGGTCAGAGTACATGAGAGAGAAAGAGAGAGAGAAAGTAAGAAAGCAAGTTGCCAGGTCCAGGATTCGAACCAAGCTCAGCTATGTGAGAGTCCAGCACCCTTTATGATTACGAGAAAGAGAGAACATTATAAATCACCCCCTGGGGAGGTGGTGACACTGCAATCCCTTCTCCTCTCCTCTCCTCTTGTGGTTCTGGCACACAAACACATATACCTGGAGTGTTTTTCCAGCTGCTGGCTCTGGAATTGGAATCACAGTCGACCATGTGCAATCCAGCACCTTGGCCTCCACGCCACTTGCTGGTGCCCCACTTCTTTTTCTGCTGCTGGAGGGCGCGTGCACTTGCCAGAGAGAGACAGAGAGGGGTAGAAAGTGCCTCCCACGTTCTGGTCATGCTGCGATCCCTTCTCTTTCGCTTCTTCATCCTGTAGGCATTTGGGGCATGCACATACACAGGCCCAGCATGATCTTCAAGATGCCAGCGCCAGGGCCAGGCTCTAACCACGCTCGCTTACAGGAGATCTGGCTCTCCCTACACTACAGAGGCGACTCGTGGATCCTCTGTAAAGATACCGAATGAGCTTCTTGGAGATAAGGTTTCCGAAATGAAGCCTTCCCCATCCTGGAATCTTGGGATCTTGTAGCCTCAAGGCCTACTTTCTTGTTTATTTATTTAGTAAAGAATTACTTTATTAATCTTTACTTATTTATATTTATTTTAGTTTGACCAGAGAGAGACAGAGCAAGAGCAAGAGACAGAAACAGAGAGAGAAAATGAGAAAGCAAGCCACCAGGCCCGGGACTCAAACCGTGGTCAGCCATGTGGGAGTCCAGCGCCCCTACTCACCATGCCACCTGCCGGCCCCCTTTTGTTCTTTCTAAATCAAAGTCTGGAAATAAACAGGCCTTGCCTACCTAAAAAAGCTTTCATTTAAGAAAGAGGTCAAGCAGAGGGAGACCAGTGTAGACTCAGCGGAGGATGTCAGAGTCAACTCCCTTGAAAATTCAGTGCAGTCTCTTAGTCTTGAGTCAGGTGCAGCTAAGCAAAACTACCAAAAACAATACACAAATCAAAAACCTGGAAAAGAAAGACCAACGGAACAAGTGACCACAGAGAAAGGGGAGCGAACCCAGGGAGCAGAAGGAAACGTAAGTTAAAGCAAACGGGCAAACACAACATGGCGGTGCGTTGGCGATGCTCAGACCTTCCTGACGCTTAGACCACTGGGGAGGTCCCCGGTTTATGTCCCGAGGCGACCTGCACACGGCGGGCACATGCACACGTATGCACATGGAATCCTGGCTTGCTGCGGGGCTAGGAGTGGATTGCAGTGTGAACACCCTGCTGGACGTAACTCACTCTCTCTCTCTTACAAAGTAAATAAATAATTAAAGTTTTTTAAAAAAGCCCTCATGCTCTCAGTGACCTCAAAAAGACTGGAGAAGCTATTTATAAAGAAGAACAGAATGCTAGGAAGAAAATAAACGGCAGGAAAAAGCAGATATAAAAAATGCAAGAGTTTGAGAGAAACAAAAAGGCAATCTTCCAAGAAATGGAGCAAAATCAAAAAAAGGGAAAATATTACAGAAGAAGGAAATTTAGGAAGTTTCACCCAAAGAATAGGAGGCCAGTGAAGAGAAAATATGGAAACCAGAAGGAGAAAATTATTATTTTAGAGAGATTTTTGCTATAGGGTTTGTGAGCTTATTAGAGACAGAGAGACAGAAAGTGAGAAATTACCAGAACCAGCGGTTAGCGTAATGGCTATATTGCTGGACTCCCATGTAGTTAACCATGGTTCGAGTTCCAGACCTGGTGGCTTAACTCACACCGGGCGTTCCCAAGATCCCAAGAGGAGAATGGAGGAGAAGGGATTGCGGCGTGGCCATCCACCCTGGGGGGTGATTTCTTGCTTTCTGTCTCTGTCTCTCTCTGTCTTTCTGGCGAAGGCATGCACTCTATAGCAAAAACCTCTCAATAGCGACATAGCCATTACGCCAACTGCTGGTCCCTTGTTTTGTTTTTTTTTTTTTAAACACCCCTCAGGGTGAGTGCCGCGGTGTAATCCCTTCTCTTCCATTCTCTTAGGATTTGGGGCAATAGCACACATGTGCCCCGTGTGTTTTTCAAGCCATCATATCTAGGATTTGAACCATGAAAATGGCCACATGGGATCCAGCCACCTTAACCACCTCGCTACTAGCTGACCCAAGAACTTGACCTGCCTCTGCCTTTGGTTCTGTTCAGGACTGAATGATGTCTGCTCTCCCAGGTAAGGGGAGGTCTTCTATATTCCGTGTACTGACTCAAATGTGAATCCCTTCTGGAAACATCTTCATAGACATACCCAGAAATACTGTTTTACCAGCTACCTGGGCGTTGCTTAACTCAGCCGAGTCGACACATTAAACGAGCCATTCCACTTAGTAAGAAAGGGAAGGGACGACTGTGGACATGTTCCTGCAGCTCCGAGAGGCAGCGGACCACCCTCAGTTTTTCCAGGCATTTTCCAGCAGCGAAGAGCCTGGCTTTTGGCATCGGATGGATCTGTGTTCTGCTCTGTTTTCTGCTTACTGTGGGGTCTTGGGCAAGCCACTTCGCCTCTCTTAGATCCAGGTTCCTCATGTAATTAAGGGGCAGTGCTTTAATACCCGTTTCACGGAGCCGGCCGGGAGATTCTGTGTGGCAGTGAGTAGGAGGGCCTAGCAGAGTGCCTGCACATAGTGGGCCTGCGCATAGTGAGCCTGCGCAGAGTGGGCCTGTGCAGAGTGGAGGCGCTCTGCCTTCAGCTTTCCCGCATTCCCAGTGAGGATGTAGCTGCGTTTGCACAGGTCGGAGTCCCCGATGTGCTCCCTGTGTTCAGACACTCCTTGCGTTGCCCTACGGCAAAATGAGGCAATGCTTTGGGAGCGTGCTTTCTCATCGGCTGTCACACCCTCAGAGGGCTAGCTGCTGTCAGACTCTTCTCTTACCCAGTTCATGTGACACCCTTGTCACAGATCCTTCTCAGATGGCAGAAAAATAAAAACCTTTCGCAGTTCCTACAGGTTCAAGTTCATTTTCTTCTTCTACAGACACAAAAGCATTTCTTTTGGGCAGGGTGCTCCATTCCTAAGCTTCGGGCATTCCCAGACTTCCTAAGTAAGCTGCCTTATGCAGGAACTTCAGAAAGTTCATGGAGGGGACAGCAGGTGGCGTGGTGGTTAAGGCACTGGACACTCCCATATGCTGACCACAGTTCGAGTCCTGGACCTGGTGGCTTGTTTTCTCACATTCTCTCTCTCTCTCTCTCTCTCTCTCTCTTTCTCCTTTCTCTCTCTCTCTCTGGTCAAATTAAAAGAAATGAATGAGTAAAATGAAATAAATAAGTTGAAAAAATAGTTCATGGAAAGAGGAAAAGAAAAAGGACAGAGGTTAAGCATGATGCACAGGGAGCTGACCATGGTTCTAATCTTCAACCTGGTGGTTTGAAAAGCATGATTGTGTGTGTGTGTGTGTGTGTGTGTGTGTGTGTTCCAAACAGACGGAAAAGGAATGAGATATGACCTCCCTTATGTGAATGTGCTTTCTATCTCTTTCTCTTTCTCTTACTCTCTCTCTCTCTGGCTAGTGTATGTGCCCTCTGATAATTGAAAAGAGAGAGAGAGACAGGACCAGCAAGTGGTCTTGTGGTTAAGGTGCCAAATCCCACATGGTTGCTCTGTGGTTCAAGTCTCAGATGTGGCAGCTTGAAAAAAACATGTATGGGTGCTCAAAATCCTGAGAAAAGCGTGGAAGAGAAGGGACCGTTGTGTGGTCATCCCCCCTGGCGGGTGATTTCTCACTTCCCCTGTCTCTGTCTCTCTGTGTCTCTCTCCATGCACCCTATGGCAAAAACCTAAAATGAAAAAAAAAAAAAAAAAAAGGAATTAAAGGACAAGTGTATTTGGGTGCAAAAATAATTAAAATCTATATGTAGTTTTGTCCCAACACTCATTTTTCATGACTTTTTCAAAGACCCTTTTATATCTGCAAATCCTTTAAAGGCCTTATTCTGTTTGGGTGAACTTTCAAGTTACCTCAAAATAACCACAGTCTGCTCTGTGACAAGATGAGACTACCCGGCTTTTTTTCTCTGAGTTTGTGCCTGTTTTGACTCCTGGACTTTACACCCATGTGTTATTTAAATTTACTGATGACTCAACAGACGTTGTCACCAGCAAAACCAGTTACTTTGTGCCTGAGAACACCCATGTACTGGCCTGATTTTCTGTGGTAATGGTAACATGCTTAGGAAGTTTTTTGGTTTTGGTTTTGGTGGTTTTTTTTGAGAGGTTTTTGCTATAGGGCATGTGCTTTCGCCAGAAAGACAGAGAGACAGAGATAGAAAGCGAGAAATCCCCCGCCCCCCGGGGGGATGGCCACACCGCAATCCCTTCTCCTCCATTCTCCTCTCGGGATCTCGGGCATGCACGGACACGCGCCCAGCATGAGTTTAAGACACCTGGTCTGGGACTCGAACCACAGTCGACTACATGTGAGTCCAGCGACATAGCTGTTACACCAACTGCTGGTCCCTCTAAGGTGCAATTGCTACAGCTTTTATAAAAAAATTTTTTAAAGGTTTTTGCCATAGGCTGCATATGCTTGCTGGAGAGAGACAGTGAGCGACAGTGATGGGAAAGTGAGAAATCACACCCCTCCCTCCCCAAGGGGGGTTATTGGCCATACTGCAGTCCCTTCTCCTCCATTCTCTTCCTGGGATTTTGGGCACGTACGCACATGCACCTGGTGTGATTTTCAAGCTGCTAGATCCAGGACTTGAACCTTGGTCGGCCATATGGGAGTCCAGCATCTTAAGCACTACACCACAAACGCTACAATTTCTAACTTAAGAGATGAAAGTTGGGCAGTGGAAGATGTATAGAGTTGTTAAGAAAAAAAAAGAATTGGCCACCCCATGGTCTGGTGGTTAAGAGAACCAGATCTCACATAGCCGACCATGCTTTGAATTTCAGCCTTGGAAAAAACACACCGGGCACAGATGCATGCATGCCCCAAATCCCGACACGATAGAGAAACAGAAAAGAAGGGTTATGGCGTGACCACACCCATTCGAAGGGGCTTCGTCCCTCTCCTTCTCTCTCGGGCAAGCACACATACTTTCTGGGGCATTAAAATAAAATGAACTGGGGACAAGCAGCATAATGGCTATGTCGCTGGACTCCCATGTAGTCGACTGCGGTTTGAGTCCCGGCCCTTGTGGCTTAAAACTCACGCCGGGCGCGTGTGCGTGTGTGGCCACGATCCCGAGAGGAGCATGAAGGAGAAGGGATTGCAGCGTGGCCATCCCCCCTGGGGGGTGATTTCTCGCTTTCTGTCTCTCTGTCTCTCTCTGTCTGTCTGGCGAGTGCAGGCGCCCTATAGCAAAAAGCTTCTCCCCCCAAAAAAATAAATAAATAAACAAAATGAACGGAAAAAGGAAAAGAAGGACGGAGATAAATGGAGTAAGGCTGAGTGGGAAGTTGGAGAGATGAAAGACAGTACCCGAATGGTTTACCTCACTAACTGTGCATTCACCGAGTTGGTGCAGACCAGAGACCTCCTCAATTCAAGCGGGCTTTGTTTGTTTTTTAAACCTTAAACTATTTAACACTAGTATAGCAAATGTTTCACATTGGGGCCAGCAGCTGGCATGGTGGTTGAGGCGTTGGATTCCCACATGGCTGCCTGTAGTTTGATTCTTGGACCCAGCGGCTTGCTTTCTCACGTTCTCTCTCTCTCTCTCTCTCTCTCTCTGGTCAAATTAAAAAATAATGATGATAGTGAATAAAATGAAATAGATAATTATTAAAAATAAATAAATAAATAAATAAATAAATAAACGTTTCACATTTAGAAAATAAAGATAGAGGGACCAGCAGTTGGCGTAATGGCTATGTTGCTGCACTCCCATGTAGTTGA
>NW_006160137.1:2276393-2304148 GCF_000334495.1 Tupaia belangeri chinensis
GCACGTGTGTGTGTGTGCCCAAGATCCCGAGAGGAGAGTAGAGGAGAAGGGATTGCGGCGTGGCCATCCCCCCTTGGGGGTGATTTCTCGCTTTCTGTCTCTCTCTCTCTCTTTCTGGTGAGCGCACGTGCCCTATAGCAAAAAACTCTCAAAGAAAAGAAAAAGAAAAAGAAAAAAAGAAATTGAGGACTCAAGGAGAGACAGGAGTGGAACAGATGGAGACGAGGAGGTAGGGGCGAGGAGCCTTCAGGAAGAAACGTAGCATATGCAAAGGCCCTGTGGTGGGACGGTGGGACAGTGGCACATGTGAAATGCTGACAGGCAGAGAGTGAGAAGAGCCAAGGCACACTGGGAGACAGACTGGAGCGGAGGGAAGCGGACCGCGGCTAGGCTTACAAGTCACAGGAAGAACTGCATCCATCCCCCGAGCTCAGCATTCATCCTGCCCTTCAGTGTGCCCACAGGAGCTGGAGATCCACACAATGCATTTCCCAGCCATCCTTGCAGCTGGGGTCCTGGATACATTCTACAAGAGGATGAGAAAGTTTATTTATGTATTCATTTATTTGTAATTTGACCAGAGAGAGACACACCCAGAAAGAGAGAGAGAGAGAGAAAGTGAGAAAGCAAGACACCAGGTCTAGGACTTGAACCGTGGTTAGGCACATGAGAGTCTAGTGCCTCAAACATATGCCACCTGCTGGCCCTGTTTTTTAATTTTTATTTTTTTTTAATGTTTTCTAGAGGGCACTTGTGCTCACCGGAGAGGGAGAGAGAGTGAGAGAGAGAGGAAGGGAAAGTGAGAAATCAAGCGATTGTCTTAGATAACCTTGTGCAATGATCAAATGCTATTGTTATACTGTTATCTAGCACACAGTACCTACGGTTTCGCGAATTGCTCAGTCATGCCCTTTACGATAATGTCTTCTGTCCCCACTCAAGATTCAACCCATGACCACACACTTTAGCCTCCTTTAATCTGCAGTCGTTCCTCAGTTTCTTTCTATTTTAAATCTTTTAAGACCTTAACACTTTTTTCTTTTTGAGAGATTTTTGTTATAGGGCACATGGACTCACCAGAGAGACTGAGACGGAAAGCGAGGAATCACCCTCCAGGGGGGATGGCCACACCACGATTCCTTCTCCTCCATTCTCCTCTAGGGATTTTGGGCACACATGCAACCGCACCTGGTATGAGTTTCAAGCTTCCAGGTCCTTTAAGACCTTAACACTTTTTTCTTTTTGAGAGATTTTTGTTATAGGGCACATGGACTCACCAGAGAGACTGAGACGGAAAGCGAGGAATCACCCTCCAGGGGGGATGGCCACACCACGATTCCTTCTCCTCCATTCTCCTCTAGGGATTTTGGGCACACATGCAACCGCACCTGGTATGAGTTTCAAGCTTCCAGGTCCAGGACTCATCACCGCACCTGATATGAGTTTCAAGCTTCCAGGTCCGGGACTCGACTGGACGCAGCAGTTGGCTGTGTGAGAGTCCAGAGCCTTCTAGACACAGCAGTTGGCTGTGTGAGAGTCCAGAGCCTTAACCACTATACCACCTGCTGGCTCAAGACCTTAACAACTTTTTAAAAGTCAGGTTCAGGGCCAGATAGGTGGCGTGATAGTTAAGGGCACTGGACTCCCACAGGGCCGACCACAGTCTGAATCCCAGACCTGGCAGGTTGCTTTCTTACTCTCTCTCTCTCTCTGTGTGTCCCTTTCTGGTCAAATTAAAATAAATAAAAAATATAAACTCATTGTTTTGTTCTCTATCAAGCAAAAGACAATCTTAATCCACCCTTGGCCTTAATTTCCCCATACTCAAGTCCATATAGGTTATCAGAGTCATATACAGGGGAACTTCAGAAAGTTCATGGGAAGATGGAATTACAGCATGAGTTTGAGTACGAAAAAAAAATTTTTTTCTTTTTTTTGGAGAGATTTTCGCTATAGGGCACGTGCGCTCGCCAGACAGACAGAGAAAGACATAGAGACAGAAAGCAAGAAATCACCCCCCCAGGGGGATGGTCACACCGCAATCCCTTCTCCTCCATTCTCCTCTTGGCATCTTGGGCACGCACGCACACGCGCCCGGCATGAGTTTTAAGCAACCAGGTCCAGGACGCGAACCGCGGTCGACTACGTGGGAGTCCAGTGACATAGCCATTATGCTAACTGCTGGTTCCCCGAAAAAAAAAATTTGATCATGCATAGCTTTTTCATCACATTCATTTTATGTGAACTTTCTGGAGTCCCCTCTTGTATAAGAGGCCATCTTCTGTCTCCTGGAGAGATATTTGCCGAGGCAGCACACACTGGGTGTAGAGGAAAAATAAGTAGTGCTTATTCCAGGTGTGAATATGGATATTAGCTCAAGGCCTTCTGGGTAGAAAAACAGGAAGCGATTTTAGCTAACGTGAACAGAGATGGAGAAACATTGGAAAGCTACAACTGGAAGAGTTAAACGCCCAGGCCCTGGGTAGAGCAGGACCAGGCATTCGCAGGTCTTCCCCGCGGGGCAATGATGCCATGACGGTGACTCAGCCCCAGCAAGTCCCGACTGCTGAGTTCTGTAGTCAGAGCTAAACTTGCTGGGGAGAGAAGCTGACCGGCTGGGTTGGATGAGGTATTTATCCCGCCCGGGCCAACCAGGTGTGGGCAGGATGGCAGGCCCATGTGGCTTGGCTCTGGGCTGTGTTTATACATCTGAGTCTTCCCTGAAACTGGGAAGTTTCAAGAATGGAGCAACCACTCCAGTAAGTTTATGTATTGTACGACCCTAATGCTTTACTAGGCTCAAGGTTGAAAATAAAAATAATTGAGAGGCTGGCAGGTGGTGTGGTTAAGATGCTGGACTCCCACGTGGCCGACTGGAGTTCAAGTCCTAGACCGGGCAGCTTGCTTTCCATTTCTCTCTCTTCCTCACTCTGGTCAAATTTTTTAAAAAAAATTATGATAAATAAAATAATTCTTTTAAAAAAAATACTTGAAAACTGTGAGGGCACAGGCAGTGACTATTCAGAACAAATGATCAAGCTAGCTGGATTCAGGGGCAAGTCACCAAAGGCGTTAGTTCCCTTCACTATAAGAGAACTATAAGGGATGGAGGTGGATCATCTTCTGTCCATAATTTCATAACACTGCAAATTGTTTTTTTTTGAAAAGTTTTTTTTTGGCTACAGGGTGAGTGCGCTCGCCAGAAAGACAGAGAGACAGAGAGACAGAAACCGAGAAATCACCTCCCAGGGGGCATGGCCACGCCGCAATCCCTTCTCCTCCATTCTCCTCTTGGGATCTTGGGCACGCACGCACGCACACGTGCCCAGCATGAATTTAAGCCACTGGGTCTAGGACTTGAACTGCGGTCGGCTCCATGGAATTCCAATGACATAGCCATTACGCTAACTGCTGGTCCCTGCAAATTGTTTTTAACCACCTCGCCACCTGCCAGCCCCTGCTTATACTTTTTTATTTGAAAGAATTATTTTATTTAACTTTACTCATAATTTCACCAGAGAAGGACAGAGTGTGAGAAAGAGTCGGGGAGGGAGTGAGAAAGCAAGTTGCCAGGTCCAGGACTCGAACCACGGTTGACCAAGTGGAAGTCCAGTGCCCTTAACCACCATGCCACCTGCTGGCCCCTCTGCTTATATATATTTTTTTAAATCATCAAAGATTAATTTGTTATCATGCCAGGACATTTTGAGTCAGAAATCCATCACTTAAACTATTTTATAATATCAAAACGAAAGCATCCGTAGAGAGACAGTTGCCTGGTAACGGAACAGAAGCTTGTCTTTAGTGTCCCCTGGAATCCTACGCATCTATTTTGGTTTCTCTGTTGAACTCATTTCATCCCCTACAATTTGAAAATCGAACAATTTTTAGAGAAAAATTCTTCTCAGAAGAGACTATTCCTCCAGAAGATATTTTTATTAGGAAGTGCAGCTCTTTTCATACAGGTGAATTGCTCTATTTCCGGGGCTGTTGCATGAAGATAGAAGAGACGAAAATAATGCCAACTGAGAGGAGATTTCCCACAGAAATGTATGTTGGGAGGCTCAAAGTCAGACCTGGCTTTCTAAAAGAAGAAACTGGTTCAGTATCTCACATCAAACCAAAGTATCATTTACCCTGGTAGGAAAAGCCTTGTAAACCCCTTTCTTCTTTAAACTAAGGCAAACTGTTCATTAGGGTCTTCCTTTCCAATATGAGAAGTCTCAGTCTGGGCCAGCAGGTGGCGTAGTGGTTAAGGTGCTGGACACTCTCACATGGACAACCACGGTTCAAGTCCTGGATTTGGTGGCTTGCTTTTGCACTTGTCTTCTCTCTCTCTCTCCCTGAACAAATTAAAATAACTAAATGAATAAATAAAATTAAATAAACAATTTTTTAAAAAGGACTGAAATCGGCAGGTGGGGTGGTGGTTAAAGGCGCTGGAATCCCACATTCCTGAACCTGGCGGCTTCTTTTTTGTTTTTTGTTTTTGGAGAGGTTTTTGCTATAGGGCCCGTGCACTCGCCAGAAAGACAGAGAGACAGAGGGACAGAAAGCGAGAAATCACCCCCCAGGGGGGATGGCCACGCCACAATCCCTTCTCCATTCTCCTCTCTAGGATCTTGGGCATATATGCATACGTGCCCGGTGTGAATTTAAGCCACTGGGTCCGGGACTCGAACTGCGGTCGACTACATGGGAGTCCAGCAACATAGCCATTATGCCAACTGCTGGTCCCACCGGCAGCTTCTTTCTCACTTTCTCTCTCTCTCTCTCTCTCTCTCTCTCTCTCACTCACTCTCACTCTGTCCCTCTCTGGTCAAATTAAAATAAGCAAACAAATAAACAAACAAATAAAAATAAGAAAAGAAAGCAAGTCACTACGTCCAGGACTCAAACCACGGTCAGCCATGTGGGAGTCCAGCACCGTCAACCACCACACCACATGCTGGCCCCATAAAATAATTCTTTAAATAAAACAAAGATTTTTTTTGGTTATTGGCCAGATACAAAAGGAAATTTACTAAAGGATTTGGAGCTCTCACAAAAGGCTAACCAAATAATTTGGAAATGGGCAGGAACCAAGGCCTTAGAAGTTAAGAGAAAGATCTCGGAAAGATCTAGAAGGTGCTCATGCTGAGATAAATGACCTGGCGACTTACTTTCTCACATTCCCCCCCTCTCTCTTTCTCTCTCTTTCACTCGGTCCCTCTCTGATCAAATGAAAATAAATAAACAAATAAAACAAATAAAGTTAAATAAAATAACTCTTTAAAAAAAAATGGGTTCCCAGAAGCAGAAACGGATGTAGGCACTCTTTATTAAAGATATCTTGGGAGGGTCACCCACATGGCCAGCCATGGTTTGAATCTTGACCTCAGCAGCTTGAAAAACATGGTGGCACATGTGCGTGCATGCCTGAAATCCCAACGGAATGGAGAAATAGTGAGGAGATCGTGCATGACCATGCCCAGTGTGTGAGGGGGTACTTTCTCCCTTCTCTCTGTCTCTGTCTCTCTCTGATGAGTGTACACACCCTCTGGCCATTTAAAAACGTCTACGTGAAGTTGTTTCAGGAGAAATCTGTAAGTAAATGTGAGGTTTCAGCTGAAGTCTAATTTCAGCCTGATCCCACGGACAGTTCTAGAGTGGAAATATAACCTCCCAAGCTTTTATGGGCCTTGAGGGATTCTCCACAGAAGCATGTAAGTCCAAGCCAGCGCCAGTCAAAACTTCACAATAGCTGGGGACGGAAACACCAGGGAGGGGGATCAGGGCAGGACAACAGCAGTATAGCCCTAGTAGACACTGCTGTTGTAGTTCCCCTCGGGCAGCAGGTAGTCAATGACTGGTACAGTTGTGGGGAGAGTACAAAAGCTGAGCCCCCTTGCCTCAAAGGGGACAACTCTGTGCCTTAGGTAGCTGCTTCTCTTCTAGTGCTCCAGACTCAAGAACATTCTCTACTTCTGCCAAGCCAACCCACCTGGGTTATTGCTTCCTTGTACAGCTTCTGTTATAACACTGACATCTCCTTCCAGTCCGCTGGCCATCTGACTGTCTGGGTCTGGTGGTCATAGTGACTTACCACATGGCCGACCACGGTTCGAGTCCTGGATCTGGCGGCTTGCTTTCTTACTTTCCCTTTCTCTCTCTCTCTCTCTGTTTCTGTCTGGTCCAATTGAAAAATAATAATAACAAATGGAATTAAATAAATAAATCATTCTTTTTTAAAAAAGGATGTTTAGAAAATATTTTATTTAGGGTCAGTTCCGTGGTCTGGTGGTTAAGGCAGTAGGATCCCATATGAACAATTGTGTGGTGTAAGTCCCAGACAGACCCAGCAGCTTGGGAAATAGGCTTGGCATGTGTGCGTCCTTGTTCAAAATCTGGAAGGGAGGGAGAGATGGCCGAGAAGGGATTGCAGATTTCCCATGGAGGGTGCTTTGTCCTCTCATTTCTCTCTGTCTCTCTCTGGCAGTAAACAACACACAAATAAAATAAAATTGGAGTGGCCATTGATGGAAGTAGTGGGAGGAGATCGGAGAGCGAAGGACGTATATACTAATATATACATACATAAGTTGGGAAAGTCCTGACTCGTTTTTCGATGTTTTTCTATGTGCAAATGTGTTATGATTTTCCCGATGACCACATGGCCAACTATGGTTCGAGTCCTGGACCTGGCGACTTGTTTTCTCATGCTCCCTCTCTCTCTCTCTTTCTCCGACAAACTCATATGAAAAAATAAATAAATAACTCTTTAAAAAAATGTATATGTAGGTGATAAAAATAAAATGTTGCAGCCTACCCGTGGTGGCACACGCTGGTCAAAGCTGCTTCACTCCTATGCAGGGTGAGGCCACGTGGAAGCCTCTGCTGAATTACCAGCTCATCCTAAAAAGCAGGGCACGGTGGACCACACCTATAGTCTAGCAAGTCGGGAGGCTGGGGCAGGAGGTTTGCAACAGAGTAGGACCTTGCCCCCAAAATAAATACATAAAATGAAAGAGTCATAAAAGAGAACATGAATGATTCTGTGTTCTTTCACTAAGTCACAAGGTCCAGAGAGAGACACTGTACTCTCATCAGAGATTAAAGAAGTACTTACTCTGATCTTTCGGGTTTAATCTCACCTAAACCAGATTCTCTGATGTCTTACCCAGGGACGAGCATGGCAGTCGTCTGGGTTGAATCATACTCGTTTCTTTTCCAAAATCACCGCAGGCCGCCTCCTCCCTAATAGTCCTGGGTGGAGAACAGGCTTACCTGGTTGTAATGATTTAGGATTCAGAAAAGATGGACAACTCTATGGTGAAGCTGGGTGAACACTGAAAGAGCACTGGAGTCCCTGGGTCTGCAGGGGTTGTTTCCCTCCCCAAACAAAACAAAACGAAACGAAACGAAACGCAGGGAGAGGGGAGTTCCTGTCATTCTGCTGGCCTGTGTCCACGTTCCTTATCTTCCGAGCATGCCTTTTCCCCATCTCCCACCCGCTGTAACCTCCTCCACGAAGCCCCACTTGTCTTTGCCTCCCCTGAGCATAAGAGCCGAACAAAACTTAGGACTAAATTCTCTCTCACTCACTCTTTTTATTAAAAAGGTGTTTGTAATAGGGTGTGTGTGCTCTTCAAAGAGATGAGGGAGACAGAGAGAATGGCCACACTGCAATTCCTCCTCGTCCATTCTCCTCCTGGAATTTTGGGCATGCATGCACACGTACTGGCATGATTTTCAAGCCGCCAGGTCCAGGGCTCGAATCGTGGTCGGCCATGTGGGAGTCCACCACTGTTACCACTACCCCTGCTGGCCCCCTTACGACTAATTCTTTTTTTTTTTCCTATTTAAGAATTATTTATTTAATTTTACTTGTTATTATTATTTCTTTTTAAATTTGACTAGAGAGAGAAAGAAAGAGAAAGCAAGCCACCAGGTCTGGGATTTGAACCACAGTTGGCCACGTGGGAGTTCAGCACCTTAACCACTGGCACTCAGACCTGTCGCATTACAGCAACAGCCTCAGAACCACACTCTCGGACCTTCCCCTACCTCCTCTGGATCACCTTTGATCCGCTTTCTCTCCCCAAGTGTCAGAAGCAGTTTTATTCTGATACCCATGACCTGCTTAGAGACTGGACCCACCAAAGAGGAACACAGCTACCTTTATCGTCTTCTGCAAGGTCTCATTCATAAAACTCGTATCACTGGGTGGGCGAACGGCCCCCTAGACCTGGCAACTGGCTTCCTCACTCCCCCCAACCCCGTCTCTCTCTGGTCAAATCGAAGATAAGAAACAGATAAATAAATTAAATTAAATAAATAAATTCTTTAAAAACCAACAAACGAAAACTCATAGCACCGGGAGACAGATAAAGGAAAGCCAGCACCCTGGGACAGATCTTTTCCATCGCTCAGGTCCATCCAGGTCCAAAAACAGAATCATTTCCTCACCAGGGTCTGGGTCGTGGACCTGTTATTTCCCTCAGATCTCCTGTATTCCAAAATGGCCTACCTCCTGCTTCCCCTGACTCCTAGGCAGAAGGTCTGAGAGGCTCAACCATCTGGCCCTCCTTTGAGTACACACTTTGCTAGAAACAATGATAGGTTAAGTAAAACTGGGGTGTCTTTTGTCGCTTGTCGGTCATTTGCAGCCAACCTCCTTCATCACTGCACGCGTCAGTTGTCATGTCGATAGAACATTATCACACTGAATGGAGAAAAGCCACTGACGCACGGGAAAGGGTTAACTTGGGCCAACTGAAGCCATAGGTCATGCTCCCTGTGTGGTAAGAGGCCTCGTCTAAATATTGGTCCTAGCTGTCCCTCAGCACAGGTGAGCGCTTGTCGAAGGCAGTCCCTTTGTGTAAGTTTCAATTTCCCAGCGTGTGATTAATCGTGACAATTGGGGTTCTCCATGGAAACAGTGGAGCAAGATGCTACCCCTTCCCAAAAGCATAAAAATAATGCTCTCCTTTTATTTGTTGCCTGGCAATAATACTCTTTGTTTTTACCCACAGGGAAATTTCAGGGATAGTTGCTGATCGGTGTAACTTTGGCAGAAGAAGGGAAAGGGGAAAATAATTCTTTCAACATTCAAGTATTGATAAGGCAGTTGAATCCTTTTCTGTTTTTTAAAGACCCAGGTCAGGTCTTCATAACCCTCAAGAGCATAATGTATATGAAATATACAAGCAGAGGGGTTGACAGGTGGCGTGGTGGTTAAGGGCACTGGACTCCTACAAGGCCAACCATGGTTCGAATCCTGGACCTGGTGGCTTGCTTTCTCAGTTTTTCTATCTCTGGTCAAATTAAAATAAATAAGTAAATACAACTAAATAAAATAATTCTTAAAAAAAAGAAAAAGAGAAATATACAGGCAGAGTGACTACAGTCACAAAGGAACCTTCATCAGAGGTCTTTGGAGACACACTATTAATAGATGAAGCTGTTTCAATTCTCAAGAGGAAAAGGTTAGGACCAGCAGACAGCATAATGGTTATGTCACTGGACACCCATGTAGTCAACCACGGTTCAAGTCCCAGACCAGGCAGCTTAAAGCTCACACCAGGTACATGTGAGTGAGTGCGTGCACAAGATCTTGAGAGAAGAATGGAGGAGAAGGGACTGCAGCATGGCCCTTCCCCTTAGTGAGTGATTTCTCACTTTTTGTCTCTCTGTCTCTCTCTGTCTCTCCAGTGAGTGCACGCGCCCTATAACAAAAATCTCTCAAAGAAAAAAAAAATAAAAAGATTAAAGGGTTCAGGTCTAGCTGCAATCACACAAGCTGGAAACTGCTGCTTAGTAGGCTGAGGCCACAAGGAGGCCTTGGTTTGATTCCTGGCTCCCTCTAGGAAAAAGAAAAGGGAAAAGAAAATGACGGGGGCGGTGGTGCACACCTGTAGCCTCACCTACTTGAGGGACTGAGCGAGAGGATCAAAGCCAGAGGCTATCTTAAAAAAAATCACCCCCCCACACGTGTACACACACATAAAGGCAAGTGTTCAAATTGTATTTTAAAATAATTATTTATTTCCATTTGTTATTATAATTAGTATTATTCTTTTCTTTTCTTTTCGGAGAGGTTTTTTGCCATAGGGCGCGTGCGCTCGCCAGACAGACAGAGAGAGACATAGAGACAGAAAGCGAGAAATCACCCCCCAGGGGGGATGGCCACGCCGCAATCCTTTTCCATCCTCGTCTCAGGATCTTGGGCACGCACGCACACGTGCCCGGCGTGAGTTTAAGCCACTGAGTCCGGGAAGCGAACTGCAGTCAACTAACTACATGGGAGTCCAGCGACATAGCCATTACGCTAACTGCTGGTCCCAGTACTATTATTTTAATCTGACCAGAAGGGAAAGCAAGAAAGCAAGCCACCAGGTCCAGGATTGAAACAGCACTTGGCCACGTGGGAATCCAGTGCCCTTAACCACCACACCACCTGTTGGCCCCTGAAGTCACATTTCTAAGACTCATCGGCAGGTTTCGTTTTAAATTTAATTTTGTCTTCCAATCCAGTTGGTCCCTACAGTAGGAATTTTTTTTTTTTCTTTTGCTATGGGGGCATGTGTGTTCACCAAAGAGAGACGGGGGTGGAGAGAGTGAGAAAGCACCCCCATGGGGAAGACCACACACCACAACTCCACCATCCTCTGGGGATTTATGGACACGTAGGCCCAGTGTGATTTTCAAGCCACAGGTCTGAGACTTGAACCACGCAGTTGTTTATGTGGGATCCAGCCGCCTTAACCACTATGCCACCAGCTGGCCCGTAGGTAATACTTTCGTCTCGAAGTTCCTTCTTCCTTCCCATCCCTGCCATGGTTTACCACGGGGAGAGTATGCTTCTCCTTACTCACTTGCGCTTGGTCTAGAGTGTGGCTGTCATGTAAGCCATGTCTGGCCGGAGACTACGTGAATTCGTGAAATTAGGCATGACTTCCTGCAATTTCGCCATTTGCCACGCGGAGAGAATGTTCCTGTAGCCATTGGCTTTTCAGCCCAGGACCTGGAAGGAGTGACGGGTAAGGCAGATACAAATCTAAGCCCAGGCATGCTAGGCCAACCCACGTGCAGCACACAGACCAGTCCGTGAAAAGCCAATTGTCCTTATAAATCTCTGGGATTTGGGGGCGGTGTGCTATGTAACATGACTGCAGCAAACCCCGACTACTACCACGATTGAGAGACGAATCGTTTCCATCCGTGCCTACCACAACAATCATACAGACTTTAGCAGGTGCACAGTGACTTTCAACGGGGTGGTCCCATCTTTCCAGTTATCTATCGGTTAGAACAAAGTTGTTTTTTTGTTTTTTTTTAAAGTTCCAGTCTTTTTTATTTTATTTTATTTACTCATTCATTTATTTTAATTTGACCAGAGAGAGATATAAAGAAGGAGGAAGAGAGAGAGAGAGAAAGCTCGCCACCAGATCTGGGAAGTGAACTCTGGTCAGCCATGTGGGAGTGTCCAGCACCTTAACCACCATGCTACCTGCTGGTCCCCGAGCAAAGTTTGTTTTAGAAACAAACTGGATTGTCTTCAGGATGTTGAGGATGTTTTTTCTTTTTTTAAAGTTTAAGTTTCATGAGAGAAGAGAGACTGACAGACAAGCATCTTTGACAGAATCCCACACTGCAATCATTCCACTCCCAGCTTCCTCAGTTGGCTACTATCATGGGGATCTGTACTTGGCACGTACAGGCCAACAGGGGAACCGAACCTGTGATCCTCCATAGGTATCCAGCTTCCCTTGAGCACCGTGGTACCACTGTCATCAAATTGGTCCCTGTGGGTGATTTTTTAAAAAGTCCTTCTATTTTAAAAAAAATCTTTTTTTTAAAGAATTATTTTAGGTGTAATAAAATAATAAAATAAAATAATTTTTTAAAGAATTATTACCAGTAGGTGGTGTGGTGGTTGGGGTGCTGGACACTCCCACATGTCTGACCACAGGTCGAGTCTTGGACGTGGTGGCTTGCTTTTTCACTTTCCCCCTCTCTCTCTCTCTGTTCAAAATGAAAAATAATAATAATAATGAATGAATGAGTAAATAAGATAAAAAAGAATTATTTTATTTAACTTCTATTTATTTTCATTTGACCAGAGAGAGACAGAGTAAGAGAGCAAGAGAGAGAGAGAGAAAGAAAGTGAGAAAGCAAGCCACCAGGTTCAGGACTTGAACCACTGTTGGCTATGTGGGAGTCCAGCACCCCTAACCACCATGCCACCTGTCAACCTCATGTCTCTGTGGGGGATTTTATTTAAATGTGATTTCTTTTTTTTTTGGCGTGGGGGGGGAGAGGTTTTTGCTATAGGGCGTGTACGCTCGCCAGAGAGACAGAGAGATAGAAAGTGAGAAATCACCCCCCAGGGAGGATGGCTACACCACAACCCCTTCTCCATTCTCCTCTCAGGATCTTGGGCACGCACGCACACGCGCCCGGTGTGAGTTTAAGCCACCAGGTCCGGGACGCGAACCACGGTCGACTATGTGGGAGTCCAGCAAGATAGCCATTACGCTAACTGCTGGTCCCTGTGGGTGATTTTAAAGGTGAACAAAAAAATTAGGTCTATATTAATAAAGTAGGAAATAATGTTCTAAAAATAATATTAGTGGAAAGATCAAGTTACAGAACAACTTGCGTGCTCTCATTCTGGAAAATGCCACACATGCACCTCTGGCAGCTGCAGAATTTCTCTATAGGGGGGCTGGATGGGTGGGCAACAGATCTTATGGGAAGGGAGTTGGGGTGGGCAAAGTCTTGGCATTTTATTTGCACAGCATTGTACTATAGTTGAAAAGTTTCTCATTTGGTCAGATCAGATAAATGACTAGGGGGAAACTGAGAAAGAGCCCATGGAAACTCTAAAACCCCACACTCCTAGGTATTCTTTGGCCCAAATAGGACTAGACTAAGTGTATTTATAAATACAGACAATGTATACTGAGATATTAATGGAGATATAAATGAAAGAATTTTAGGAAATTTTTTAAAGAATAATTTTATTTATTTTTATTTATTTGGTTTTTATTTTAATTTGACGAGAGAGAGAGAAAGAGAGCGAGCACGCGAGCAACCCACCTGGTCCAGGACTAAAACTATCATTGGCCACGTGGGAGTCCAGTGCCCTTAACCATCACGCCACCTACCGGCCCCTTAGGGAATCTTTTACCATGCTCTTTGTACTTTTCCGAAATGCTTGACTCTGCACTGAACTTGTATTCTTTCCTCCCAAATCAATTAAGTTCTTTTCCACAAAGAAAAGAAGTCCTATTACCGTCCCTTTTCTCCATCTCCCATTTTAACCACCTAAATGGTGCCTCAAAGTCCCCAAATGTCGGGGCTCCCCATATGTCTTACCCAGTATTTTTTAGTTACCGCCCTTTTCTGAAAGTCGCATGTGAAAAGAAATTACACGAGCACGGCCGCCCTTTTCTGAAAGCAGTCGCATGTGAAAAGAAATTACACGAGCACGGAACAAAGCCCTGGTCTGAGGTTTACAGTTGCAGTGTCAGCTGCTGCTTTCTCTGCAGGACCTCAGCCTGCTACCTACAAGGGAAGGCTGGGACTCCTTGCGGGTTCCAAACCCAGGTGCCTACGGGAGCCAGAGGAGCGCAGGGCGAAGCAGGCGGCTGGGAGCGGCGCTGCGGGACACGGCGGGGACTCTGCGCTGCAGGAGGCAGCGCTTCCGGTCTAGGGTGGCCAGCTCTTGCGATTTCGGCAGAATCTGGAAATGAAGTTTTACGTGAAATCCCATGACCTTTACATTTTGGCAAATGAAATTTTAAAAGAATTCGTGAGTCCCTTGCGGACCAAACGAACCTCCTTGTCCTGAATCGGTTTGTGAGTGGGTGAGCTACGCTCGTCCTGCAGCCCACCCAGGCGCCACCTAGTGATCCCAAGAAGACATTGCAAGTGTGTGTGTATGTGTGTGTGTGTGTGTGTGTGATGTGTTTGTGTAGACTGTGTGTTTTTTTGTTTTGTTTTGTTTTTTAGAGATGTGTTTGTGTGTTTTGTTTTTTGAGAGACTTTTGCCATAGGGCTCATACATTTGCGAGAGGGTCAGAAAGAGAGAAAACAAAACCACCACCTCCCAAGCAGGATGGATGGCCATGCCTCAATCCAGGCTCCTCCACGCTCCTCTCGGGATTTGGGGGCACACACGTGCACCCAGTGTGAGTTTCAGGTTTTTTTACTATTTTTTTAAAAATTACTTTATTTAACTGTATTTATTTATTTTAATTTGACAGAGCAAGAGAGAGGGAAAGTGAGAAAGCAAGCAGCTAGGTCTGGGACTTGAACTGTGGACACCCATGTGGGAGTCAGCGTCCTTAACCACCATGCCACCTGCTGGTCCCCAAGGGCGTCAGCGTCCTTAACCACCACACCGCCTGTCGGCTCCGTGTGAGTTTTGAGCTGCTGGGTCTGGGACTCGAGCCATGGTTGACTACATGGGAGTTCAGCGACCTAAGCATTATACCATCTGCTGGTCCTTTATTTTGTGTTTTAGTTAAACACATCAATTAAGAGATCATTTATTCATACGCCAAAATTTTCTCTTACTAAAGGGTTTACTAAATGGCCTCTCTGGAGCAATTAAAATATAGTCCAAGGGGCTGGCAGGTGGTGTGGTGGTTGAGGCGCTGGACTCCCACATGGCTGACTATGGTTTGAGTCCCAGACATGGTGGCTTGCTTTCTCACTTTCTCTCTCTCTCTCTCTCTGTGTCTCTTTGGGCAAATTAAAAATAATAATAATAAATAAAATTAAATAAGTATTTTAAAAATATATATGTAATTCGATACAGCAAAACATGATTTATTTCTTCACAGCTAATGGGGAACACAGGATGACACAAAACGAAGAACATATTTACTGCGTTCGAGGTACCAGTCTACATGTTTTAAACTGTCGCTTATTTCATCTTCACTCTAATCCTCCAAACCGAGTATCATTACTGCCCTGTTTTTATCAGATGAGGCAACTGAAGTTCAGAGAGATGAACTTGTACTAAGTTTCACATCTATGTAGTGGTGGAGCTGGGGCCTGAATCCAGGCAGTATTAATCAAGAAAGGATGCTCTTTGGGCCAACGGGTGGCAGGGAGGGTAAGGCACTGCATTTCCACATGGCCAACCACAGTTTGATTGCCAGACCTGACAGTTTGAGACACGCCAGGCACGTGTGCATGCATGCCATAATCCCACTGCACCCCCATGGGGGGCTTCTGTCTCTCTTCTTCCTTTTTGTTTTTCCTGGAGAGGTTTTTTGCTACAGGGCGCGTGCACTCGCCAGAAAGACAGAGAGAGACAGAGAGACAGAAAGCAAGAAATCACACACCCCCAGGGGGGCTGGCCATGCCACAATCCCTTCTCCTCCATTCTCCTCTTGGGATCTTGGGCACCACGCACACATACCTTGCGTGAGTTTAAGCCACTGGGTTTGGGCCTCAAACTGCGGTTGACTACATGGGAGTCCAGCAACATAGCCATTACACCAACTGCTGGTCCGTCTGTCTCTCTTTTTCAATCTCTTTCCCCTTGATTGCATGTGCCCTTGGGCAATAAACAAATTTGTGGAAAATCATTATTTACCTGTAAGTCAATTTACACTCATTATAGTGCTTAGAGTTTCCTTTTTTCTTCCTTCCCTTTTTGCCTTTCTTTTTAAATTGCCAGAGGGTACATGGACTTATTCGAGAGAGTGGGTGTGGGAGGCTGCGCACCAGTGAGTCTGCAAAGGCCATTTTTCATGAGTCTCTTACTATTGCCACCTTCGGCTCAGAGAGCAAACAATTACAAAGGCCACAATTGGCTCCCCTTCAAAAACCTCATCTTCAACACCACACTCTGATTGGCCACTTTACCTAGCAAATCGCTGAGCTTAGAATCCCTCAGATTTGCATATCTGGGCACCTCATGATTGGTCCACAAAGCAACCAATCATAACCTACCTTTTGCTATCCTTCATCCAACCAATCACGGCCCACCAATGTGTATATAAGCACGATCTCTGGCCCATAATCCCCAGACGACCAGGAAGACGACACAGACGACCAGGAAGAAGACGACCCTGAGCTGCGACACCGCGCCGTCTCTGGACCACCCTGAGCTGCGACACCGCGCCGTCTCTGGACCACCCTGAGCTGCGCCACCGCGCCGTCTCTGTGACACTGCGTCGTCTCTGGATGACCCTGAGCTGTGGCAACATTGTGTCGGCTCCGGATGACCCTGAACACTGTGTCGTCTTTGTGCTGCCTACAATAAAGAGACGACCCTGAAGAGACACTGCGTCGTCTCCGTGCTGTGATAGTGCGCCGTTCTTCCCGTCTCTCACTCCTTCCCTCAGGAAACCTGTTCTACTGTCCCGCGGGCCGGGACAAGTGGGAAAATGAGAAACCACTCCCAACTCCCAGGGATGGCCATGACACATCCCTTTTCCATTTCTCCTTTGGGATTTTGGGCACGAACACACATGCATGGTGTGTTTTTCAAGCCACAGGGTTCAGGACTCAAACCATGCAGTTGATCATATGAGATCCGGCCACCTTAACTACCACGCTACTGGCCAACCCACATAGTATACTTCTCTAAAGTTTAATTAAGGCTTTTTCAAAACAATTTTTGAGAGATTTGTGCTATAGGGCTCATGCACTCAGCAGAAAGACAAAGATGGAGAGAGAAAAAGTGAGAAATCGTTTTCCAGGGGGATGGCCACACTGCAATTCATTCTTCTCCATTCTTGGTACACACCTACTCGCACCCAGCATGAATTTCAAGTTGCCGGGTCCAAGACGCGAACCATCGTTGGCCATGTGAGAGTCCAGCGCCCCCATCATTATGCCACCCACTGGCCCCAATTAATGTCCTTTTAATCATTTGAATTTTGCGTCATGTCTCTGAATCACCTATTCAAGAAAATAATTAAATTCTATTTTCTTGTTTAAGTTTTTAAGATTTTTAAAAGAATTATTTTAACTTTATTTTTTTAATTTATTTTTCTTTGGATTTTTTTGCTATAGGGCGTGTGCGCGTGCCAGACAGACAGAGAGACAGAGAGACAGAAAGCGAGAAATCAACCCTCAGAGGGGATGGCCATGCCGCAATCCCTTCTCCCGTGTTCTCCTTTTGAGATCTTGGGCACGCTCCCAAATGCACTCAATGTGAGTTTCAAGCTATCTATCTATGTATATATGCATACATACATATATACACAGATTGTATATGTATATACACATACATATAAATACATCGATCTATATACACATAGATCTATGTGTGTGGATGTATGTGTGTGTGTGTATACATATTGTGCGTATGGCTTATGCGCTCTCCAGAAAAAGACAGAGAGGGAAAGTGAGATCCCTCCGGGGAGATTGCTGTACCCAAATTCCTTCTCCTCCATTATCCTCTTAGGATTCTGGGCATGTACGCATACACGCCTGGCATGATTTTCTTTTCTTTCTTTTTTTCTTTAGAAGATTTCGCCTTAGGGCACATACTCTCACAGAGAGACAGAGACAGTGAGAGGGAAAATGAGAAATCACCCCCCCACGGGGATACGGCCACACCACAATCCCTTCTTCATTCTCCTCCTGGGATCTTGGGCACAAACACACACATGCCCAGTGTGATTTTCAAGCCACCAGGTCTGAGACTCGAACCGCAGTGGGCGGTGTGGGAGTCCAGCTGAGGCTACCATTAGTGTAGCCAGGAATCAGTGCAGTTCAGATACCAAAGGAACCTGATCATTTGCTTCTATAGCATTATTTTTCTGGAAGCATCCACCATTACCAAGTCTATAATAACATAAAATCAAGTGGCTGGGCTTAATAAAGGCACGGAAAACATTATTTTACATCTTCGAAGCTGCACTTGCCCCGCTCTGTGCTTGAGTGGGAAGGAGGGAATCCTGTTCACCTCTTCATTAGGCGATCCTCCCCCACAGACTGATTCAGCCCCACACACAATAGATGTAATTACACAGAACAACCGTGTGTTTATTCCCAGTCTAGACACAGAGCTTCCATTTGAAAACAGAGAAGAGAAAGAAGGTCCCCTGTGGTTTCATAATTCTGTGTCAGACTTTTTCTCACCCTGGATGCTTCTGTTGTGGTCAGGGGATAGAAAAAGAAACTGAAAAGTTTGTGGGAGAAAATGGAATTCAAGTATGAGTTCACGTTGATGCAAGAAATGTTGAAATCCGTGCAGAGTTTTTTTTTTTCTTTTCTTTTTTTTTTGGAGAGGTTTTTCGCTATAGGGCGCGTGCGCTCGCCAGACAGACAGAGAGAGACAGAGAGACAGAAAGAGAGAAATCACCCCCCAGGGGGGATGGTCACGCCGCAATCCCTTCTCCTCCATTCTCCTCTCGGGATCTTGGGCACGCACGCACATGCGCCCGGCGTGAGTTTTAAGCCACCAGGTCCAGGACACGAACCGCGGTCGACTACGTGGGAGTCCAGCGACACAGCCATTACGCTAACTGCTGGTTCCCCAGAGTATTTTTATAATACACATTTTCCATACACTTTTTGAGGATACCTGTATGTTCCGGTATCATGATTTTTAACAACTTTTTTGGGGCTAGTAGGTGGTGTGGTGGTTGGGGCACTGGACTCCGATGTGGCTGATTGTGGTTCAAGTCCCAGTCCTTGTGACTTGTTTCCTCTTTCTCTCATGAGAGCATGCTCCCTACAGGGAATTAAAAAATAATAATGATAATAAATAAATTAAAAAAAAAAAACACACACACACTATGGGGGCCAGCAGGTGGCATGTTTAGGGCACTGGACTCCTACCTGGCTGACCAGTTTCAGTCCTGGACCTGGAGGCTTGCTTTCTCATTTTTTTTTTTGGAGAGGTTTTTGCTATAGGGTGTGTGCACTTGCCAGAAAGACAGACAGAGACAGGAAGCGAGAAATCACCCCCCAGGGGGGATGGCCACACCATAATCCCTTCTCTATTCTCCTCTCGGGATCTTGGGCACGCACGCACATGTGCCTGGTGTGAGTTTAAGCCACCAGGTCCAGGACTTGAACCATGGTTGACTATATGGGAGTCCAGAGACATAGCCATTATGCCAATGCTGGTCCCCTGGGTTTGGATCCCCACCTCTGCAGCAGCTGAGGGCTTATGAAATATAGCTATAATCCCCACAAAGTTAAACGCTAGCAGAGCCACCATATCAGTTACCTGTAGACTTTCAATACAAAACTGTCATATAAAATTGTCTTCAGGCTATATATAAGGTATATATGAAATAAACTTAGTTAGCAGAAATCAGCTCAGTGGTCTTCCCTGCCATGGCTAACATCTGATGTTTTTTCCTCCCCACTCTTTTATAGTTTTAATCAAAACACTGCTATTCATTTAAAAATTTTAACTTTATTCATCGTCATTCTTTTATTCTTTTGAAGTTGACTAGAGAGAGACAGAGAGACAGAGAGACAGAGAGAGAGAGGAGGAAAGTGAGAAAGGAAGCTGCCAGGTCCGGGACCTGAACTGTGGTCGGCCATGTGGGAGTCCAGCCGCCCTAACCACCACACCACCTGCCAGGCCCACTATTAAAAAGATACCCCGTTATTCATTTTTTAAAACCACTTCTTATAAGCACCGCATTTTAACATCTAAGTCAATGTTTTTGGAAAGAAATACCATTAATAATTGCCCTCCAGAACAAAACAATAATGTTTATTCCTCTAAATATCCAAACTGAAGGTCTACTAAAATCTAAAACCAAACAAAAATAATGCCCACAGAGAAATAAAAGAAACAAAAATCACATTCTAGGGGGTCAGTGCTTTCAGCAGTCTTCACTATACTATCGTCCTTCAGCTGTTCAAAAAAAAAAAACCTAGCTCATTAAAATATACATTTTTCTATTTGCTTTTAATTATTTTGGAGAGGTTTTTGCTATAGGGCGTGTGCGCTCGCCAGAAAAACAGAAAGCGAGAAGTCACCCCCCGGGGGGATGGCCACACCGCAATCCCTTTTCCTCCATTCTCCTCTCGGGATCTTGGGCACACATGCACACGTGCCCGGTGTGAGTTTAAGGCCACGGGGTCCGGGACTCGAATTGAGGTCGACTGCATGGAAGTCCAGTGACACAGCCATTACGCCAACTGGTCCCTCCCATTTGCTTTTTAAAATGAAAAATAATAATTATAAAAAGAAAACAGTAAGGAATTTACAATCTAGCCTGACTCATCTGGATGGGGCGTACAGCGTACGCAGACAGTCAGGAAGGACTGCCCACAGCACACATGGCCAGGGGAATTTCACCTTCAAGGGTTAGCTTTCTTCCATACGGTATAAAATACCCATAATTCAAAGTACGAAGGGACACAGACGACCTCCTTGGAGAAGTCTACAGGACAGTACAGGTGCCCGAGCTGCTCTTCATAGAGCGACAGGGCATCGGTCATGTTGACACAGTTCCCCTGCGTGAAATACTTCCCATCCGGTTTCAGTACTTTCATTGAGAGGTCAAGGATCAGCCTGAGAAACTCCCACGTGGAATCTTCTTGCGGACACGTGGAGATGGGAACAGCCGTCAAATCGTTGATCACGTAATCAAACTCCTTCCCTTCCCGGGCGTATCTCTTCAGCACGGGGATGCAGTCTTCAACGAGAACCTGATAGCCGTCTCCCTGCAGGTGATCTAAGACGTCACCGCACGTTTGCCGCATGTGTCTCTTGCAGGCTTGGATCACCATGTGGTCGATCTCTACCATGGTGACCATTTTCGGCTTCAGCTTGACTATCTCATGCAACACGCCGCCATCCCCGCCTCCCAGAATCAGGACCTCCTTGCCGGCGTAATCTTCTTTGCCGCTGCCCATGATGGCCTGGGTATAGGCCAAGTCACTCTCGGCCAAATTGACATCCCCACTCAAAATAAGAATGTTCCCAAACTGCTTCGAGTGTAAGATCTTAATGTTCTGGTACGGAGAGTCCTCATCATACACCACTTTGTCGATGTCGTACTCCACCAGGCGTCCATCGGCGGTGGGCCAGTACCTGTCCACGGCCCCCCCTCGGAGGACAGGTGGTAACCTCTTCACCCGCCCAGCGCCGTCCTGACTCAGTTCTTCCATTCTTCTTTCTACGCTGTTCAAAAGGCTGGCGATTTCTCCCTGGGCCTGCGCATCACTGTCGTAACCCTGAAAGTCCAACAGCACCAATCCGTGGGGGTAGATTCTCAAACTGGCGAAGCTGCCGTTCCTGCTGGTGTAGGTTGCTAAGAAGCCATGGTCCTGCCAGCTGTGCACCGACTCCACCATGCCCTGCTCCTGGAAGATGGACCGGAGGCCTTTCAGAATGGTCTCGCCATCGGTTTTGGCGTCGAGCGTGAAGTTGAGCATGCTGTGTCGTGCTGCCATAATGAGGCGAGAGCCTGGGCCATGCCTTGGGGAGGCAGGCTGGGAGACGAGGGGGCCGTGTGGCCTGTCAGGCTGCTGCCCTTGGGGAGTGTGCTGTGCCGAGGGGAGGTCCACAGTAGGATCTCTTCATTGTTTTTTTTTTTAAAGTCCCATGTGACTTTAAAATTCTCAGATGGCCTAGAAAATAAAAAACATCCAGTTTATGGTTGAACTACCTTTAGATTTTTTTTAAATTATTTTTTAAGCTTCTTTTTTTTAATAATTATTTTTTAACTTCATTCATTTATTTAAATTTGACCAGAGAGGGACGTGGGGTGGGGGGAGTGAGAAAGCAAGCCGCCAGGTCTGGGACTTGAACTGCGATTGGCCATGTGGAAGTCCAGCACCCTTAACTACCACGCCACCTGCCAGCCCTCCTTAGATTTTCTCCAGATTCTAGTGGAAGACCTTTCGACAGGCCATGCCAATTATGTCTACACTGCTAGAAACACTTCACATTTTCTTACTGGGTAAGATGGGCTTATGTGAGCAGTTCAAATAGCACTATTTATACACTAAAATTAAAAAGAAAAAAATGTTAAGAGAGATTTAAAAAAATTATTATTTATTTAATTTTCTTTATTCATTCATTTATTTTCATTTGACCAGAGAGAGATACACAAAGAGAGAGGGCAAGTAAGAAAGCAAGCCACCGGGTCTGGTATTCGAACTGCGGTCAGCCATGTGGGAGTATCCCGCGCCTTACCGACTGCTGGTCCCCAAGAGAGATTTTTGCTAAAGGGTGGGTAGAGACAGAGACAGATAGAAAGCGAGAAATCATTCCCCACCCCCCATATGGTCATGCCACTATCCCTTCTCCTCCCTTCTCCTGTGGAGATTTTTGGGCACACACGTGCACATATCTTGCCTGAGTTTTAAGATGCTAGGTCCGGGACTTGAACTGAGATTTACTATGTGGGAGTCCGGCGACGTAACCATTACACCATCTAAAATTTTAGATTAAAGAAAAAGTTATCCACAGACAAGATCTGACTTGGAGCTACCCCGTAACATGGTGCTTAGGTGGCTGGATCCCACGTGGACAACAGCGTAGTGAGTCCTGAAGACAGCAACTTGAAAAACACATCAGTTGCATGTGCATGCATGCCTAAAATCCTGAGAGAAGAGTGGAGGAGAAGGGATTGCAGTGACTGTTCCCCAGTTGGGAACATTCTTAATTTCCTGCTCTTTGTCTCTCTCTGGTGAGTATACAAGCCCTCTGGCCAACTGAACAAAATCTTGAGGGGACAACAGGCGGTGTGGTGATTAAGGTACTGGTCTCCCATGTGGTGGACCGTGGTTAGAATTCCAGACCCAGGGGACTGGCAGATGGCGTAATGGCTATGTCGCTGGACTTCCATGTAGTCGACTGTGGTTCGAGTCCTGGACCAGGTGGCTTAAACACATGCTGAGCACATGTGTGTGTGTGCCTAAGATCCCGAGAGGAGAACGGAGGAGCAGGGATTGCAGTGTGGCCATCATCCCGGGAATGATTTCTCGCTTTCTGTCTCTCTCTCTGTCTTTCTGGCAAACACATGTACCCTATAGCAAAAACTTCTCCAAAAATAAATAAATAAATAAATAAATAAGTCTTAAAATGCCCACCCTAAATATACTATAGTATGGGACCGGCAGTAGGTGTAATGGCTATGTTGCTGAACTTCCATGTAGCCAACCGTGGATCAAGTCCTGGACCTGGTGGCTTAAGCTCACGCCGGGCGCATGTGCGTACGTGCCCAAGATCCTGAGAGGAGAATGGAGGAGAAGGGATTGCAGCGTGGCCAACCCCCCTGTGGGGGGTGGGGGGTGATTTCTCGCTTTCTGTCTCTCTGGCAAGTGCACACAACCTGTAGCAAAAACCTCTCCAAAAAACAAAACACAAAAAACAAAAACTGTAGTGTAACTTGGGATGTGGTACCACCTAGTGGTCAATGATAGAACTGCGTTTTCAAGCTGGGAGCAAAGCCACTAATACAAACAGGTGTACAAACTGGTGTTGTTCCATATCCAATACATCGGTGATGCAAGTGTACACAGTACTTGGGAGGTTACTAAAGTGCCTGGGGCCACAGAGGGCATTTCTCAGGCCAATTCCAAGGCTTAATGTGTGGTCCTGAAATAGGGGGCGGCAGTGGCTGTAACAACAGATGAAAGGTTTTAAGAGGCATTTTCCAAGAAGGGGAAAAGGGGCCAGTAGGTGGTATGGTGGTTAATTAAAGGATCTGTACTCCCACATGGACGACTGCAGTTCGAGTCCTGGATCTGGTGGCTTGATTTCTCACTCCCTTCACTTCTTGCTCTGCCCTCTCTGGTAAAATTAAAATAAATGAAGTTAAATAATTAAATAATATAATTCTTAAAAAAAAAAAAAAATCTTTTGGATGATCTCAGTCTCTTTTAGGTCCACTGGCCACAGTTTAGAGATAATTTGGACTAAGCTGTTCACCAGAGGACAGGGAGGGGCGTGAGAGAAGACTATTGTGTTGTGGGTCCTTGAATGGTGCCCGGAGCCCTCCTGCACATGAACAAGCTTCAGGTTGGATCAAGGTCACCTTCCTGGCTTAGCACACATCCAGGCTGACACACACACAGAAGGCTGGGCCTAGGAAGGGGCAGCTGAGCTTCTAGAAGGTCTGATGTGACCCTAACTTGCCCAGTCATCACTGTCTGCAATTCACCCCCCACCATCAAGTATGCATACACCTGGTGAGATTTTTTTGGGGTTCTGAAGCTTGCACACCTCTCTAGCCCAAAGAATGTGGCTTGCCAGCTTCCTGTTTTCTTTTTTAAAAAGTTTTTGCCATAGGGCATGTGCACTCACTGGGGGAGAGAGGGGAAGTGAGAACTCACCCTGCGCCGCGATGGCCATGCCACAGTCCTTTCTCCTCCACTAACCTCTTGGATTTGGGGCATGTACACACATACACCTGGCGTGATCTTCAAGCTGCTGGGTCTGAGACATGAACCGTGATCAGCCATGTGGGAATCCAGCGCCTTAACCACCATGCCACCATACCAGCCCCCAGGGAGATTCTTAATTATCACCGACAGTTCAGGGACAATTTAAACAGTTGCTTAACCTCATCCCTTAATTTGCAGTGACACTGCTGTCCTAAATAAGAACGAAGTCTAACAATGCACGACTGGGATTTACACAGGCACAAACCTGCCTAGTAAGCTGGGAGCTCCCAAAGGAAGCTGGACTGGAATGAGAGACAGCAGGTTCTAGAAAGATAAACGACAAGAGAGAAACTCTGAGTCACCCAACAGGTGCTTTTCTTCTTCCACCAGAACTTTTTCTTTTCAAGAATTATTTATTTTAATTTTTTATTTATTCATTTATTTTTCTTTTTTTTTTTTTGAGAGAGAGATTTTTTGCTATAGGGCATGTGCGCTCGCCAGACAGACAGAGAGAGACATAGAGACAGAAAGCGAGAAATCACCCCCCAGGGGGGATGGTCACGTCGCAATCCCTTCTCCTCCATTTGGGCATGCACTCACACATACCTGGTGTGAGTTTAAGCTGCCTCATCTGGGACTCCAACCATGGTTGACTATGTGGAGTCCAGCAACATAACCATTATGCCATCTGCTGGTCCTATGTAACCTCCTTTTATGATTATAAGAGCATGGTTTGAGGTATCTTTTCTTATTGGTGATTAATGTAAATATGATACAGAAAGTAATCTCTCCATGAACTAAACTATTGAGTTGTCAGAAATCATGATGTATTTTTTCTGTTTTTGTTTTTGTTTGTTTTTTTTTTGAGAGGTTTTTGCTGTAGGGCATGTGCACTCGCCAGACAGAGACAGACAGAGAGACAGAAAGTGAAAAATTACCCCCCAGGGGGGATGGCCACGCCGCAATCCCTTCTCCTCCATCCTCCTCTCGGGACCTGGGGCGGGCATTGCCGCACGCGTGCCCGGCGTGAGTTTAAGCCACTGGGTCCGGGACTCGGACCACGGTCCACTACGTGGGAGTCCAGCGATATAGCCATTACGCTAACTGCTGGTCTGGAGGGTACATACCATCTTCAAATAATGATTACCTCTGGGAAGGACCCAAGGGAAATATAGTCGAGGGGGAATATAAGCTGGACTCAGCTGTCCCAGTAAAGATCTGCATACAAAAAGTATCCAGGCAGACTCAGTTGCAGTAGTACACGCTGGCTGATACTGCTTCTTTACACACTAAAGCTGCCTGGAAGGCCTAGGTTCGAGACCCAGCCCATCCTGAAAGCCAGACACAATGCTTGCCTGTAGTCCCAGCCACTGGAAGCAGAGGCCAGAGAATCATGACATAGTGAGATTCCATCTTAAAAAAAGAGGTCACCAGGCCAACCTGTGGTATGCTGGTTTAGGTGGCTGGATCCCACATGGCTAACTGTGTGGTTTGTGGCCTGGACCCAGCAGCCTGGAAAATATGCCAGGCACGTGTGCAAGTACGTCTGGAATCCTGAAGGGAGGACAAAAAGGGAAGATTGGATCATGACCATGCCCCACAGGGGTGCTTCCGCACTCCCCCCTGACAAATTTAAACAAAAAAAAAGATAAAGGACATAAAACCAAACCTGAAAAACATCTTGTAATTAACAAAGCCGGGCTGCCCACAGTGATCCAGCGGTAACACACCGCTTCGCAATGCTGAGGCCGTATGGGAAGATCCCGGGTTTGGGTCCCCAGGTCTCCCCATACATGCTGGGCATCGTGTAACCTGTAATGCTGGCTGGCTGTGGAAGGGGGTGGATTGTGGTGTGAAGACCCTATTGGGAGTGACTTTTCTCTCTCACAAGAAATAAATACACGTTTAAAGAAAAAAAAGCGGATAGAATTTTAGCAACACAATTATGTACCAGATTACAACTAAAGTAGAAAATAAGTATCTGTGAGTCCATATTGCTATAAATATATGACCGAATAAATATTTAGCTAGGGGCCAGCTGGTGGCATGGTGGTTAAGGCAGCTGGATTCCACGTGGCCAACTATTCAGTTTCAGTCCTGGATCTGGTGGCTTAAGACACATACCTGGCGCATGTGAATGCATGCCCAAAATCCCCAAAGGAGGGAGAGATGAGAAGAGATTGCTGCATGTCCATTCCCCATGGAGGGCTCTTTCTCACTCACCCCTCCCTCACACCGCCTTGTCCTTCTAGCGATTAAAAAAAAGGGGGGGTGGAAGAAAAGCTAGACTGCCCAAGGACAAGGCTATTAAAAAGTTCCCCCATCCGAAACATAGCAGAGGCGGCAGGCGGCAGGGACATTTCCCAAACAAGTGTCCTCCACGCCTACGTGCTCCCCAAGCTGTATGTGAAACTGCATTCCTGTGTGACTGGAGCCATTCACAGCGAGGGAGTCAGGAACCGATCTCATGAGGCTCTGAAGGACGGGAACACCCCTACCCTGATTTAGACCTGCAGGTGCTGCCCCTAGTCCTCCACCCAAAACCAGTGTAAGGAGTTGAGTCTTTAAGAACCAAAGAACTGTCTGTCCTCTGGGAAAAAATAAAATGCAAATTATACATTAAAAAAAAAAACACAAAAACTGGTAAAATCCAAATAAACTGTGAAGTTCAGTTCATAGAAATGCACCAATCAGGGACCAGCAGATGGCATAATAGTTATGTCGCTGGGCTCTCATGTAGTCCACCGCGGTTCGAGTTTCGGACCCAGTGACTTAAAATTCATACCCTGCGCCTCTCTCTCTCCAAAATCTTGAGAGGAGAATGGAAGAGACAGGACTGCAGCATACCCATTCCCCCCGGGGCATGATTTCTCCGGGTCTCTGTCTCTCTGGCAAGAGACATGCCCTTGGAACCAGCAGTTGGCATAATGGCTATGTCGCTGGACTC
Organism: Tupaia belangeri chinensis; assembly: GCF_000334495.1. NCBI lineage: Eukaryota > Metazoa > Chordata > Mammalia > Scandentia > Tupaiidae > Tupaia > Tupaia belangeri. Next base: position 2,303,662 of record NW_006160137.1, read on the forward strand.
CTATGTAGCCAACTGCAGTTTGAGCCTCGGACCTGGTGGCTTAAAACTCATGGCGGGTGCCTGTCCATGCATGCCCATGATCCAGAGAGAATGGAAGAGAAGGTATTGCGGCTGTGGCCGTCCCCCCTGCGGGGTGATTTCTGGCTTTCTGTCTCTATGTCTCTCTCTGTCTGAGGAGCACACACGCCCAGTAGCAAAAAAAAAAAAAAAAAAAAAAAAAAAAAAAAAAAAAGCCCTGTAGCAAAAATATCTCTCTCAAAAGAAAAAAAAAAAGAAATGCACAAATCAATTCTGTTTCTTAGATACCACCAATGTGCCATAGAATTTTAGTAATTGAGATGTTACCGAGCCAGGAGGTGGCCTGGTGGTTAAGGCGCGGGATCCCACATGGGTCAGTCTCCAACCTGGTGGCTTGAAAAACACGGAGCATGCACACGCATGCCCAAAGTCCCCCCAAAGGAGAAAGAAGGGGTTGTCACCTGGTCTT
>NW_006160137.1:2304179-2313738 GCF_000334495.1 Tupaia belangeri chinensis
TGTATAACCCTATAGCAAAAAAGAAAAAAGAAAAATCCCAATAGGGTAAACTATAGACGAGGAATACTATACAGGCACGCTAGATCCCATCTTTACACGTTTTCCTGCAAATGTAGAGCTATTCTGAAATTATTAATTTTTTTTTACCCGGCGTTTGCCCTAGGCCACGTGTGCTCACCCGAGAGCTGGAAAGTGAGAAATCACCTCCCACGGGGGGTGGCCACGCCGCAAGCCGTTCTCCTAGGATTTTGGGTACACACGTGCTCCGTGTGATTTTTTCAAGGCGCCAGTTCCGGAATTCCAACGGCGCTCAGCCATGTGGGAGTCCAGCAGCGTAACCACCATGCCACCTGCTGCCGCCCCACTTAAACTTTTATTTTTTTTTTGCAGTTGTCGTTTGCTTTTTTTTTAACCGGGGACACCGCATCTGCGCCTCCCGCACAGGCTGTTCTGAGAATTCGATGAGTTACTACGAGCTAAATGCAAGACTCAGTGGTTAGCACATAAACGCAGGGTGTGGTTATTGTGATTTTTCATAAAAGAAGGACTAGAACTTCGGCACTTACAGACTTAATCCGCAACAAGCAGCCGCAGCAGCGCGCAGTTCCCTCGCGGTCTACCCAGCGCAGTTCAGGAGCTCCAGCCAGAGCACCTCCGGCAGGGAACGCGGGCGCGCCTCCGGGGGCGGGGCGAAAGGACGCCGGCGTGGGGCGGGGCGAAGCGACGCCGGCGTGGGCGGAGGTTGTGGCGTCGCCCGGGCTGAGACGCTGTTGCTGTTGCTAGACGACGTGAAGTAGCTCTCGTCACTTCCTCAGCCCGCTGTCTGCCCACTCCCCAGGCCGGAACTCCGCAGCCCAGAGCCGGGATAGGCACGGAGTTGTCTTCCGAGGTCCAGGACAGCGGCCAGCCCGGCGGCGGGAGTCGGGGCCACGCCACCTGCGGGGAAGAACCCGAGCCGAGGCGGGAAGATGGCTGCAGACAAACCTTCAGGTGAGGCGCCGCGCCCGCGCGATGAGGCCCGGGGCACGCGGGGCGCGCAGACCCTGCACGCGGAGCTGCCGGGCCCGGGAAGGGGGCTCGAGCGCGACTTCACTGTGGGCGTTCGTTCTCCCCCAGCCTCTGCCTCGGCTGGACTCTTGATTGAGCTCCGGGCTGGTAGTTTTCCTCTCAGGTGCACAGGAGCGGCTCCTGATCGCTTCTGCGCAGCTCTCGGTAACTCTGGTTTGGAAGCCTGAGTTTATTTTACCGCTTTACAGAATCTTCGACTTCCCAGTGGGAACGGCAGACCGAGGGGAGGTCACCTGGGTGCACACAGCTGCCTGATGTCCCAGGCTCAGGCTGGGATTCACCCGGGCTGTGTGGCCGCTTGAGGATGCCTCTGACCAGCAGCGTCCCGAGGAATGAACTTTGTGAAAAACCACTTAATAAAATAGGCATACAATCGTAGTGTCTCCGTGCTGGTCGGTGCTTTCCGAGATCTTTTGTTAGTAGTACCTTAAGATTCACAACTCTGTGTGATTTTCTTTATGGATTATCCCGCTGATTCCTAGTCTTCCCCCTTAAGACACGTTAAGAATTCTTTTTTGCCCACCTCTGGGACGTTCTAGCGAATGCCTCTTGTAAGAAATTAATGTTCTCTCTGGCATCCAGGTTTTATTGGAAGGAACGGCAGTGCTTAAAAGTAATCAATGCTTTTTTTTTTTTCTTTTTAAACAGCGAATTTAATTTTAAAAATAAGTAAATAAAATCTTAATGTACAGTAGATTATAGTAGGTCCTGATATCGTCAGTTGACAGATGAACTTCTATTTAAAATGAAAGTGAACATGGCTCAGCAGATGGACCAGAAGTTAGGCCAGCTGGAATCCACATTGCCGACTTTGCAGTTCAAGTCCGGGACCCAGTGGTCTGAAAAACACCCTGGTGCCTGTAGGTGTGCCAAGAATTCCAAGAGGAGAATGGAGGAGAAATTGTGGTGGAACCATACCCCCTCCCCCCGGGGGGGGGGTTGATTTTTCAGTCTCTCTCCAACGAATCCATGCGTCCTATAGCAAAAGAGAAAAAAAAAAGAAATTTGGGGGAAAAAGGCAAGCCAATCCTAATTACAAGTACCGATGAATAAAATCATTAGAAGATCTGTTTGATAAACTGGTAAGAAGAAAAACAACAACAAAAGAGGTTAGAAAAAAGTATTAGAATGCTATAGAATTTTTAAGTAGATAAGGAAGGCCTCTGGGTTATGTGAGCAGCAACCTTGAATGAAATGAGAAAGGGAGTCATAAGGAGCCATATGTGATGGGGAGAATGTTACAGGCATAAAGTGTGGCCTGTCCAAAGCTGAACAAGAGGACCATCCATTTATTTTTTAATTTGACCAGAGAGAGACAGAGGGTGAGAATGAGAGAGGGAGGAAGCGAAAAAGCAAGCCACCAGACTCAGGACTTGAACCCTGGTCAGCCATGTGCAAGTGTCCAGCGCCTTAACCACCACACCACCTGCTAGTCCTCTATGATCTTGTTTTTGTTTTAAATGACCCAGGTGAAGATTTAGGATCCTAGGTTTTGGTTCCCATTTAGATTCATCCTTATTGTACCACTTTGTATGTATGTGACCTTGGGCTTTTAAAAAATTTTTTGCTCTAGGGCACATCACATAGGGAGTGAGAGAGGGAGGGGTCAGCGGATGGTGTAATGGTTATGTCACTGGACTCACGTGGTTGACCGGAGTTCGAGTCCCAGACCCAGTGGCTTAAAACTTGCACTGGGTGCGTGTGCGTGCATGCCCAAAATCTCAAGAGGAGAATGGAGAAGGAATTGCTGTGCGGCCATCCCCCTGGGGGATGATTTCTCACTTTCTATCTCTCTGGCTCTCTGTCTCAACGGTGAGCATATGCACCCTGTAGCAAACATCTCTCTTTTAAAAACAAAACAGTACGTGAGAAAGCATTCCCCCAAGGGATGGCCATTCTATAATGCCGTCTCCATGGTCCTATAGGGATTCTGGGCACATGTGCCAGGTGTTTTTGGTTTGGTTTTGTTTTATAAGAGTTTTACCATAGGATACATAAACTCCCCAGAGACAGAGAGAAAGTGAGAGAGGTCATCCCCCAGGGTGGATGGCCATGCCACAGTCACTTCTCCAACAGTTCCCGCTCAGTATTTTGGGTATGCACACACATGTACCTAGCATGATTTTTCAAGCCACCAGGTCCAGGACTTAAACTATGGTTGACCATGTGGGAGTATGAGAGTCCAGTGCTGTAATTACTACACTACCTGCTGGCCCTCAGGAACTTTTTCAAGCTGCTGGCTCTGGGACTCGAACTATACAATTGGCCATGGGGAGTACAGCCACCTTAGCCACCACATCACCAGCTGGCCCGACCTTGGGTAAATTTCTAAGAAGCCTTCCCCCACACCCCAATCCTCAGCTTTGCTAGGTGAAGAATGAGAATAGTATCTATGTTACACGGCAGGTTAAGCATTAAATAAGATCATCTCAGGCCCTGATTCTTTTTTTAAAAAAAATATTAGTTTAATTTAATTTATTTGTTTACTTTTAATTTGACTAGAGAGAGAGGGAAAGTGAGAAAGCAAGCCAGGAGGTCCAGGACTCAAACCACAGTTGGCCATGTGAGAGTGTCCAGCGCCATAACCACCATGCCACCTGCGGCCCCTGATTCTTTTGAAAATATTAGCTAATGCTGCTTTGGTAGTGGTAGGGCAGAGAGGAGAGGCAAATGTGAAAACGTTTAAAGAGTAAAATTGGCAGACTTTGGTGACCAGTTGGGTACAGTAGATGAGTAGAAAGCCAGACTTTTTATAAAAGGTCTTTAAATGAACTCTAATTCATCTGAAAGACTGGAATTCTATAGCTTCCTAATTCACTTACTTCACTGGGTTGTAGCTTTTGAAGACGAACCAAGGTAAAGATATTTTTTAAAAATTTTATTCATTGTCATTATTTTATATTTTTAAAGTTGACCAGAGAGAGGAAATTGAGAAAGCAAGCTGCCAGGTCTGGGACTTGATCCATGGTCAGTCATGTGAAGTCCAGCCACCCTAACTACCAGGCTACCTGTTGGCCCCGGGTTTTTGTTTTTTGTTTTTATTTTCAGAGAGGGATTTTTGCCATAGGGCGCATGCGCTCGCTGGAGAACCAGAGAGAGCCAGAAAGGGAGAAATCACCCCCCACTCCCGGGAGAATCTGCAGTCCCTTCTCCATTTTCCTCTTGGGATTTTGGGCACACACGCCCAGCATGAGTTTTAAGCTTCCAGGACTCGAACGGACATGACCATTACACCATCTGCTAGTCCCAAGATGGCAGCATTTTTATTTAAAATTTTTCTTCACAGGGCCAGCAGGTAGCGTGGTGGTTAAGGCACTGCACTCTCACATGGCTGAGTACTGGACCTGGTGACTTGCTTTCTCACTTTCTTTTCTTTCTTTGGTGAGCACACATATGCTATAGCAAAATTTTAAAGTAATGGTGATAATAAATAAAATTAATCTTTTTTTATCTTGAGTTTTGTTTGTTTGTTTGTTTTTGTTTTTTTTTTTTTTTTTTTTTTTTTTTTTTTTGCGTTAGGTGCATGTGTTTGCCAGAGAGATAGAGACAGAAAGCAAGAAATTATCCCCCAGGGGCATGGCCAACCCACAATCCCTTCTCCACTCTTCTCTCAGGATTTCAGGCACATATGCACAAATGCCCAGTGTGAGTTTCAAACTCCTGGGTCTGGGACTTGAACTATAATCAACCACACGGGAGTCCAGCACTTCAGCCACCTTGCCACCTGCTGACCCCAATAAATCTTTCCTGAGAGAGATTTTTGTTACAGGATGTGTGCGCTCACCAGAGAAACAGAAATCGAGAAATCACCCCCAGGGAAATGGCCAAACTGCAATCCCTTCTCCATTCTCCTCTTGGGATTTTGGGCACTCACGTACATGTGCCCAGTGTGAGTTTTAAGCCGCTGTATCTGGGACTCGAATCACAGTCAAGAACATGGGAGTCCAGTGACGTAACCACTGCGCTGTCTGCTGGTCACCCCAATAAACAATTCTTTCTTCTTTTTTTTGGGAGAGGTTTTTGCTGTAGGGCGCATGCACTCTTCAGAAAGACAGAGAGACAGAAAGCAAGAAATCACCCCCCCCCAGGGGGGATGGCCACACTGCAATCCCTTTTCCTCCATTCTCCTCTCAGGATCTTGGGCATGCACACACATGTACCTGGCGTGAGTTTAAGCCACTGGGTCTGGGACGCGAACCGTGGTCGATTACATGGGAGTCCAGTGACATAGCCATTATGACAACTGCTGGTCCCAGCCCAATAAATAATTCTTAAGAGAGAAAGCTTACTTTCACAAAGGGATCCTCAACATTTTATGACTGTAGCTATTGTTTTCCTTAGCCTCTGCTTTATTTATTTATTTATCTATTTTTTAAAGTTAATTTCTTCTACTAGCAAGAGAAACAAACAGCAGCACAAACAGGCTTCCAATGCTCAGTCTATCTCATACCTCAGCCAGCCCTAGGTTACAGGCCTCACCATCCCCACTGTGCTCAGGGAGGTCCCCAGCTACGAACCCAGAACCTTCCCATGTGGGTCAGCCTTGCAGAGCATCACATTTTAGTACTTCACTACCATGCATCCCCTCCTTAGACCTTCTATATTACTTTTTTCTTTGAGAAAATTTTCTTTTCTTGAACATTATTCATACATACACGTGCGTTAGTATTTAGTAAGAGTAAGAGAGAAGGAGAATGCTGGGGGAATTTCCGAGTGTCTCACCACATCACAGTCATTCCTAGCCCCAGTGTTCTAGCTAGCTAGGACCACAGACGTTTGCTACTGTGCCTAGCTAGTCCGTTTAGATTGGGCCCAGGGGCCAGCAGGTGGTGTGGTTGGTAGGGCGCTGGACTCCCACATGCCCAAATGCGGTTCAAGTCCCAGACCTGGTGGCCTGCTTTCTCACTTTGTTTCTCTCTCTCCCCTCTCTCTGGTGAGTGCACATGCCCTATAGCAAATTTAAAAAGAATAATAATTAATAAAATTAAGTAAATAATTAAAAAGAAAAAAAAATAGATTGGACCAGGAATCCAAGCAGACCTACACAGCCCTAGCCATAGCGCAGCAGTATCCTCCTGCTTGCGCCAGTGGGGCGAGGCCATTGGAGCTGTATTTTGCCAGTCTGTGGTCATCCTCCAATCAGATTTGAGTTGTTGACCTTCTGTTTTGGAATGTCTGTGCTTTCAGTTAACTGTTTCCAGTTTTGAAAAAGCAGAGTGTTTCTTTCCTACTTGGCTCATACCTAAAGGCAATTATTTGCTTAGAAATGAAGTCCATTGGCTTGAAGAGTGTCAAGGCATGTACGTCAAAGAGCTCTGTACGCCTAGAAGGTCAGCCATGCTCCTTAGGCCAGACTAGAAGGAAGGTCAAGCTTATGGATGAGCGGTCATATACTCTTTCGATTGGCAATGGAGACTACTTTTGGACAAGTAAAGATACCTTGTGGAATTATGTGCAGAGTCTGTCTGGTAAGAAGTTAGTTATAAAGAATACATGTTTTTATAACATTTAAAAAACTAATTATGAAAGTTAATATCCGTTCCTTACAGAAAACCTGAAAAGTGTACAAATGTACAAAGAAAGTAAAAAGAGTAATCCTGGGCCAGCAAGGTTGCATGCTGGTTAAGGCAGCTGGATTCTATGTGGCCAGCTGCACAGTTGGAGGCCTGGACCCAGCAGCTTGAAAAACACACTCGCAGGGACCAGCAGATGTTGTAATGGTTATGTTGCTGGATTCCCACACAGTCAACTGAGGTTCAAATCCCGGACCTGGCAATAAAACACACCGGACACGTGTGTGTGCATGCCCAGGATTCTGAGAGGAGAATGGAGAAGAAGGGATTGTAGCACGACCATCCCCCTGGGGAGTGATTTCTCACTATCTGTCTGTCTGTCCGACAAGTGCACACACCCCGTAGCAAAAAAATCTCTCTTAAAAAAAAAATAAAACAAACAAACAAAAACACTGGCACGTGTACATGCATGCCCACAATCCCAAGAGGAGAATGGAAGAGAACGGACTATGGCATGGCCATCCCTCCAGGAGGTGCTTTCTCACTTTCCTTTCTCTCTTTCTTTCTCCAGTAAGTACACTCACCCTATTGCAAGCATTAAAAAAATAATGATCCTGTTGAAGTGCCTTTTTTTTTTTTTAAAAAAGAAAAAGTTCTTAGGACCGGCAGGTAGCATGGTGGTTAAGGCATTGGACACTCCCACATGGCCAACTATGGTTTGAGTCCTGGACCTTGTGACTTGTTTTCTTCCATTGTCTCTCTCTCTCTCTGGTCAAATTAAAATAAATTAAGGAATAAATAAAATTAAAAATATTTAAAAAAAAAGTTTGTTCTAAAGTAGGACAGTGTAGATAAAACAGTCATTGCATGGGCTAGCACTGGGGCACAGTGGTTAAGGGAGCTGGATCCCACATGGCTAATCACGACCCTGGCGGGATGGAGAAGTGGAGGAGAAGGGGTTGCAGCATGACCACGCCCCATGAGGGGATGCTTTCTCCTCCCTCTCTGTTTCTGGTGAGCACATACACCTGGTAAGCACAAAGAAAAGAAAATAACTAAGAATCCTCGGTCTTTCTGGCAAAGGGAATCAAGATAGGGATCTAACATTAACTTAGCATCTAATATTAACTTAAGAGCAATTAGTCCAGGGACCAGCCGATGGCATAATGGTTATGTCAGAGCAATTCGCCCGGGCCCCAGCCGATGGCATAATGGTTATGTCGTTGGACTCCCATGTAGTTGACCACAGTGTGAGTCCTTGACCTGGCAGCTTAAAATTCACACCAGCACATGTGCATGCCCAAAATCCTGAGAGGAGAGTAGAAGAGAAGGGATTGTGTCATGACTATCCCCCCTTGGGGGTGATTTCTTTCTTTCTGTCTCTTTCTCTCCAGTGAAAGCACATGCTCTATAGCCAAAATCTCTCATTTAAAAAAAAAAAAAAAAAAAAACAAGGAGAAACTGGACTGAAGATGTGACTGATTCCAGGACTTGTGCTCTTTTTTGAAGAGAGATTTTTGCTATAGGCATGTGCACTTGCTAGAGAGACAGAGAGACAGTGAGAAGTCACCCCCGGGGGGATAGCCATACCGCATTCCTTTCTTCATTCTCGTCTCGGGATTTTGGACACACATGCACATGGGCTTGGCTTAAGTTTCAAGCCTGATGGGTCCGGAACGCCATCCACAGTTGGCCTTGTGGGAATCCAGTGACGTAACCATCGCGCCATCTGCTGGCCCCAGACTTGTGCCTTTTTTTTTTTTTTTTTGAGAGGTTTTTCGCTATAGGGCGCGTGCGCTCGCCAGACAGAGAGAGACATAGAGACAGAAAGCGAGAAATCACCCCCCAGGGGGGGTGGCCACGCCGCAGTCCTTCCTCCTCCATTCTCCTCTCGGGATCTTGGGCACGCAAGCACATGCGCCCGGCGTGAGTTTTAAGCCACCGGATCCGGGACGCGAACCGCGGTCGACTACGTGGGAGTCCAGCGACATAGCCATTATGCTAACTGCTGGTTCCCCAGACTTGTGCTTTTTAAACTATACCATATTGCCTTCTTAAAAGAGGAAAGTTGGGGGGCTGGCAGGTGGTATGGTGGTTAAAGGCGCTGGACTCCCACATGGCTGACCACGGTTCGCATCCCAGACCTGGTGCCTGGTGACTTGTTTTCTCACTTTCTCTCTTTCTCTCTCTCGGTCTCACTTGGGTCAAAGTAAAAATAATAATAACGGGGACCAGCAGTTAGCGTAATGGCTATGTCGCTGGACTCCCAGTGGTCGACTGCGGTTCACGTCCTGGACCCGGTGGCTTAAAACTCTCGCCAGGCGCATGTGTGTGTGTGCCCAAGATCCTGAGAGGAGAATGGAGGAGAAGGGATTGTGGCGTGGCCATCTCCCCTGGGGGGTGATTTCTCGCTTTCTGTCTCTCTGTCTCTCTCTGTCTGGCGAGCGCACGCGCCCTATAGCAAAAACCTCTCAAAATAATAATAATAACGATAAATAAAATAAAGGAGTTTTTTTTTTTCTTTTTAAAGAGCAAAGTTGGAAATCTTCACTGGTGACTGACTTAGGCCTGGCCAAGGCTTCTCAAAGTCAGCACCACTGACAGCTGGCTCTTTGAGGCTCGTAGGCAGTTATCCAGAAATGCCATGGCGCAGCTGCAGTGGTCCGGGCAGTAGGGTGCCTCTGCAGTACTGGACTGAACGGGCGGCCCAGGTTCAGATCCAGAGTCATCCTACACAAGGCGTTTGTGTTCCTGTGATCCTGGCTGACAGAGTCTGGGGAAGAATTGTAACATAGTGAGGCTCTCCTGAATCTATCAGGTAGCATGGGAAGTTGAAGGTGCTGAATCCCATGTGGCCAGCTTCATGGTTTGATTCCCAGACCTGGCGGCTTAAGAATCACACCGAGCCCCTGTGAGCACATGCCCAAAATCTCAAGAGGAGTGTGGAGACAAGATGGGGGTGCTTTCTCACTTGCTCT